>NC_132881.1:44736770-45044270 GCF_030463535.1 Salminus brasiliensis
AAAATAGCTGAATGCATTTCTTAAGAAGGGTGTCCACAAACATTTGGACATATAGTGTGTTAATGATAAATATGTACTTAATCAAAGTTACATAGCAAAATGCATCCATGCTCTTCAGGTTTTGTACTAAACGATGAATCTTTTAAATGTAATTAGCACATTATTTAAAACTATTCATCCCAACAGTTGTTTTGCTTATAAAAACCCCAGATCCCATCAGAACAGATGCAGGTGAACATGAATCCAGTAAAAATGGGAAACAAGAGCTTCTCATTCTGAGGAAAGGAAGTAGTGAGATCTTGTCGGTGAGCTAGTCTGAAGAACAGAGCTCAGTTCCTCCAGGTTTCTCCTGGACGTCCCTCAGTCCAGCCAGCACAGCATGGAGGACGTGTTCAACTCCATCAGCAGCAGCAGCAGCAGCAGCAGCTCACCTGGTTTACCATCATTAAGCCCTGATTTACCACCAAACCAGGTATATAGTCTCAATCCAGTTTCATGAATCCAGTAAATCTGGCAGTTGTTATTTATAGTGTGTCAAAGTTGACTTCCATTGACAGTTAAAGAGGTTCTTTCCTTTTCCTGTAAAGTTTACATTTTGTAGGTAATACTTTTTGAATGACAGCAATGATATGTGTGTGTGTGTGTGTGTTATGTGTGTTTTTTGTGTGTTTTGTGTGTGTTTTGTGTGTATGTGTGTCTCAATGTTTATGTTTTACAGCATCGGTCACACTGTCCTGTTTGTACTCATCCTGTTTTTCCCCCAAACTGTCACATATATCTGCAAATTTACATCAATATTTAATTCCACAGTGTGTTTTTTCTTGAGCTCTCTTCTGGAGAGATTCTACGGTTGAACCACGTAAGCAGTGGCGTATCAATAATGCAGCACAGTGACACTGACCTTATTCTCAGCCTTTCAACCTCAGCTGGTATCTCCATGAGTGGCATCCTACTGATACACACTGCACCTCACTGGCTGTTCTCAGCTCACCAAAACACATGGAGCTGCAACCTGAGTAAAGTCCTGACTTCATGGGTTTCTCATGTTTATGCAGTATGTTGTGTAATCAGGTCTACAGTAGATTGGGATTGGCATTATTTTGCCAAGAACTTGATTAGCATAGCTACAGAGGGATGTAATTTGTTTAACTCTGCTGACAGAGTAGAATATAGTTCAGTTTTGTTTAGATATGGAGGAATATGATAGAATATTATGGTCTAATATGGTCTAAAAACTTCATTAATTAAATATAGACCAATAAGCAGTCTAAATAAGTTAGAGTATACTTATAGTAAATGTAATGAATATACCTTCGCTTTGATATGATAGTAAATAAGAAATGTATTTATTTTACATATAATAGATTTCTAGCCTAAATGTTGTATTTCAATTAGAACTATGATATTTAATGTACTAATTGTACATGTATAAATTCATAGATAATGAATAATACTTCACAATTTACTTAGTATAGATATGAAACATTATTTTTATTCCCAGGTTGGTACAGAAAATATATGTGTGTACAAATGAATGTGTAAATTACAGTAATTAGATTTTTTTTATCATGTGAAATGGTAAAAAGGTAAATCTGTCTGCAGATCTGGTATATCTGGTTTCAGGTATATTATTATTATTATTATTATTATTATTATTATTATTATTATTATTATTATAGAGTGGTAAAGTTAGTGTTAATATGGTAGACCTGGTAGAATATATATATATATATATATATATATATATATATATATATATATATATATATATATATATATATATATATATATATACAGCACAGTAATGCACAATAAAAGTGAATAAAAGTCATTGAAAAACTTAAAAAAAGTAATTTTAAAACTTACTTTTAATAATATTCTAGCATCTAAAAATGTATTTTTAACAAATATTTTAGGTTATGGTAGAAAATGATATATGGTAGAAATTTGGTAGCAGTAGAAATAAATATCTAGGATGCTAATTACAGTATTTTTTCCAGAATTGTTCCGGAATTACAAAGTATTCCAGAGAAGACTGCAGACAGGACATTACATTAACACATCAATTCATCAATTCATGCCCGCTGCTCAATCACTTCATAACTGCTCACTCAGGGAGTGTGTGGGTGTGTACAAACAAATGTGGAAATTATGGTGATTTGATTGTTTCTTATTATGTGAAATGGAATGATGATGTGGCAGGGGGGCTTTGCATGATGATTAATTCTGTTAAATAATGCAGCGTGCAGTAGGGGATAATGTAGCAGCAGTACCATGAGATAATCTAGTGGCAGAACTGGGAGGAGTTTTGAAGCGCATAGATTAACCCATTACAGTCTAATTGGAGATGCGGAGTGCTAGTGAATAAACATTTAGTGCAGCTTACATTCATAATGAAGCTGGAATTTTTACATGGACAAATATATGTAAATGACAGTAGATCAAACTTGACAGGCTGCAGATAGTCTAGACTCTAAAGTGGCAACAGCAAATCAGAATCGCTGTATTTCACCAAGTATGTTACACTCATGCAGGAAATCTACCTTGGTAAGTGCACATTTAAGACATTTCACATAATAAACTGAGTAGACACAAACACAGTTTGCAGATAAGTATTCAAACTAGGGATCTTGAAGAAGATGAAAATAAGGCAAAAAAAGACAGTAGTTTATAAAATTCACTGTGAAAATAGCTAAAATAAATGATAAATGTGAATTTGTACATATCAACACACAAAAAAGCTATCACAGCCCGCTTGCTGTGATGAATTTGATGGTTTGAGTGTTCTACCTGAAGGAAGTGGTCGAAAGAGCTACAACAAATGTTTAGAATGACAAACTCAAAGATGAAAAAATGTACATAAATAGAAATGCTTACTAGTATTGTGTTTTTATTTCTCTAAATAGCTCAAAAGTAAAGAAGTAAAATTCCAGTATTAAACCAAACCAGTACACTATTTATTATTGACTGGTACAGTATAAATTTAGAGGTTCTTTTGGACCTTTCTGTCTGTAAATGTAGTGGTTTTACAAAAACAAATATACAATTTCCCTTTAGTCACTGGCAATGTTATACTGGGTGTCTGAAGTTTAGTTTATTTAGTTTTGAACTGGAGCTATGAGGCTAACTATCATGGCGGGTTAGCCCAGACACAGAGGGATTAACACATGCAGAGATGGGTCCAATGCAAGTACTTTAATAACACAAGTCAAAAACATACAAGGGGCAAAACAAAGCAAATGAAGCAGCATCTAATGGGCATAAATGGGATAACAATGCAAACACGACAAACCAGAGGGTGAAAACAAAACACACCTGGGACCGGGGGACTCTGGGAGCTGAGCTTGGTGAGCAGGGCAGGGAAACAGGGGGGAATACTAACGAAAACCTGCAGGCAGAGCCTGGGGAAACCAGGGGAGAACTAATGATGCGCTAGTTCAGCGCTGAGACTACTCAAAAGGGGGGAAGAGAAGAACCGAAAAACGGATAGGCCGATCAAACCTGGCACTGCAGCGTGGAAGTGGGTCACCTAGCTTGAGCGAGAGTCGTGGGTCTAACTTGGAAGCGAGCGCAAGCGCCTTGCTGAATCCGTGGATGGCCAGGTGGCCTGCTTGAGAACGTGGAAGAAGAGCCGAAGCTGGCCTAAACGCACTGTGAGCCGTATCGAGAACCTCCCAGGCTACCTCAAGGTTCCAAACTAGCAATTCTTGACCAGGAGCTCAGCGTCAAAGCTCTGTAAGTATCCCCAGTCTCAGGTAAAATGCCGAGGGAGGGTGCGATGACGCGGACCTGACACTAACATAGCTAATAGTTAATGATCATCTATCACCCAAAGTCTTTTACTTTCAGAATAATGCATTCATCTCATTTAGCTCTAAAGAACTAAAGAAGCAAAAAATCCAATACATATGTCAGACCTGACAGTCCCATGGCCAAGTCTAGATCTAGCAGATTAGCTTACTCTACAAGGCCTTTAAATACAGTTATATGAATAAGTTGTGATTTGGACCTGCTGCAGATCTTGAACTTGTTGCTCCATCTCCTCCTACACGTACATGGTACACATATACTTGACCATCCATGTGGTCTAAACGATAACAGGACTCATCAGACCAGGCAACCTTCTTCCATTGCTCCAAGGTCTGGTTCTGATGCTTGAATGCGCATTATAGGTGCTGGTGACAGTGGACAGGGGTTAGCATGGGCATTTTAACCATGCAGCCCCATGCGCTGTGCATTTTGTCCTTTCATTACCATCATTGGACATTTCTGTCACTGTTGACCAATAGCACCTCACAAACCTTCAAACCTTGTTGTTTTGGAGATGCTTTGAACCGATGTCCGGCCAGAATGACCAGCCCTTTAACAAAGTTACTCAGGTATTCCTTCAAGTGCCCATTTCACTTTCACCCACATCAGTGAATGTCTGTCTTACTGGATTCAAATATGAGTACTCTATTGCTTTGGCTTATCTGTGCATAATCCATCATGAACATCTACTGAACCATTTTAGATTAACCCCTTATTACTCCATCACTACAGGGAATTATGTACAAACTGATGGGGTTATTCTTTGGCAATAAAAGTTTGTAATAACACTTTCAGCCTGTCAGCAGCCTATAGGCTTTTTAAAGGGGTTAAACAAATCATGTGAAGCTTTTGTAATAGTTGCTTGAATGTTTGTGGTCTTACCAGCTGGGAGACTGCAGCTTGATTGATAGTCTGGGTGACTATGCTGTGAAACACCAATAAGAGTCCTTGGGCAAGACTCCTAACACTCCATTGACCCACCTCTGTAATACATGGAACCTTGTAAGTCATTCTGGATAAGAGCATCAGCTAAATGCTGTAAAGGTAAATGTAAACTACTCATTGCATGTTTAAAGGATCACTTCAGGGCTTTTTGACCTAATATCGTTGATGATTTCGATGATAGATCTGCTTATTGAAGATCTACTGACCTATTGAACATCATAGTGTTCAGTGGACAGATGCTGAAGGTTAACTCCAGCAGGCCAAAACAAACTCACAAATGTTTAAAAAATAGCCACACCAGTTTGTACAGAAGTCCCTGTACTTACTGAATACCCTATAGTTTGTAATAGGCCTTATAGGTCAACTTTTAACACTCCTATACAGCTTATGTCCATAATTATGTTAATTATAAAAATGCCAAGGCTGAAGACTAACATACTGGTTCACAATCTATTGGACGAAATGTACCGGGGTGTGTTATTGTCTCATGAAACCACTCAAATGCTGTCTTAAAGTGCAGAAAATACTGAAACCCCTGCTGGACCCTCAGTTTATTTAAGGATCGGTCACTGGAGGTTAGCTCTTTTTCGGGGACACCGCTGGGCTTTTGGTTCCAAGTTAGCTGGTCGCTTTTGGCAGAGTGCTGCGGCTCCATCTGCTCGGCTGAGCCTGGTGAGCGAAGGGCCAGGCAGCATGAGCCTCACACACACATTTAGTCACACACACACACACACACACACACTTACACACTCACTCCGGCTCATGCATTTTCCAACGCAGCAAAACAAGCGCTAACCACCTCGTCTGCCAGGAACCCTTATCATGCGCCTTATAACAACCAGTAATACGTGTAAATAATACATGGCCGCCATCTTACAGTGGGGGGTAGGAGGAGGGAGGTGTTAGGGAGGGCTTCTTGACGGCGGCACTGCTGCTGAACAGCAGAGGTGTCTGCTGATGGGAGTTGTATTTTCTTTTAGTGCTGAGGCTCGCAGGAATTCCCTCTTGGCTCTTTTTGCTGCCGAGTTTTGGCCCTGACAATAAACAACAGTTTAATACTTGATCTAATCTCAGCAGCCACGAGGTGAGGTCCAGGCTGCGCTGCTGTTTCTGCCGCTGCTGCTGCTCGTGCAGATGTTACACATCCAATAATCTATCCATAATTGATGAAACAGGGAGGTCAGATGTAATGGCTGCCGCTGTTGCCGGCAACAAATAAATGATTATTGACAAAACGGAGCCAGTGTGGCACAGAGCAGCCGTGGGATGAGGAGACGACGAGATGCAGGGATGTTCTGGAGGAAACAGGGCTGGAAGATGGGGCCTTCTGGAACGGAGTAGCAGGAACCGAAGAGGCTATGGAGAGGACATGGAAATAAGGTAAGGTGCACTGAATTTACTTTGGTCCAACTTTTGAAATACTGTTTGACATGTTTAATAACTGTGTAGTTACACATTAATAAGCATGTAATATCATTGTAACTACTGTAGCAGATTATTGCAGATGCATCACAGTTGTATGGCTAGTGTATTTACATGTATATCTTGTATAACTTTAGGTTGAAGCTTCTCAGAGCTTCTCAATAGCTGTACCAGGGAAATCAGAAGTTAGAAATACAATTACTCTCATGTTATTACACATCTATAGCCATATAACAGAGAATATGCTGTTATAGCGATTGAGATACAGTCAAGTAATTGCAAAAGTGTCCAAACTGGAGTTGATACAGATTACTGTAATGCATCTGCAACAGAGAAGACATCTGAGAAGTAGTTGCAGACTGTTGCATTGGTGTATTGGCTGATACACCAATGCAATAACACAGTTATAACACAGTTATTACAGACACTTAATGCAAATTGAGACTTTTCTTGTGTACATTGTGTACATTATTTCCATATGAGAAGACTCTGTCACTGCTTTTTATAATAGTTCAATGATGACCAGTAAAAATTATGCAAATTGAGCCTTTTTAAATTACCATGCATTAATTCCATGTACATTCTTTGCCTTTCTGATAAGGATACAATTTCAGGGATGCTCTGAGATCCTGGCATGTCAGGAAATGTACTACATAATCGCCAAAAAGATAAAACTGTGTTTATGTAACATATTTTATTCGAGCAGAAATGCTCTACACATCTGAATCTAATCCATGTAATTCTGTGCATTGCTTTCCTCAGTGTGTCGATAGAAAAAGGACAGGGGGATATGGAAGAGGAGGAAGAGGAGGAGGTGTGAGGAAAAGGACATTGTGAAGCGGAGAGGTGAGTGAAATGCAGGGCAAGCGCCGGGCCAGCTGTCCGCCCCGCTTTCATCTCCACGCTGGACGTCCAATGCAATCTACCTGAGCGCTGAGTGAAGGGAAGGCTCCATCTACATTCTGCTCACATCCAGGAACTGCACTAGAGGGGGCGAGAGGCAGAGAGAAAGAGAGGGAGACGATGAGCTATCCATTTGTGTGGAAACAAGCCCCTTCGTTTTAATCCACTTTGCGAGCCACAATGATCTGCTGCATGCTTCTTCAGACCTTTACTGTTCTCAGTTTTGTATTGAAATACTGAAGAGTATCTGAGGTATACAGGACGCAAGCCAGGTCTCTTCACACTGCACTGAAATGGATTCCAAAATATATTCCAATATATATAAGAAACGTCACCCATTTGCCTTCCTTTCCCAAATCAAGCCTTGTTTTTAATTGTGTGGGAAAACATCCGAATCGACTTCCATTGATTTTCAAACCTTTTACTTAAAGGGTTCACTCATCTCTATTATAACAGCCTGATGAAAACAGGTTGTTGATGTCCTGATGTCCTGGTGAAAACCTGATGATAACAACCCATTGCTACGTTCAGAACAAATGTCAAGTCAAGTCAAGTCAGATTTATTTGTATAGCGCTTTTTACAACTGTTGTCGTCACAAAGCAGCTTTACATAATTAGTAATTAATAAAAGACAGACCCCCAGTGAGCAGCCAATGGCAACAGTGGTAAGGAGAACCTCCCTCAGAGCTGGAGGAAGAAACCTTGGGAGGAACCAAGACTCACAGAGGGGACCCGACCCGTCCTCCTCTGATCAGAACTATTTAAACATTATTGATAAAAAAATGACCAAACCAGATACAGCAGATAGTTAATAGTGGTGATATTAATAGTGGCAGATAGTTAAGAGTCCATTTAGGTTTTAACATGGTCATTAGACAGGTAGCAGTGGTAGGAGGGTGTGCCGCTGGTCTGGTATGGGTGGTGGTCGGTGGGGGGCCTGCTGGTCGGATTGGTAGGTGGCAGCTGGTCTGATGCAGGTAGCGGGCAATCTTCCAGCAGGTCGGGTTGGGTGACCATTTACTCAGAAAAGTTAAAAGGAGAGTTCTGAGAGGATTTTATGGAGAGCAGAGAATGTTGAGCAGTATCAGAGTGTGTCTGATGACTCCGGCAGGTCTGACTATAACAGCCTAATTAAAAGGAGAGAGCCAGAAGGTAACACAGACACGGGAGCACCCTGAAATGCTAGTGTGATTTTTTGACTACCGGTGACACCTGTGAGAGTTGACTCACAACTGAGAATTGACTCACTGTCGACTCAACTGAGTTTCCAACATTATCTAACAGTGCCACAGAACCACAGATTGACTGTGTGTATATTTGTGTAGAAAAAAAACAGTAGTAAAGAAAGTCAGACGTTTCTGTGGGAGGTCATGTTGATTAGAAACATTGTGTTGGAAGCAAGAAAAATTATCAAAGGTGTCTGAGACACTTTGAGCCACATTGTGATGGCTAGATGACTGGGTTAGAACATCTCCAAAACATCAGGGATGTTCCTGGTATACAATGATCAAAACTTACCAAAGGTGCTCCAAGAAAAGACAACCGTTGAACCGGCGACAGGGTCATGAGCACCTATGGCCCAGTGATGCTTGTGGAGGCCCCACCTCACAACATACAAGACTTAAAGGATCTGCTGCTAATGTTGGTCTTAGTGCCAAATACCCCAGGACACCTTCAGAGGTCTTGCAGAGTCCATGTCTCAACAGAGCTGTATTGGTTATATTATTGGCTATATTATGGTGCTATATCAGATGGTTTTAATGTTATGGCTGATTGGTAAGTTTTTACTAATTACTGGTAAACCTAAACACCAGGATCGTGTTGAATCAGAGTCCAGTGACTGGCTTTTATGCTTAATCAGCATTTAGCCTTTGGGGTTTGGAGTAGACTGTGCTGTTTCTCAGCAAACCCTTCTTCTGTAGATCATGTTGTGAAATTCCTCAACAACATGAAGACATTGTGTGTGTGCGTGTGTGTGTGCGTGTGTGTGTATGTGTGTGTGTGAGAGAGATGCTTGCCCGCTTCACCCTGGCCTGCTTTGGTGTGACTCCCTCACTGAGTGCCTCGCTAGCTCTTAATTACTGGATAAGATCATAAATATTTTAAGCATATGCTTTCCCGCTTTGTCATTGGAGTTCACAACTAAGAGAAACAAGTTCATCTGCATATTAATAGGAGGGCTGGGGGAGGTGTGTGTGTGTCTGTGTCTGTGTGTGTGTGTGTGTGTGTAGAGGGTATTACTGGTTGCCAGAGTGGTGGCAGCAGGGGGAAATGGCACTCTTTCACAGCAGCTGCTCTTTTTAGAACAACCCCGTCCCTCCCTCTCTCTCTCCTTCTATCCCTCCATCCTCTCTGCTCTGAGGAGGCAAGCCCCGAGGAGGCCCGCCCGGGCCACAAAGGGATAAGAAGTTTGGGAGGGATATGAACAGAGGGGTGGGGGTAGTGAGGGGTCTCTTCATGATGGAAAAGAGTCTGCAGACACACACACACACACACATACACATAGGCTTGTTTTTAATGCAATGTCGGGACTTGGGGTCATAGAAATACCCACATGTACTATGCTTATAGATACTTGCATATATATATATATATATATATATATATATATATATATATATATATAATGGTTCTTTCACCAATCAGCCATAACATTAGTTCATTAGTATGATTAGCATAATATTGAATTGGGCACCCTTATGCTGCCTCAATAGATCTCACCCATCAAGCATGGACTCCATAAGAACTCTGAAAGTAGGTGTCCTGTGGCATCTTTCTCTAAGACATCAATAAACCTTTGGGTGTTTATAATCTCGTCGCTGGTTCACCCTGTGTTCTTTCTTGGACCACTTTTGGTAGATACTAAACACTGCATAGCTTAAACAAGTATCTCAGGTCCTGCGTTGTGCTTGGTGTGGCACAACAGATAAACCCGCTAGCTCTCAGTGAGCTGTAACACCATGTGGGAGACCAGGGTTTGATTTCCAGTCAGGGTGACTATGCTGCGCTACACCAATAAGAGTCCTTGGGCAAGACCCCTAAAACTACATTGGCCCACCTTTGTAATGTGAGTAACCTTGTAAGTGGCTTTGGATAAGAGCATCAGCTAAATGCCGTAAATGTAAATCCCACCAAATATCTGTCTGACGTTTTGGGGATGTTCTGACCCAGTTGTCTAGCCATAAGAACTTGGCTCTTGTCAAAGTGGCACAGATTCTTATGCCTGCCCATTTTTCCTGCTACCTAATATATCCACCTCCTGACAGATGCCAACTGCAGATAAACATAATCAATGTTTTTCATGTCACCTGTCAGTGGTACTAATGTTATGGCAGACTAGTGTACTTATACTTAGTACATACAAAAACCTATAACGTGTCCAATATGTTATATGTATGTAAGTACCTATGGATAATGTAACCCATGCCCATATATGTATATAACATGTGTAATTAAAAATGTATATTAATGTATGTGATATGTCCCTGTGTTCTATATATAGCACCAGTCAAAAGTTTGCTTGACCGAGTGCTGATCATCATCTTGTGCTAGGGTAAGTATATTTTTCACAAAATTGGACACTGTGGACACACTGGTATCCACTGTCAGTCCACCCTCACACACACACACACACACACGCACACACACTGCCACAGTCATACAACTTAGGCCTACTGGAATCCCTCCCAGCCATGGCATCTTAACTACAGTGGATACCCGTGTATCTCCAGTGTCCACTTCTCTGAAAACAAAAATATGGTCAGCTTAGCATTTGAAATAGCCAGATGTGTCTGTGTTTGACTGGTACTGTACTCTACTGATCGCAAAATGTCATGAAATGTAATATTTGTAATATATAAATAATAATATGTCCAATATTAATTATGTCTAAACCTAAGCTTCAACACGAAACCAAAAAGAAGCATCGAAACAAAATTGTTTAGTTGTGTTTTCCTCTGGTTTTCCTGACCGAAAACAAAGCACACACACACACACACACAGACACACACATACAAACCATTCACTGAGATGTGTCAGGACCTCCTCTGCATTCTTGGTGACTGCCGCTAAACTGCAACATTAGTGTTGAGGGACAATCGGAGGCTGAAGTGTAGTGTGTACGTGTGTGTGTGTGTGTGTGTGTGTGTGTATATGTGTGTATGTGTGTGTGTGCTCATGCGTTTGCGGGGTGCCTCCTCTTCCAGCCCGGCCTAATGACTAGCGGATGTCCTATGGGAGATCTGAGCTGTGATTGTGGGGCTGTAAGCATCTGAGGCCCTCACGCTTCAGAGAGGTGCCATTAAAATGACAATATAAATGGAAATCTCAGGCGATAATTCTTCAAAACTCAGCCCGAGCCCCTCGCTCTGGCCTGTCGCCTGGATCAGTGAGTAAAAACGGTGCGGGGCAGGATTAAATTGTGTCTAATTGAATTTATGGACCTTTAAACTACCACTTAGAGCCATCAGCAGCTTGTAATGATATGCTTTACTTAGCGAGGCTAAACAAAGACAGTTATAACGCGCTGGCGGATCTAATGGCGTGTGTTCATGCGTGGTTTGACAGAGCAGGACATTTCAACTTGTTAATGGATCTGTGTGCTGCATCGGTGGCTGGGAATGGGTAATTATGTAATTATTAGTGCCTTTTCTACACAAAAAACACACATAGCAAACACGCCCCCACACTCAACAGCTTATTTATTGCCTTTTTGTCTTCATGATAAATGTGACGTGGAACAAATTAGGCCTTTTCCTCTCTATCCATAGCACTCCAGCCACTCCGGCTGTCTAGATCTCACATGAAACGGCTACATTCAAGTTCAGAGTCGGAGCTAATTAGTTTGACCCCTTGCTGTCATAATTAGCATGTATTTGGCACAAAGTGAGACACAACCTCCCTCTTCAAACAATCTATTATCATGCAAAGCAGGGTCACCAGGAGGCTGTATGGAGTGGAGGGCCGTTCGCTAACGTCGCTGAACATTCCTCTCCACCTAATGAGCCCTGCTAACTGTAGCTGTTAGCAACGTTTCGTCTTTGCATCATTGAACTCTTTTTCAACTCACTTTTGGTGTTTGTATTTGCACACTGAAGCTTCAACAAGCGTAGATTAGGGGAACACACTGCTCTGGGCTATTCTGGGTGCCATAAAGTGGAGAATTTCCACATCCTTACAAATATAATGTTTTTTGTTTTCCCATTAGGAATGGAGAGCAAATGATGTACACTCAGTCATTCACATCAGCATCCAGTAGTAAGATGACAGAAAGTTTTTTGGGGGCTGATGCCTTTGAAGAACCACTTTTAGATGCCTGAAAACACTTTTCAGCATGGTTCTGCACATCAGATTTCAAAAATTAAGCTGTCAAAATAGGATTTGTCTTTAAAGAACCACTTTAAGTCGCCTATAAACACAATTTTTGTGCATGGTTCTGCAATGTAATCACATTACCTTTAAAAAATAAGGTGCCCGGCAGTTTTTTGGGGGTTGATGCCTTTGCAGAACCATTTTTAGATGCCAAAAAGAGGATTGGTTCTGCAATTCAATTTATGTTAGTTGTAAACTAAAGGTTTTTTTGATTGATACTTTTGAGGAAACACTTTTGGTTGAATAAAAACAACTTTTAGCAAATGGTTCTGCAATGTAATTCACATCAGTCTTTAACAATTAAGCTGCCAGTAAGGTTTTGCTTTTGAAGAACCACTTTTAGTAGCTTAAAACCACGTATACTGGATGATTCTGCAATGTAATTCACCTTAGTTTTCAAAAATAAAAATGTCAGAAAGGTTTTTTTGTGTTAATGCTTCTGAAAAAACACCTTTAGGTGAGCAATGTTTGGAGGAGGTTCTGTGATGTCATTCACATTAGTTTCCATAAATAAAGGTGTCAGAAAGATTATTTTTTGTGTAATAGTGTTTTTGAATAACCACTAATGTCTCCATAAAGCCAAGTTTTAATGGATGGCTCTACAAAGAAGCGTTTTTAAATGCTATGTGTGTTTGTGATGAGTCTTTGTAAACTTTCATAGAACCTCCATTGTACAACCAAGCCAAAATACAATCCACTGAGAAGGCCCTTATTTTTTAGGGAGTCTATTGAAGAGTTGAATATATGCTGGTTGTAAAAATCACTTCATTTGGAATTTAGAAAGGAAAAAGTCTCCTGTTTGTGAATGAAGGAATTAATATATTTAATGTTGTTTAGTTCCATTTGACTGAAAAGCAAATCAAGGATCATATAAAACACACATGTAAAAAGTAGAAGCATTTTATGGGGATGTAAAAAATTATATAAACAGTTCACTGTAATCTATCTTTGTTCCCTTGGGCACCTTTGCAAGTCTATGCTAGTATTTTATCAACATAGCTGTAAAATAACTAAAAAGATGCCATAGATTTCATATTGTCTACATGATGTCCCTCCAACAGCACAACATAAATTCTGGCTTTTCTCAGACGTCCTCTGTAAGACCCACACACATGATCCGTTAAAGACCACAGCCTGCTAGTGATCCCAAACCCATTTGAAGTAGCAGGCTCTATTGATACATCTTCCAAACACCACTTTCTCTCTCAGATATCCTGCGATTAGAAGACAAAAGGAGCAATTAAAGAGGGTGCTGTTGTTTTGGATTAGAGGCTGTCCTCTTTCTCTCTGGCTGGCCGTGTCTGGATTATTACGCTTTCAGTGGAGGATTTATCCAGAGGCCACATGGGCCATTGCCTGAGGGAGCCCCCCTCTTCAATGTCCCCCTCCTCGCTTTTATTGCCCGGCTTTTATTCTGCCAGGCGGTCCCACTGCTGTCGGGGGGGCTCTTAGGATAACTGGCCTCAGGCTCTCCCCAAAACCCCTTAAATCAGCCCGACGTAGATGTATGCAGGCCCCAAAATGAGGCGCGCCGCTGCTGCTTCATATAACTCATGCCATGCAGAAGTGACAAGGCTTGCTGAAGCAAGTCATGGCTGAGGTTTTAGAGGGTCACGAAAAAGTTGCATCTTCGGGTAAAGCCTGGAGATACATCCATCTCGCCACAAAGATCTTCCCAAGGACGTCAGGTTACCAGGAAATTTTACTGTGGAATTGAATATAAGTGGGTACATGGATGTTTGTGATGGATCTCATTACGTGCCTGTCAGCAAAATGTCCTACCTAACCTTTAAGACCAGATCACAGAAGCTTTCATATAAGCTCCAGTAGCAGGTGGTGTTAGCTTTAACAGTCTAAACATATACACACATTTCTAATAGGTATGTAGCTGATTTGAACAATTTTCTGCCATGCTCTGTACTAAACATCACAAAGTTTAAAGGCAGAAAGCTGACAAAGTATTATAGGGTTAAATACAGTTTCTGCAGTGAAATGCCATAAATATATATAAAAGAGATGTATAAATGAGTGTTATATAGGAATATTAAGTATTTAAATACTTAATACTTAAAGTAGTTTGAAATACTCATGGCTTATGGCATCATCTGTTTGCATATTGGATGTGTCCCCACCCCCCTCACTCACCATCAGTATGTAGTCATCCCTTCCAGGCTACATTCCCTTATGTATATGTTTATGTTTTGTATAATGGTAGAGTGCTGGGCAATAACTGTTGAAGGCAATAAGAGGGAGTTACCATTTTATGGTAACTGCCAAGTGTGACTATATGCTGGCTGTGTACTGCAGTGGTCACTCTTGAATTACCACAGGATTATGATGTCAGTTATATGGCAGATAATTAATGTCAGTCGGTTCAGGAAAGAAAGAATAAAACTGAAAAAAGTAGCTGCAATGGGTAATTTTCTTTAGGCTGGTTAGACATTTTTCACAGTAGTGTATTATAAATAAAACAGTTCTTAAATGTAAAAATTAAGATTGCCAAAATCATACTGTAATGTACAGTAAAATGTTGGCAACCTCAGCTGCCAGTATTTTACAGTCAATTTTACAGATTTTTTTAACAATGCCATAATTACCTCACCTTTTATTATAATTTACAATATTGTGACAATATTTATTTTTAAAATTGTTTCCAGGATGAGGATTTACCCTAGTCTAAATTGCTGTGTCAATGTTAAATGACCATGGGAAATTATTCTTGATCTCAGCTTACATTCTTACATTCTTTGAATGTAATTTTTAAAAACTACTTTACACGTGGCTTCGGTTTCCACCATTATGATAATGCTTTTAGCACTCCAATGAATGTCCAGGGTGTTTATCAAGGGTATTAAAAATGTATTTACCCTGCTTTTGTTGAAGTAACTGGCATTAGGCATGTTGTCAATGGGTTCATGTTTATCTGCTCCAGAGAATCCTATTCTATTGTTTTTATTGTCTGATTGGCAATAAACCAATCATTTTGTCACTGTCCATTCCTTTAAAGAGCCAGGTGTGGTCTGACCTTGGCGGATTGCTATATTAATAGTGCAAAGTGGGGGGTGTATGTGCATTGGGCTGCTCCAGCCTGTGCTGACAATTCACTGCCAAGATAGCAACGAACGCCTGAAACTGAACGTCTTTACATCTGCATAGATTGTTTTCAGCCAGTGGAGTTCCTGTGTTTCCCACTGCCAAGACAGCAACATGCCCAAAACTGACCTGAACACTCCTCATTTCAAGACCACCGCACCATCAGCATAGATATATTTGCAAGTACTGTTGCTATTGAAACAACGCAGGTGAAAGACATGAGCACAGACTGTTGGCGGGGTGTAAGAGAGCAATAAGCATCACTATGCACCTTGCGCGGGGTGTAAGATGGGGCCCATAATGTATGTAGGGTATGGTTAATGGGATCAGCTGTAGTCTAATGCTTAGCAGGGCTTAGGACCAAAAGTTTTGCTCTGGTTTGCTCCCCTGAACTGGCAAGAAGGTGGCAGTGGTGGCTCAGAGGTTTGAGCTTCGGGCTATCGATGACAGGGTTGTGGGTTCGAGCAAGCTGCCACTGTTCAATTCAATTCAAAATGTTTTCATATAGCACCTTTCACAACAAAAGTGCTTTACAGAGATCCAGGTCCATGCCTCTTATGGGCAAGCATCACAATGGAGGCGGTAGCGACAGCAGCAAGGACAAACTTCCTAATAGTAAGAGGAAGAAACCTTCAGAGAAACCAAGACTCAGTCCGAGGCCCATCTGCTTTCGGTCGACCTGCACAGCACAAAAAAATAACATGGGCCCTTGAGCAAGGCCCTTCACCCTCTCTGCTCCCTGGTGCGCTGGAGTTAGCTGCCTACTGCTCTGGGTGTGTGTGCTCAGTACCCCCTCTGTAAAGTAGTTGAAATGAATTGAACAGTGGCAGCTTGCCAAGCCCGGGTCTCGAACCCACAACCCTAGTTCACTATTGTGTGTGTGTGTGTGTGTGTGTGTGTGTGTGTTCACTAGCACAGATGGGTAAAATGTGCAGGACACATTTTGCTGACAAATACATGCACCTTTACCTTTAACCTTTAACTTTTTAAGAAGTGGGGGAAGCATCTTCAAAACAGCAGGTCTTGTAAGGTGTTCCTGATATGCAGTGACTAGAAACTTTTGGCATCATTTATTGCCCATTGCTACAGCACACCCACACTAACCCTTACTTGAACCCCCACCTCCTTTTTCAAACACACTATAGATCGCTGTGATTGGCTAGCAAAATATAACCAATATCCTTCATGAAACAGGGCTGATTTCACAGCAGTGGGTCTGTCGATCCAGGCCATATTGTATTGCCTGAAAACTGAGGCTAGGGAAATGTTAGCCTGTTGTAGTTGGAGGGAAATTGTGAGCTGGAGTGAGCAATGATAGAGGAGAAGTACGTACAGAATGATCTCTAACTGCTGGTGCTGGGAGCTAAGCAATATCTTAGTGTTTGAAGTTGTGGGGTGTTTTTTGTCTATTTGTGCATAGCTTGATTCTTTTTTGATCTTATTTTGACATATTGATTCTTCTGTTATCCCACAATAATCTTTAAAGTACAGCACTTTCAGGCAAGAAAAGCATTATTTTGGGAGTATTGTTTGAGTACTAGGACATGATATAATATGCAAATAAAAGTACTCTGTACTATTTCTTACTACTTAATAAATGGATAATGGGTTAAAATCTTTAACCCCCCTACTTAAGGCCTACTAAGGTAGTAGTAACCATCCAATTAATTAGCAGTAATTGACTTCCTAAGATATTTTCCAGCTACTGGCTTGATGAGGCCTAATATGAGCGTAATAATGGACACTGGACAGGTTGGCAAAATGTATGAAATACAAAAAACTAATTTTTAAAAATTGCTTAATGCCAGTTAATTACCAACTACTGTTTTAATAATGCTTAAAGCAGCATTATGCAACAATTTGGCATTTCTTGCCAAAGCCCAAGCCCAGAGCAGTAATGACATAGACACTACTCTCCCTATTACAGGTTGGTGGGACATCAGCATAATTTTGAAGCTATTTCAAGGTTAAATGCTACATAATGCTGCTTTAATAAGAGTGTCGTAATCTACATTATATTTGGGTAAACAGTGAATACATGCTGTGGAAAGAGCTTAATAATTTACAGCCATTCATTTAGCTATTATTGGCTTGTTAAGTATCTTTGCTGTCATTGTACTTACTTACATTATACAGTACAACACAACTGTTCTCTTCTCATATTACAGCTTAGCAAACAATAGTCAGAGCACAGGGCCAGCCCTGCTACAGTGCCTCTAGAACTCAAGTGGATGCAGGTATTGACCTGAATCTGCAACACTGTCATTGATAACCCAGTACTCTAACCATTAAGTCACCAAAGACAGATTTGTCTTTTCCACACATTTCCCAACAAGGCCTCAAAAGTTCTCAATAGGTTTAAATCATGCCTGAGTTTCATTGAATGAACTGTGAGGCATCTTGCATTGTTTTGTTGGCATATTTGTCATTTTTGAGTGATAAACCCCATCAGAACACAACTGCTAGATGCCAGAGTTTCACAAACATGAACGAGAGCAGTTAGATGGTTGGAACAGATGTCATGTTGGATATTTGTGGGTTCTATTTATCTAGATCATTTGAATCATGTTAAACAGGTAGGAAAATGTAGTAATAGTAGTCTTGCCCAATAACTCTTCTTAGCATAGTGTGGTGTTCTGGCCCAGTCAGGGAATTGAACCCTAGTCTACGATGGAGAAGATGGTGTTGTTACCCAATACGCTACACAAATACCCATGTAATATTTATCCTAGAACTGTATTTCATGTCCAAATCAGGTGTCGTTTTTATTCTCCACACATTTCCCAACAAAGGCACCATATCACTGAATGGACGGCATCTTGCATTGTTTTGTTGGCATATTTGGAGTATAACAAACACGGACAAGAGCAGTTAAATTGTTGGAAGAGTCGTCATTTTGGATATTTTTGCTTTTTTATAATATCTAGATTATAAGATCATTGGAATCATGTTGAACAAGTAGGAAAATGTAGTAATGAGAGTCTTGCCCAAGTATTCTTATTGGTGTAGTGTGGTGTGCTTGCCCAGCCAGGGAATTGAACCCTAGTCTGTGATGGAGAAGACAGTGTTGTAACCCATTATTCTACACTAAACTCTATAAATACTATAAATACCAATGAAAAGTTTATCCTAGAACTGTAAAAAAAAATTACTTCTTCAAAGTACAGCACTTTTGGGCACCAAGAGAGAAAGCATTATTTTTTGAGTATTTTTGAGTACTAGGACATGATATAACATGCAAATAAAAGTGCTCTGGGAACTATTTTCTGTACTATTTATTTCTACTTAATAAATGGATAATGATGGGTTCAAAGCTTTAACCCCCTACTTACAACTTACTAATTAGCGGTAATTGACTTCCTAAGATATTTTCCAGCTACTGGCTTGATGAGGCCTAATATGAGGGTAATAATGGATACTGGACAGGTTGGCAAAATGTATAAAATACATAAACTTGAAAATTGCTTTATGCAAGTTAATTACTGTACTGTATGTCCAAATCAGGTGTCAATTGGTTAACCTTATACACTCTTAAAGACAAAGCTACTACCCCCTAAAAAAATTATAATAAAAATTAATAGCTAATTAAAGCTAATAATTGTTAGCTCTATGACATGCTTTTGATGGTGTAAAAAAAAACATGTTGATACCTTAAAGAAACACTTTTTGAAAGAAGAATTTGAGTTTGTGAATAACCTTATATTGGTGACTACCTGGCATTATGTCTCAAATTTGTTGGTTTTTGTTGTCATGCGTCCCCAGGTATTTATCGACAACATGCACTATTGCAACCGACCGACTACCACACCTCCAGTGGGTGGAGACGGACACAGGTAGGTGTTGCCTGGATGCCGACTGAAGGATTTTTAGGTGTACTTTTAGTTCCACCTTGCTTTGAAAGAGTGTAATTAAAACCATCAGAAAATGCAATAGTTATCATTAAGCAAAATGTCTGGATTAGCCCTTGACAAACTCAGGTAGAACCACCAAGCAAAGCTACACTGACACATGCTTGTACACTCAGAATATCTTCCAATGAAATTACCTACAACTTCTTTAAACACCAATAAAAAATGGTGGCCTGATGGTGTATTATGGTGCTTAATGAGAACACACATAGAACACACTATATGCCAAAAGTTTGTGGACACCCCTTCTAATTAATGCATTCAGCTAATTTAAGTCGCACCCATTGCTGACACAGATGTATAAATGCACATACGAACACACAGCTTGTCTAGTCCCTATATTGAAGAACTGCCAATAGAATAGGACTCTCTGGAGCAGATAAACATGATGAACCTATTGGCACCATGCTGCCTAATGCCAGGCATGGGCTTAGAGGGGTATAAAGCCCCCCAGCATTGAGCTGTGAAGTATTGGAAGAACTGTGTTCTCTGGAATGATGGATGATGGTGCTCCATCAAATACTTCTGGGATGAGTTGAGCGGGTTGATGATGAGGCGGTGGAGGGGGGGGTGTGATCATCCAACATTCTGACCTCACTAACAAGACTCTTGTCATTAAATGCAATCAAATCCTTGCAGCAATTCTCCCAAATGTAGTAGAAGGCCTTCCTCCCTGGACAGTAGAGACAGTTACCCCAACAAAAGCAGGGATTTCAGAAGAAACCTTCACCCAAAGGCACGTATTTGCGTGTTAAATATCTTATGTTCGTGAATGTAGCCCATGCTGGACCGTAAGCTCCAGAGAATGGCTAATTTGGTGTGACGGCTCTATTAAAAGGTGTTTTGCGGGGCTGAGTGGCAGCTCTCTGCCATGCGGGCTCGTGTAGCAGGTAAATATTGCAGTAGGCCGGGGTCTCCGGAGCACGTGTGGTCGAGAGCTGTGATCTCTGATCTCAGAGAGAGCACACAGCGGGACGTGATCGCTCACTACAGCTCCGTCTGACACACACACACACACACTTTCGCAAGCATGAAGTCCAGACACACACTGATGTCTCTAGCTCAGCTTTGAGTGTCAGAAACACACTTCAAGCTGCTTCTAAGTACAACACATCACACTTCATACCCCCACACCACTGGCAAGAGCCGAGCGATCAGGTTGAAGAGGTCCGTTGGAATGCTATGTGTGCCCCGGTGCGTCATGGGTGTTGTAGTTCTTTCACCCCTTAAACCAGTAGAGCTCCATGTTGGATCCACACTGCCTCCACAGTTCCTCATTCTCATAACTACAGAACTCGCTTATTATTAAAACCACTGACCCATGAAGTGAGTAACATTGATTATCTGGTTACGGTGACACCTGTCAATGAGTGGGACCAACATAACAGGCAGCAGGTGAACAGCCAGTTCTTGAAGGTGAGGTGTTTTGGAAGCAGAGCATAAGAATCTATACCTAGACCTAGAGCAAGTATTGTGGGGTGTTCCAGTATGCAGTGGTCGGTACCTACCAAAATTGGGCCACAATTTTAGCTGCTTCTGCACCATTTCTGAGGTTTAATATCACAACAAATCAGTAAAACATAAACAAGATGAAGGACAATTTACTCTAGTTTGGACAATTTGATGATGGACAATTTACTTTATTGTTTTTGAATTGTTCTAAATGGCACTAATTAAAAGACCATTTAATATGTGATTAACTCCAACAAAATGTTGTTGAACGTTTTTTTTAATTTGTCTTTACTTAATAAACTCATTAAAAAAGGACAGAACTCCCCCAACAGTTAGACCGTAGGGCCGGTCTAGAGCTGTGAAATTACACCACATAAAAACTCAGTTCTCAGTAAATTTACCATTCCCTTCTTTCTTAGGCATCAAAAATGTACACATGCTTCACAGCACTAAAGTGGAGCGACTGTCTAACTGCATGCTCATCAAGAGACTCAGGAGATCATAAGTTCAAATCCCATCAACTCTACAGTCCTCCATGGTCAGGAGTCTGAGAATAGAAAGGCCTCTCCCATGTGAGAAGGGGAGCTCTAACCTGCAGGTGGACAGTAAAACAGGTAAACAGTAAACAGGTTGAGGGGGCGGAGCCACAGACTAAACAGTATTTATACAGCATTTAATCAGCTTCAGCTGCAGCTCATTTATTGATACTTTTTAAGGCTCAGTATGTATTGTTGACCAAACTGAGATGCAGAACTTTGAGAATTTGAGTTAGGAAGAACTTTTGACTAAATTAACTCAAAAAATGCTCTGTAAAGTTACCTGTTGGCCTGACTTTACATTTTTACAGTGTAAAAAGAAAGAGGTTAACTACAAATAAGAGAAGACGATGCATATTACTAAATGCTCGCTGACGATATTCATGAAAGCTGGTCGTACAGACTTTGAAACATCACATGAGCAGCTTGTATCCATTGTATCCATATCAGAGCCTTCTCGTTTTGCTGAGTCTGCATAATGAAACAAAATGGAGTCTGCTTGACAAAAGCAAACATTGAATCACTGTTCATAATTGTTTGAGCTAAGTCTATTAATATTGAAGCTCAAGCTTCATGGAGACAGCTCAAAGTCATGCAGAATCAGCTTAATACCATATCTTTAAGATTTCATATGCAGTTTGTGCAAGTAAAGTGGGCCACCATATCTAGATCTGAGGCCTCGCTCTCTTCAAAAAATGTTTCTTTAAAAGGACAAATGAAAGCCAAGGGCGCTGTTAAGAATTTACACACACTTAAAAACATGCTCGTCGCAAAAGGGCTTAAAGAGGCTAGCTGCAAAATTAATATTACTGCGGGTGCTGCAGCGAAATAGCTCCAATGAAAAATGGGGACTCCTCACAGAGAGCGACAGAGCGAATACGCCGCTCGCGTTTAGCAGACGAGTCGAGCTGCAGAGTGAGAGGGTTAAGGGACCTACATCAAGAATGGATTGAGATTTCTTTTGCTAAATTTCAGCTTTTTGCATCATTTGCTTTCGGCCTGCCATTTAGACCTAGACCTTTATCTCACAATGACTGGCGCACTGACAGATGTGTGTGTGCGTGTGTTACTGTGTGAGGTATGCCTTCACTATATTCATCTCAATCCCTAAAACCCAGACAGAAGTGAAGACCACGAGTGTTCATAAATGAGAGAAAATACAAACACAAAAAAACACAGGCATAGAAAGGAGAGAGAGAGAGAGAGAGAGAGAGAGAGAGAGAGAGAGAGAGAGAGAGAGAGAGATGAAATAAGTAAGACACCGGAAGAGAAAGAGAAAAGAGAAAGTGAACGAATACATAAAAAGAAAAAGGGAAAAGGGGCAAAAGAGAAAGTGAGAAAGACCGAGAGAGGAATACTGCTGTGGTATCGAAGTGGCGGAATGGGCTTCATCTGGGTGTCCGACTGAAGACCCAGCTCTTCCAAGAGTACTTGAGCGAAGTGTATACATTGTGTGTGTACACAAGTGTATACTTCTGTATTCAGTATTATGTAAGCTTATACAAACTAGCTATCAGAGTAAACAGTGAAGCTCTTTTGTAAGTGGCTCTGGAGAAGAGCGTCTGCTAAAGGCCTTAAATGTAAATGTAAGACAGAGTGAAAGGAAGTAGAGAGAATGGGAAGGGAAGAAGTGTGTGTGTGAGAGAGAGAGAGAGAGAGAGAGAGAGAGAGAGAGAGAGAGGGACAGAGAGAGAGTAATAGAAATAATAAGAAGAAAGATAGATAGATAGATAGATAGATAGATAGACAGACAGACAGACAGATAGATAGATAGATAGACACACAGATAGACAGACAGATAGACAGACAGATAGATAGATAGATAGATAGATAGATAGATAGATCGATTCTGAGGAAAATCTCCTGTAGTCTGGGATTTCTGCCACTGCTGGTAGACCCATATGACCATAAGCTTCCATACACCCTGCAGATTTAGCCACATCCTTCATACTATGGCCTTTGGCCACACCCAAACGCAGTCACTTCTTTCAGCCGATTATTAACATCCGCTTTGCGACCCAATTTCCACACATCCAACGAGACCCTCACTGCACTGCACTGTACCAACTCTCGCACACCCCACAGGTATTTACAGCCCAATTATCCTCATGCAGGAGCCTGAAGTTACTACCACCTTAAACATGCAAGGTGAGCTTAGATAGATAGACAGATAGAGAGAAACAAAGAAAGAAACAGAGAGAGTGAGTGTGTGTGTGTGTGTGAGAGAGAGAGAGAAGTGAGAAACAAGTGAGAGAGACAAAGATAAAGTGAGAGAGAGGGAAAGAAAGAGAGAGAAAGAGAAAAGAGACAGACAGACACAGTGAACGCAATTCCCCTTCACTCCTATTTTGATGCCCGTTTTTTGAGCGCATGAATATTTGATGAAATGGGCCGAAACCGAAGCCATATAACATTCCTGCATCCCCGACGCTCGCTACGCCCGTAAGCCATAAACATTAAAGGCAAGATTGAGTGCATTAAAATGAACTCGTTCCAATGGCGCATTGATTACTTGATGGAAAGAAAGTCCCTCTCCTCTATAATATAATACATACAGCAGTGGAGGATTGACTCGTGCATATGAGCAAGAACTTGAGCAGGAGGGGAAGGTTTCGGGGAGGGGGGGCTGTAGGGGCTAGAAAGCCTGGGCGTGTGTTTTGTCCTCTCGTATCTATCTTTTTAAATGATGTGTACATTTGGTCTCGGCGGGAAGTTAATTAGGTCCAGAGATTGCTTCAGGTATTGTTCAGGTAATTTAAAATGTCAGGATCGGCAGGATGCTCGTGCTGACCCGGGCCTGCGCTGCACCTTGGTAATATTGGGAGTAGCTAATTATTTTCCCTTCATTTGGTCTGCGGCTTTGCCCTGCTAGAAAGAGAACCGAAAAGGAATAATAATTGGAAAAATTAATGAGGTGGGTTTATTGGACACAAAGAGCCGGTGCAACATTTCAGCGGCAAGGGGCGGTTTGCGCTCGCCGTGCACCTGTTAATATTTCTATTGCTTTTACTGTTTCTATTGCTTTCACTCAAAGGTGGGTACATACACGTTACACTTACAATATACTTACAATGACTTTAGTTACGTTTAGAAGGTATTAGAATTTTATGGATTATTGTTACTCTTGTTGCCATATGTTTGTAAGTAAATCATGTACTTTTCAGTTGTAAATTTGTATTCTAGGAAGTCCAGAAATTTGTTAATTCCATTTTCTGTACCAATATTCCATGATAACAACTCATTTTTTATATGATCTTGAGATGACAAGTTAATTTTTTGGGAGAACAAATGTTTTCTCTGCATAACAAAATATTATCTTTGGATAACAAATGGTAACAGTTCATTTTCTCATGACAAAAACTTGCCGGGATAAGAAATGTCAAGATGGTGAAGGTTGTTTTTATGCAAGTTTGGGGTAATACGTTAATTTTCTGCATAACAAATGTTTTCCCAAGATAACAAAAGTTGTTTCTTCATGATCACAACTTCTGTTACTTGAGAAAACAAATGTAGCACATGATCTTAACAAAACATCTTATCTCAAAATCAAGAGAAAATCCAGGCATCTTGAGAAAACATTTGTTGAAGTGACAAGTCTATTAATTATCTTGAAATTTAAATCAAATATGTAATCATGACATAATGTTGCTGAACAATATTATTGTGTGCCCTTTCTGCCTCCTGTTCCATTCACATTGCTGCATGGATAAATCATTTTAATTATATTGGTAATTTATCAATTCATTTGATTAGTATTATCCATTTTCTCCCACTGGTCAGTGGTAGCGACCCCGCTCTGTAACTTTACGTGATCTGACAGACACTCGGTGGACACTGAGCTGCTCTCTGTGAGCTGTTCCTCCTAAACGCTTCCACTGTTCAATAATAACACCACTCACAGCTGATGGAGGAAGATCTAGGAGGGAGGAAATTTCACCAGCTGACTTGTTGTTGTTGGTGCAGCGATGTCTCCTATTACATACAGAACCACGCTGGAGTTCAGCTCTGGAGCTCTGTAGAACCTCCCGTTCTTTCACTAATGTAGGTAGGAAAGGCAGACTACAGGCCTGGAGGCTTTATTTTATGTGGAACCTGTGGCAATGGGACTGAATAAAATTGAGAAATTGAATGACTAACAAGTGTGTCCCAATACTTTTGTCAAAAGAGTATAATAGACTTCTATATTCAGCATTGGTCATAACAGTCCGCAGCCACCCCCTTAGATTCTATCCATGTGGACAGTTGGGATAAAGCACAAATCTGCCGGGTTTGGCAGTCCCAGAGGATCGGTTATTATCTATGCTTTATAAATGTGTCTATTTTTATAGCTAAGAATAGAATTCCTTTTCATTGTTTGAATCAATCACACAGGTGCCGACTCCAGAACTGTATGGTAAATGGACATTGGTTGTAAAACCTTCACTATCTGTAAGCCTTAGTAGCACCTACCCTACCAGTTGCAGCCAATTCTGATTGGATCCTTTATGGTCACAACTGCGCTGAATACCCCTAGAAGCCGTTTAAGATGATAGAACTGAAGAGCTCCTTCAAGAACAAAGTTTGGGCTCCCCTGGCATCTCTCTTGTATGAGGCCCGCGTAATTATGGAGCCACTGCCGCGTCTCGTTAAGAAGGTGTCTGGAGTGCCATTGGAAGCGCATTGAGCTGTGGCTGCAGGATGTGCCCGAGGCATCACTCGCTGTCAAAGGCATGACAGGCCCTTCATTTCAGCTCAAACTAAAGCTCTTCAGTATCCCAGAACACAGCCTGTAGAACAGCAGCCCGGCTCATGACCTCTCGATGCTTTTACAGGCTTCATGGAGTGCACTCAGAAGCATGTTCCCTGATACCCTATAACTTATCTGCCGTATACATGTCTCAAGCACACCAACCTCTTTTCAACTGTCTGTCTTTTGCTCTGCATTTTTGCCCAGAAGACAGAACCGATTTCTTTGAATGGGGAAAAAATTGTGGTATGAATTAATAAAGGATTCAAATTCGATCACCTAGGTACCCGCACCTTTCTTGCATAATGATTTATTTATATATAAGGCATCAGTTTCTAAATAAGAAATGAAGGGGAGTGTCTTGGTGAATCGTTTGGAGATTCCTACATGATAACGAAGGTTCGATAATGAAGGCAACCCTTTGAGACAAAGGTCAAAAGTAAAACCCTGTCTGATGGGGCCACGTACAACACCAAACTGGTGTAAAGGTGTAATTAACTGGAATATATTAATTCTTTAACACGATACTTATTGAATTATACATCCCTGTTTTGCCTAGATCTGTACATCAGGCTACGCAGTGTGGAGGTGTTAAGACCTGCAGAAATACAGAAAGATGCTCCATATGGTTCTTGGTGCAATGTGATAGAATAACCAATTTTGGTTCTATGAAGAGATGTGTGAGTGTGAAGAACCCCTACATTGGTAAAGAACCTTAAAATCAAGTTTCTGTAGACCATCAATTTCACATATGTCTATTACAAACAAGCTTTATCATGGATATGTGGGTTTCTATGGTATCACTTAAAAACCATCCTTATTTTTAAAAGTGCAGGCTATAATCTTCAGCACTGTTCCAGTTAAAGTGCAATGCTATAAAGGATTCTTTGTCTGATGCCAGAGAAGAATAATTGTAATCTTTGTAATTCTTGTGATTATTGTGAATAACCTTGGAGATTAAACTGTGGGAACTGTTACGAACATGCTTCTTCATAGAGCCATTTGGAGATATTTGGATTATCCCATAGAGGAACCCTTTTTGGTTCCATAAAGAACCCTTTTGTGTGAAGAACAAACTTAAACCTTTAAATCAAGTGAAGGTTCCTCACACCCAAACATCTCTATTTCAAACATGGTTCTTCATTGAACCAAAATTGTTTTTCTATGGCATCACTCACAGCAACATCAGTATTGTAAGAATATTGGCAATGATCTTCAACTCTTCAGTTATAGCCCACTCTTAAAAATAAAGGTGCACCAAAGGTCTTTGAGTGAAGAGGAACCTTTTTGATATCATCAAGAATCATTATTGTAAAAGTTATGTGTGAGTGCGAAGATCATTTAAATTGCCACAGAACCTTAAAAATAAAGTGGAACCTTTAACAGGTTCTTCAAACTTACATGTAATGTGGTTCTTACATGTAATCCCACAAAGAAGCATCTTTATGTTTTAAGAGTGTTGGCTAGAATATCTTCTATAGCTATACGACTTTTGCATTTTTGCAAATAAATAAATAAATAAACATGTAGATAAATAAACAAATAAATAAATGTTATTAAAATGGGTTCTTTAACTGATGCCTTAGTTTAACCATTTCATAACCGTTTCATTAACATCATTTTTTCCAAAAGAATATGTGTGATTGTGAAAAAGAACCTTTTTAAAGGTTTAAAAATGGGTGTTTACTAATGTTTAGAGATTGTTCACACTCATATCTCCTTTACAGAAATAGCTCTTTATGGAATCAAAAATTATATAGCATTGTTCAAGGAACCATTGGAAACATTATTATCTTTAATATTGTAAGCTATGATCTTAATTGAAGACTATTCTGGTTAAAGTAAATTCAAAACACATTAAAGGTGTTTCTAAAGATACTTTTGACAATGACTTTTTTCATTTGTAAAAGAGATGTGTGTGAAGAACCTCTTAAAGGTTTAAAAAGTGGATGTTTACCAATTTAAAGGTTCTTGGATTTTCTATAGCATTGCTCAAGGAACCATTTGATAAATTGTATAGACTATGAAATTCAAAACTATTCTGTGCTGTGTACAGTGCTGCGTTTCATGTTTCATGTGTGTTGCATGCTGTCTGCATACAATGTCACAGCATGTTAAATATATATGCACCTTATTACCAATATCTACCTGTTAAATATCTATGCACCTTACACTCAATACCTCTATTCAGAATTGACTGGTATTTATTGTATTTATTGTATTTATTGTACTGTCTTGCACGTTGCACTTTCTGCAGTCTGTCCTTTACTGGATTGTTTTGTTCTAGTTTTGTTCCATGTGGCACCTTATTCTGGAAAAAACATAATTTCATTTCACTGTGTACTTGTACTGAGCTGAAATGACAATAAAAGCCACTTGACTTGATTTGACTTGGCTTGACTATTCCAGTTAAAGCACACAATAAAGGTGTCACTAAAGGTTCTTTCGACAAGGTATTTTTGATTCCACAAAGAACCATTTTGGTAAAGAAGATGAGGTGAAGAATTTTTTAAAGGTTCTTCACGCTCACATCTCTTTTATAAAACTGGTTCTTTATGGAATCAAAAATGGATCTTGTATAGTGTTACCCAAGGAACCTTTTGAAAAACCTTCATTTTTAACTTTATAGGCTACAATATTCAAGACTGTTCCAGTTAAAGTACAGAATAAAGGTCTTGCTAAAGGCGATTTTGGTTTCACAAAGAGACAAGTCCCTAGAACCCTTTAAAGGTTTAAAACATAGATATTTACCAATTTAAAGGTTCTTAATTTTTAGCATCTTGATTGTAATTTTATTGCACCTTGAGTGTAAACCCAATGTCCATTATAAGCCACAATTATGCATTATCTGCTAGCAAGATCTTTTTTGCAGAAGCATAATTTCCTGTTATATTATAACAAACACACATAGGCTGCTGTTGGGAACAGGGATCAGTGGCATGATAATGCTTTCATTGCATTGTCCCTTGTATTTAACCCACATTGCAGTCTCTTTCAGCATCTGTATTTGAACGCCACCGGAATGTCAAATAAAGAACAATTGCTGGTTAATTCTCCCCTTGTGTTGCCCGCTATGTGAGAGGAATGCCAATTCAACCTGCTCGGGTTTTTTGATCTGGGGAGGGGAAAAAATGGCAAAAGATTCTTTTATATTCAAATGAGAACATTATCATAAGGAACCCAGCAATGGCAGAGTCCCCTTTCCTTAGTGTCTCATTTGAATAGCTCATATCTTCAAGACACCCGCTCAGTTAGATTCATTTGGGCTTTCGTCCGTAGCACGGGACACCTCTGTAGTCGGGAATGTCACACACCCAGCCTAGTAATTCATCATGAAAGGGATCCTTCCTTGGATGAAGGGAAATAACTGTCAAGGTGGTAATGAACGACGTAAACACAGAAGATTAATTAGCCCAAGTAGGCTCATATTTTCACGTCGAAAGAATTCGCAATCAGGGCACAGGTATATAGCGACACAGCACGCATCGTATTCGCTTTCACCTTCAGAGGGACTAAAACGCCTAGATTTTCCGTTTGTCAGGAGCATCAGAACGGGCCTGATGTGGAGGCACCTGTGGCAGCATCTAGGAGAGCATGCATTATAAATCGCGAGACGAGGAGAGAAGCCGCCACCGATTAAAGCCGGCGACCCAAAGAGGATCAGACGCCGACATGTCTGTAGCTTTTAATGTGTGTATCAAGTCCTCCACACATCTCAGGGAAAGCAAACAAAACAGAAATGACAAGCTAGTGTTGGCAACTTAGAGACTGAAGAGGTGGAAGATGGAAGGCGGGGGTTGGAGGGGTTGGAAGATTTACATGGTGAAAACTTTTGTTTTCGAGAATCGGACTCCTCTGGGAATTCTTTTTCCGGTGTCATCTTTGCAATGAATTACAATTAACCTGCTTTTTTGGTCTCCACCTCCATCACCCTGCCCTCCTTTCTTTTTTTTGCTTGTACAACAGAGAATACCTCACAATCTCTGCTACAAGTGTGTCATCATTTTTGTATTTAGATACTTTAATTAACGGACATGATTTTAGATGAAGTATTGATAATTACACTTCGCAAATAATGAGATGGGAACAATGTTAACAAGTTAAAACTCTTTGCTGATCAATAAAACCGTCATCAGCTTAGGTCTTGTCAAACTTAGAGGCAGGGGACGGAGCCTACCCCGGGTAGCCGTCTGGACCAAACTGGTGGTGGTGGGGAGGAAGAAGAAAAAACCTGAGGTCACTTCTGAAAGCATCAAAAAAACTTATAACTCGAGGTCTCTTAGCACAGATGAGGCTGGTGATTGGCAGATGAAAGGTGACGCTGCAGAAGATTATCCAGGAATGCAAAGAAATTTTTGAAAATTGAACAAACCTCTACATAATTTAAAAGATTTTATATCATTCTTTTTTCGTAGAACCTAGAACCAAGAGTCCGAACCAAGAACCACTATGTTCTCTTTTAAAAGGGTTCCACAAAGGCTATTTCATTGATCTAAAAAAATCCTTAATAGAACAAGGGTTATTTCTAGAACCTACACATAATGTGTATATAATAACCGGTTCAATACATTATGCACTGCATTCTTTTTAGAACCTTTACATTACAAAAACCAGCCTTGGATGATCAACAAAGTTTATTCTGTTCTATTCAATTATGTGGAAGTTCTAAATAATAAACCTTCACATAATGTAAAGATTTAAATGTGTATGTGCTAGGGAAAACCTTTATGTAATGTGAAGGTTGTTTCTAGAACCTTTACATTCAGTGAAGTACATTATATCATAACTGTATTTGTTCTAGAACCTTTACATTAAGTAATGTACATTATATCAAGACCTGTATTCTTTCTAGAACCTTTACATTAGATGAAGTACATCATATCATGACCTGTATTCTTTCTAGAACCTTTACATTAGGTGAAGTACATTATATCATGAACTGTATTCGTTCTAGAACCTTTACATTCAGTGTAGTACATTATATCATGAACTGTATTCTTTCTAGAACCTTTACATTTAGTAAAGTACATTATATCATGACCTGTATTCTTTCTAGAACCTTTACATTAGGTGAAGTACATCATATCATGAACTGTATTCTTTCTAGAACCTTTACATTATGTGGATACTCAAGGAATAAGGCTATACCTGGGAGCTGGCAGCTATACCAGTTTGAGTTCTTCCTAGAATTTCACATAATGTAGAGGATTTTGGATGAACCTCCATATAATGTAAAGCTTTTATCAGCCCTTAAAGCCTTTATATAATGTAGAGACTCTAAGAATTACCCATAACTTCCTAAATTCCTTGAAGGCACTGGTGATTCCTGGCTTATGTTCCTCATCGTTATAAGTGTTGGGTCAACTCAGACAGTTTGCATTGCTTTACATGGGGTTACTGGTTAGTAATCTACAATGTTATGTCTAATAAGTCACAGAGCAGAAGGAGTTGAACTGTTACATGTAAGTTCTGTAAACCTTCTCATCTCTTTTGCAAAAATGTTTGAGGCAAATGATGACATTGCATGAAGAACACCAAAAATTTACCAAAAAGTATAGTTGACTCAATAGATGATTACAGTGACCAAATGAAGTAATCTGATGCATACATCCCTAAGAGAAGATAAGTAGAAGAATAGAAATGCACATTACACAGTGTTTTTATTTTTTTATTTTTTTGCTGAAATCTCTCCCGGACTTTTGCTCTCCTGTGCAAAATCTTCTCTGAGCTGAGCTCGGAGCTGAGCTGTGGAGTGACATTATTAAATGATTGAGATGATTAAATGTGTATGACTGACCTTGACATTGGGAATAGTGTTGCACACTGTCAAGCATGAGGGAGATTCCCTTAAGTGTTGCTCATGTTTAGAGTGAGTTTAGTGCTGAGATCATTTTCAGCGAGGACTGTTTCATCAGTTGAACACACTGTAATAGCTGGCGATCATAAAGCAATGCTATGGAGAACATTGGCTCTAGCTTACTCCCTTTTCCCCTTTACTTTATACATAGTCAACCCTCCCACGACCTCTCTGAATTATTTTAACCATGCTTACCCATTTTTGTTATACTTCTTCTATATCATCTTTTTTTTTACTGTAGGGCTTTAGTTTTACTCCAGTTTCTATAGTTTTAATATGTGTCATATATCTTTTATTTTAACTCACACTATATTTCCAAATGTTTGTGGACATTCATTGCTGAAATAGATGTGCAAATGCCCCCCACCCCACACCCACTGTCTCAAACACACACACACACACACACACACAAAGCTTGCCTATATTGTCAGTAGAATAGGACATGAAACTATTGGCACCATGCCTAATAAGGCTAGAGGGTTATAAAGCCCCCCAGCATTGAGCCATCGAGCGGTGGAGCTGTGTTCTCTGGAATGATGGTGGGGCTCCATCCAGTACTTTTGAGACTTTTGAGTTGTGGAGTTGGGGATGATGAGGTGGGGTGGTAATCATCCAACACACTGACCTCACTAATGTTCTTGTTGCTGAATGCAATAAAATCCTCAAAGCAATGCTCCAAAATTTAGTTCAAGGCCTTTTTCCCTGGGCAGTAGAGATGGTTACTCCAACAAAAGCAGAATAAATTCTTTTTAAAACCTTTGATTTTGGAAGAAACAATTGATGAGCAGGTGTCCCAATACCTTTGTCCATGTAGTGTATGTCTAAATTGTACTGTGCAACAGCCTGTTCACTCTGCATGTGACTATAAAACTCTTGAATGTAGTTTTGCACTGAGTTCACAAGGCTAATGTAGCTAATGATGTAGCAAATCATGGAAAGTTATTTATACCAATAAGCAGGAAGCTCCAAGCCTAAACCATCACCCAGTGGCCTTATTCCATGTTTAGTGGTTAAATAATCTCTGACATACTACACTAGCATATGTGGGTTCTATGTATATGACGAACCCTTTTTAAATAGTGTAGGTGTAATTGAATCATTTATACTGTTCCATATAGTGCTGAAAAGGGTTCTTTGACTTAATTAGTTTTTCCTTCTACAAGAGATTATCTTTCAATTTCAAGCCCCATTTCAGAGCCAGTCAAGCACACAAAATGTTCTGTATGTTGTCACATAGAAACACTGTCTTTACAAAAAAAACCTTTAAAGACCCTTTTAAACGAACACACTTTATAGTACAATGTTCTATATAGTGCTGATAAGGGGGGTTCTTTAACTCAAGAGCAATCGTTTTTTAATGCCTTCACAAAAGAACCATTGAAGAATAATTTCTAAACAGTGTAGTTGAATCATTAGTAATTAAAGTAATTGAATCGTTTTTAGGACATATATGCACATATGTTATATATAGTACTGAACAGGGGTTCTTTGACCACAGTAATGGTTTTTAATGTCCCATGAGGAACCATCTACAAGAGATTATCCTTATATTTTAAAGAACCATTTTAGAGCCAAATATGCATATAAAATGTTCTTTAAGTTGACAACCAAGTTGCTTTTACAAGAGAATAATTTATAGTATACTGTTCTATATAGTGCTGAATACGGGGTTATTTAAATCAAGAGCAGAAGTTTTTAAAAGTTCTTAAAAGAAACATTTAAAATATGTTATCACTGTATTTGAAGGACCATTTCAGAGCCGGTTAAGCCTCAAAAGGGTTCTTTGAGTTGCCATAGTTCTATACAAAACCTTTACCAAAGAAACCTTTTAAACAGCATAGTTGTAACTGAATCATTTATAGGACACAGTTCCATACAGTATACGGTTCTATACAGTTCTATACTGAATAGGGGTTCTTTGTAAGTCCTGCCTGTTGTTTTGGAGATGTTCTGACCCAGTCGTCTAGAACATCACAGTTTGACCCTGGTCGAAATTGCTCACATCCTTATGTTTGACCAATTTCCTTAGTTTCAACACATCAATTTTAGGAACTGATGGTTCACTTGCTGCCTTATATATTTTACCTTTTGACAGGTTCCATCTTCAGTAAAAATAATCAATGTTTTTCACTTCACCTGACAGTGGTATTAATGTTATGGCTAATCAGTGAATTTCAGAAATTTACACAAAAACATGTAATGCGGCATAACCCAAGTGATATTTGTGTAAAATCCACCTCAGTCCACATGCTGCTTTACCTTCAGAGGCCAGTACTGTATCGCTCAGCTTGTCCAGAAATGCATGTGTAAAGCGAGTGGCTCAAAGCTTGAATTACACTTTCTGACAGTAGAGGGAGCCTAGAAGCAAGAAATATCAATTCTCACATAATGCTGCTTTAAGTGCTTCTGTTATGGGATAGATGGAAGTAGCAAGCTTGAACTTTTTTATATTCTGCCCTGGAGCCCTTATCCTGCGAAACAAGCAATGAGCTCCTCACTTAGGGAAGCCAAGAAGAGGTCAGGAATTTGTTGTGTTTTGTTGAAATAAACACATGAAGTCATTTTTAGCTGCTTCACAGTAATGCAGGCTAACATCAGGGTGTCCTAACAGCAGTCAGTGTCCTTGTCCCTGTGCTCAATCTCTCTCTCTCTCTCTCTCTCTCTCTCTCTCTCTCTCTCTCTCTCTCTCTCTCTCTCTCTTCCTGCCCACTACCTGCCTGTGTGTTGGCTGTGTATGTTTTTGGGCAGCCCCCTCGGTCAGGAAGCATGGCGCGTGCTCCAGCCTCATCAGGCCCTCCTCCAGGCTGGCTGTGGAGGGAGGGGCAGGGGAGTTTTTTGCCATATGGCTGACCGAAGCCCTGCAGCCTCCCTGGGGGCAGTGCTTCAGCCTAGCCCCCCTGATCAGAGTGCACAGAGGAACCAGAGAGAAAGGGAGAGAAAGGAGGATGGGAAAAAAGCAGAGTAAGAAGAAAAGGGAGGGGGGTGAGAGACAAGACACTAGAAACATATAATAAGTTCTGATTTATCTGATTAAATGTTTCTATTAAGTTTGTTATCAGTTTATCATTAATTTCATATGATTTCTTATGATATTTTACTGGCATATAAACATATATACAAATTCAAGAGCAGATAAAACGCCAAAACATATTGAAATATTGAAAAATATAACCTAAGCAATTGGATGCTGCCATGCAAAAACCTCAATTCTTAATCTTTGCCATTTTTAATTTATGACATAATGTGACCCTGGCAGTCGTCGTTTATATGATGTCAAAATTTCCAAAAGTTCTGAAATGCTCCACACTTAATATTTTTACATTCCCTTCCACTGAAAGTTAAGAAGACCTTCCTGTAAAGCTTCCATTTTGGAGATACAAGTTTCTTGCGTGACGGCAATGACATACGTGTCAATTTCTAAAACCCTTTCACTAAACCCTAAAGTGGGAATTAACCTCACACCTAAAGTTTATGCTGCCATAGCCATGCATTCCATACACTCTAAGCGAAAAAAGAAATATAAAAAAAATATATTAATATTAATTAAATATTAATAACCATAATGGAACCCATTTTGGTGCTGTATTGAATCGTTAGAACCAAAGAGAAAAAAAACTACTAAAAAGCACTTTTTAATGAGTGATTGCGGTATCACCCATTTTACTTAAGCCAGTTTTCGTACGCAGTTCTATGTTGTGCTGTAAAAAGGTTCTAAAAAGAACCGTCTACAATAGTTTTATTATATTATTTTATTATTATATATTATATACTGGTTATATATATATTATATATAACCATTTCTCCAGATCCAACCATCTGAAATTTCCAAAATCCACCAATTTCCAAAATGACAAAAAAAAAGTGAATATTTAATACTAATATATAATCGTTGCTTATATTATCTATCATTGTTGTTATGCAAATGCCTTCAAAATCACCATTGATTCTATTTGAAATGTGTATCCGTTGTGCTGTAAATAGGCTCTATAATAAAGTTTCATTATATCTGATGCTCCATTTATCCAGGCAAAGAACTAGTTGAGCATCTGAAGAGTTCTCTGAGTTGTCGTAGCTCTACTTTATATAGAACAATAAATAAATTTGCCTTTACAAAAGAACTCCAAAGAATGCCTTTTTAAAGAGTGTAGTTGTAGTTGAGTCTATATAGTATAGTCTATATAATTTTGTTTTCTACAAGAGAATTTCTCTGTATTTTATGGACAACTTAAACCAGAGTTGTTATTGTACTAAATACACCCAGTGTCTTTACAGAAGAACCCCTTAAAGAACCTTTCTAAGAGTATAGTTGTAATTAAATCATTTACAGTTCCCAAATGAGGACATTTACATTGGCGAAGGTATTTTAGAGGTAGGTATTAAAAGGTTCCTCACACATCTCTATTATAAACATGTTCCCTTGTGGTTCCAGAAGTGGTTATTCTAGGGCCTCCCTCAAACAACTGTTTAAAGCAACATTATTTTTAAGAGTGTGGTGGGTAAAACATCCAAAATTACCCTTAGTGTCTAGTTTAGGTGATTTATGTGTATGTTGTAAAAGCTGTTGTTGTAGATGCATGTCATAACATGTTGTATGAATATGTCACAGTGATTCCAAACTCATAATCAGTGCTGTAAATATACATATTTGAAGTATTTAAAACATAAACAGAGTTGAAAGTGTGTATAAAGGTTCTTAAAGCCTTTAAAGTGTGACCTTCAGAATGAGTTTGAACCTTTAAACTGTAGGTTGACCCAAATTTCATTTGTAGAAACTGAAAAAAAGAATAGCTGACTAATAAGCCTATTTATTTATTTATTTATTTATTTATTTATTTATTAATGAATCCTTTGTAAAGTGACCTTGAGTATTATTAAATGAGTATAAGTTTATTTTTATTATTATTATTATTATTATTGTTGTTGTTGTTGTTGTTGTTGTTGTCATTGTTGTATAATTTTAATGTTAGATTACTGCTGGTCATGTTCGTGATCCAATTTGTTGCTATTTGGGTATATCTGTTTATGGGTTCAGTGCACTAATACACTTTTCTTTACATGCTCATCTTAGAAACCTGGGTATTGAATCTACAACCTTGTGATCAATAACGCAGTATTGTAACCACTGAGCAACTTTATTGTTGTCCATTAATGTTTACCTGGTATTTCTCATTAATACAAGTTCAAATACACAGCAATAGCTAAACGTTGGGCACATCCAACCATCTGAAATTCCCAAAATGATCAAGTGAATATTTAATACTTATATATTTTAAGTATTATACTTATATACTTATTAATCACTGTTTTGCTTATGTTATATATCATTATTATCATTATTGTTATGCAAAAACCTTCAAAATCTCCATTCATGCTTTTTGACATGATATAAATCTGGCAGTTGTTCTTTATATTATGCCATTTTTCTTGATGAACCGACCAATAGAAATGCCCTAAAGGACTTGTAATGCAATATTTCTACACTTACCTCTATTAAAAGTTATGAAGGTTTTTCTTCTCCTGTGAAGTTGCAAGGTTTTTGCATGACAGTGACGGTATTATAGTCTGATTTCTACTGATTATTGTTTTAGGATTAATATCAGAGCAATGGGTCTGCAGTCTAAGAGGGTTAAACCCTCTAAAATGGGCATTAATTAAAGCTGGTCATGTTTGTGGCCTGAGCTCGGACACCCACAGACCCATAACCACAAAGAGTGAAAGAAACCCCTAAACAGCTCAACAGGCAGCGCCTCCACCTTCCTGTATCCCGCTCGTCAGGGGTGAGGAGCAGTTCTCGCAAAATAAGCGCCCTGACATTTTGAATACGCTTCTATGGGGCTGAGCACCCGCACCAAATATTTGCATGGCTTTTGTCTCCAAAGGCGAGAGAGGGGAGGGTGGGCGAGCGGCGGTCTCCTCCTCACACACATGTCTAAATGGAGCTCACATCTCCTCGGCCCCCGACAGGCCTCTCATCGCCCCGTGGTGCTCACCTCCTGGAGGGGCCCGTGATTGAGAGGAGCCCTCAGCCTGCCCCTTTCATCCTCACAGTCCACACACACTCTCTCAGTCTCCGTCTCACACACTCACTCACTCTCTCTTTCTCTCTGACTACTGTCTACTGCTTTATCAGGGCAGAGAGAGGGAGAGAGAGAGAGAGAGAGAGAGAGAGAGAGGGAGAGAGAGAGAGAGAGAGAGGGAGAGAGAGATGGGGAGAGAGAGAGAGAGAGAGAGAGAGAGAGAGAGAGAGAGAGAGAGAGAGAGAGAGAGAGAGAGAGAGAGAGAGCACTGGGTGTCTTGCAGAAGGTGTAACAAATCTAAAGATGCCAGTAAAGGAAAGTAAAGGAGGACTTCAGTGCTTCTGCTATTATTAGAGAAAGATTATAATAGGAAAATGTAAATATTATAACTGTAGTTACTATTTATTTGTGGCACCACAAAGTATTTTGTCAAATATTTTATCAAAATTACATGGAAAAAAAATATTTTAACTTTTAATGGAATAAAAAAAAACAATATGATAGATGTATCTGAGCTATAACAACACTATAGCCACAAATAAGTATATATATATATATATATATATATATATATATATATATAGTCGCTGTCACACACAAACCTTCCAAAATCCTTCTTAACTTTTTAAAGAAAGATTTTATTTCATGTTATTTTGGAGCATTTCTATTGGTCCTTTGTCTTACAATTTTGACACAAATTACAGATTCAAATCATATCAAAAACCTAAAAGTGGCAAAAAAATGGAGATACAAGCTTTTTACATGCCATCATTCTCATAAATATGGTATTTTACATGCCATCATTCATATATATGACACTGAATGAGCGGAAAACAATGTAAATGGAGATACAAGCTTTTTATATGCCAGCATTCATATATGAAGGTATTTTTTATTCACTTTAAATTTATGTGACTATCGATCATTGATCACAGGGTTGTGGTGGGTTGAGGTACACTTGTGTGATTGAATGAGCAAAAAACAACAAACATGATAATGAGATACAAGGTTTATACAAATATATGTATATTTATATAATGTGATGACACACTTAAACTCCTTTCAGGTCTTTTATGCTTGTGAAAGAATATTAATAATATTTGACATGTATACATTGTATGTCTTCACTATAGCTCTAGTTATAGCTACAGCCAGTGAGATTAGATAACTTCCTATCCAGGGCTCTGGTGCACCAGCAGTGCAGGTGATTACCTATGTACAAATTAATATATCAATATATCAATAAAAGGCAATTTAACACAAGGATTTTAAATTTTTTTGCAATGTCATTTTTTGGGGGAAGCTTTCTTGTTTAATACCTTTATCATCTACATGAATGTATTACGCTGTCTGTCCTTTTGCATATGTCTGACCGGACTCTTGTTCTGAGCTGCATTATCTGCTGATCCTGTTACACTGTGTTAATGTGTGATGCTGAAATAACAACACACTTGAGCTTGAGCTGAATCTGGAAGGCTGCTGGACGGAGACAGCGGTAGGTGTGATCCTGTGTGGTACTATTTGTATGGTTAACAGGGACACCTATTGGTCAAATGGCCATCCTACAACACACAGTTGCTAAAATAGGACAGCATGGAGAAACACAATGTAGCAAATGAAAATGATGCACTGTATTGTAAATTGACAGTGAGTTGGATTTGGGGTTCAAGCCAAGGTGGTTAATATATATACACTGTCCTACAGTTTTAGACTTTGATTAGCTCAGGGCTTTTATATATGTTATATATTAAACTGTATATTTATATGTTATAGAACTGAAACAGTTTTCTTGTGGTAGCTGTGGAACCCAACTCAATCATTACCTATTATCATCTGCGTTGTAGTAAATCTACTTCATATTTGCTCATTTCCATCAGAACAAGTTGAATGTAAATTCATATATATATATATATATATATATATATATATATATATATATATATATATATATATATATATATATATAGATAGATAGATAGATAGATAGATAGATATAGATATAGATATTTCTTCCAAAATAATATTTGAATTCACATTGAACTTGTTTGAATTTGAATTCATATTTATTTTTTTATTTATTAAATTTTTGATTTTTTGACTTTTGACAGACTAAAAATTTGCCAATGTCATCTGCAACTGCATATGGTGTTGAAGTTAGAGTCTCTATCTTGGAACATTACTTGACTCTTGACTTAAATAGGAATTAGTGGCACCTTCTGAATCATCTTGTTGGGTATAATTGCTTGTCTGGGGAATTTTTGCATACATAAACAAGCAATCCAGAACACAAGTAACAGACACATGACACAATAAATACAACAGCTTTGCTAAAGGGGTATCACAGATATTTCGAATAACTGAGCTATATATTCTAAAGAAAGTAGTAGTAGATTGTTCTAAAATTACTTTGATTAAAAGTTAATTTAACAAGATTATTTCTTATTCCAGGTAATTCTGATGCATTCCTATTGGCCATTCATCATGAATTGATCAAATAACATACAGGACAGCTGTTCAAATGATGAAAACAAAAAAACCTGAAAAAAACAGTAACTAGCATTTCACTGATATGTCATTTAAATGTACCAGGTGGTAACAGCGGTATGGAAAGAGTGCAGGATATGACTTTATTTAAGTGCAATGCACAAACTATGGTATCAGTTTCTCAGTAAGGCTTGAAGAGCAAAATAAAGAGATCAGAGTCCAGTTCAGAGCTGGATAATACTTTATATTTGAAGTATAAGGCAGGTTTAATCGGATTTTCAATTAAACAAAATTTAAAAACAAAAAATTACATATCCATTTCTCTGTCAGTGTATCTTCAAGATCTGTGTAGCTTCAAAAACACTATAAACATTTTCTAGTACAAACTGTAATTCTGTATCAGTTAACCCCTACTAATTAAATTAAAAATCTATTAAAATTATAAGATAATTAAAGACTATATTTGTAATTTGTATAATTAAATATCATCGCAGTCAAGTATATATATAATGGAAAGAACAACTGCCGTATTGTGCATCTATATATATATAGATGCACAATACGGCAGTTGTTCTTTCCATTGTGTCAATGCTCCAAAATGACATCAATTTCTTTAAAAAAATTTACATTATAAGTTAGGAAGGTTTTTTCATCTTCTTTTTTTGTGATGTAAAGTGTTTTTGACAATTCATTTGACAATTATTTATTGTTGCTGTCCAATAAAAACCCGTATCTCCAAAATTCTGCCTTTACAGGAGAAAGCAAATATGGTCTTAACTCTAAATGGAAGCCAATATAAAATACGAGCTTATTCCAAATAATTAAGAGCATTTCTATTGGTCTATTCATCCAGAATTATTCAAACAGTGTACAGAAGCAGCTACAGGGTTCAGGGTTCATGGAGAAAACTAAAAACAGACAAATGTTTGAAAAATGGAGATACATGGTTTTCATTGGACATTTTATATGTATATATACATAAATAATTTAATGATTTATCACCTATTTAATTACATTTCACAAAACTTTTCATGTCCAGGAACTGTAATAGTGTGTACTCTCCATGTGATAGACTTCCTGATTCGGAATACATGTGTGTGTGTGTGTGTGTGTGTGTGTGTGTGTGTGTATCTGAGACACACAAGATTAATATTGAAGACGTATCGCTTTTGTGTCTATACGGCTGCATGTGCTTTGTTTACATGGGATACTGGGACCAGCTTCATTTCTGCTGCTCGATTTTGTTTCTTTCTCTCTCTTTCTTTCTGTCTCTCTCTCTCTCTCTCTCTCACTCTCACTTTCGCGCTCTCTCCACTGGGATCGCAGCAGCAGAAGTTGACAAAGGGGAGAAAAGAGAAGAGAAAAAAGCAAAGCCTTTCTAATGAAAGAGTGCAGAGCTTCTTCTGAAAGTGTTTGTGTTCATTCTGGCTCGAGGATTAACTCAACAGGTGACTTCTGTCACCTTATTGGCCTACTTTAACACCCCGGCCTCGGCCCCTCCGCTCCCCTGCACCTTCGGCGGCCACGCTGTACCTCAGAAAGCGCAGCCAACACAATAAATGGAATAATTCATGAGTTGTCATTAAAAATGAAACTTTCTATCCTTAGACAGCACACACGGTTTGAAATTTGTCATAATGGACTCTGGATGTTCAGAAGTTTCTTTCCCAGCAACCCCCTTATCACCGTCAGCCACGGCGGCGGAAGCTTCCAATCTGCTCTCGCCGTTCGCTGGGAAAAAGGGCCACCGCCACTTTAATTGCAGTGAGACGATGTCTCATTAATATAAGAGGGGTGCAGGATTTCTCACCTCAACACACACACTCACACACACAGAGACCCACCCACACAAGCCCAGATTTAACGTTTAATGTTATTTCTGATCATTTCACCTCAACCTGCCATGAGTACATTCTGTACTAATGTAATTACTTACACACTCAGAGTGTCTTCAGTCGATCTACCCAGAGAAGTTTGGTCTTTACCCTCATTTCTAGTCCATTATATGTAACTATAAAGCCTAAAAATCTAGTCTAGGTTCTGTTATGTCGGCCAGTGCAATGGGTGTGCAGAATTCATAAGCCAAATGGGTTTCTGTACAGAACAGAACACACCAGAACAGAATGTAATAGAATCTAAGATAATAGAATACATTAGAATACAATAGAAAAGAAAAAATGAAAAGAATTGAATAGAATAGAGTAGAACAATAAAATAGGATAGAAAATAATAAAATACAATACAACTGAATAGAATAGAGTAAAATACATTAGAACACAAAAGAACATAACATCAAAGAATAAAAAAGAATATAATAGAACAGAATAGAATTGAACAAAATAAACCATAGTAGAATAGAAAAGAAAAGAATAGCAAAGAATAGAATTGAACAGAATAGAACATAGTAGAATAGAATAGAACAGAATAGAATTGAACAGAATAGAGTAGAACAGAACACAACAGAATATAATAGAATTACACAGAATAGAATAGGAGACAACAAAACAGAAAAAAGTAGAATAAAATGGAACACAATAGAACATAGCGTAATAGAATAGAACAGAACAGAGCAGTACAGAATAGGAAAAATATAATAGAATAGAGTAGAATAAAGCAGAATATAGTAGAGCAGAATAGAACTGAATAGAACATAACAAAACAGAACAGAACAAATAGGATGGAAAAGAATAGAATCAAATGCAACAGAATACAAAAGAAAACAACAGAATATAACTGAATAGAATATGACAGAGCTGAACAGAATATAATCTAAGAGAAGAGAATTAAACAGAACTAAACAGAATAGAATAGAATAGAATAGAATAGAACAGAATAGAATAGAGAAGAACAGAACTAAGAGAGTCTAAGAGAATAAAAAAGAACAGAATAGAACAAAATAGGATAGAAAATAATATAATCAAATACAACAGAATACAACAGAATAGAACTGATTAGAATATAACAAAGGTGATCAGAATATAATTTAAGAAAAGAGAATTAAACAGAACTAAACAGAATAGAATAGAATAGAATAGAATAGAATAGAATAGAATAGAGCAGAACAGAATCTAAGAAAAGAGAATATAAAAGAACAGAAACGAACATAAAAAGGTAGAATAGAATAGAATAGAACAGAATAGAATAGAACAGAATAGAACAGAATGGAATAGAATAGAAGAGTACTATTTTCATCCTGAGAGAATTCATTCTGAGCTGTGATTCATTTTGAAGGAAGCCGTAGAAGAACCACAGAGAACCATGTTAGTAACAGACGTGTGTGAGTGTGACAAACCTTAAAATGAGTACAGAAACTTCTCAGATATCAAGAAATATCTCCTTAAAAAGGTTCTTCATGCTCACACGTCTCCATTACAAAGAAGGTTCCAAAGCGATTCATTGAACAAAAAGTGGTTCTTCTATGGTGGAACTCAAAGAACATTTTTTACCACCAGACGTCAGAAGCATGTAGTGATGTAACTAATGAGATCTGCCATGGGATTCTTAACCACAGCTCAGTCCTTAAAGAGGCTGATGTAAAGGTTCTTTACCAATCTAGAGACTCTTCACACACTGTGGTTCTTCTGTGGTTCTTCTTCTTCATTCAGAGAACCTTTGGTAGCACCTTTGTTTTTAACAGTGTGTCTGACTAATGAGGTCTGAAATGGGATTCTCAGCCACAGCTCAGTCATTTTACCTAAGGAACACTCTAGTGAAGAGAACACACTCCTAATGAGAACACACTCTGAAATCCAGCACACTCTTTCAGAAACACACTGCTATAGAAACTCACTTCTTTAGAGGACACTCTCCTAATGATGATGCACTTCTAAAGAACCGCTCTAGAATAAGAATGGTTCACTATTAAAAATGTTGGTTTCATAAAGAATGAGTTTTAGTGTGAGTTTGCAGAACCTTTATCAGTTTTAGGAGGTTGGTTCTTTAGGTTCTTTAATCTTTTCTTAGTTAAACTCACACATTTCTTTACAAACACACGTCTTCATGGAACCAAAGATAGAACCAAACCTTGTGTGGCCCCTTTATTGTTAGGAGTGTATCTGACTAATGAGACCTGACATGGCATTCTCAACCACAGCTCAGTCCTTTTACCCTCACACTCCAGAGGAATGCTCTAATTAAGAGAACACACTCCTAATGAGAGCACATTTCTAATGAGATAACACACTGTGAAATAGAGCTCATACCGAAACATGAGAGACCTAAAGAATCTGCAGAGAACTCACTCCTAAACAGAACAGTAAAGTAAACTCCCCAGAAGAAGAACAATACAAGAACAATGATGCTATTCCCAAAAAGAGTGTCTAAATAGACCACACTCCTAAAGAAAACACTCTCCTAAAGGGGATTCTTTTACTAAAGAGAACACTCTCCTAAAGAGATCACTCTCACTAAATAGACCACACTCCTAAAGAAAACACTCTCCTAAAGGGGATTCTTTTACTAAAGAGAACACTCTCCTAAAGAGATCACTCTCACTAAATAGACCACACTTCTAAAGAAAACACTCTCCTAAAGGGAGCACTCTCTCTAAAGAGAACACTCTCCTAAAGGGAACAGTCTCACTAAAGAGAACACTCTCCTAAAGGGAGCACTCTCACTAAATAGTCCACAACTTTAAAGAGAATACACTCTCCTTAAATATGACCACACTCCTAAAGAGAACACTCTGTCTATAGACCACACTCCTAAAGAGAACACTCTGTCAATAGATCACACTCATAAAGAGAACACTCTCACTAAATAGACCACACTCCTAAAGAGAACACTCTGTCTATAGACCACACTCCTAAAGAGAACACCCTGTCTATAGACCACACTCCAAAAGAGAACACTCTCACTAAATAGATCACACTCCTAAAGAGAACATGCTGTCTATAGACCACACTCCTAAAGAGAACACTCTCACTAAATAGATCACACTCCTAAAGAGAACATGCTGTCTATAGACCACACTTCTAAAGAGAACACTCTGTCTATAGACCACACTCATAAAGAGAACACTCTCACTAAATAGATCACACTCCTAAAGAGAACACGCTGTCTATACATCACACTCCTAAAGAGAACACTCTCACTAAATAGATCACACTCCTAAAGAGAACACGCTGTCTATACATCACACTCCTAAAGAGAACATGCTGTCTATAGATCACACTCCTAAAGAGAACATGCTGTCTATAGATCACACTCCTAAAGAGAACATGCTGTCTATAGATCACACTCCTAAAGAGAACATGCTGTCTATAGATCACACTCCTAAAGAGAACACTCTGTCTATAGATCACACTCCTAAAGAGAACACGCTGTCTATAGACCACACTCCTAAAGAGAACACGCTGTCTATAGATCACACTCCTAAAGAGAACAATCTGTCTATAGATCACACTATTAAAGAGAACACCCTCACTAAATAGACCACACTCCCTAAGAAAGCCTTCTCTTATTATATATACCACACTCCCTAAGAAAGCCTTCTCTTATTATATATACCACACTCCCTAAGAAAGCCTTCTCTTATTATATATACCACTTACCTCTTAAAGAGGTCATACTGTTCTTAGAAAGACAACGGTCCACTTCCCAAACAGACTACACTCCAAAAAACACACACTTTTATCACACTCCTAAATAAAACACACTCAAAAGAGAGAACACTTATCCTAAATAGATCATTCTCCTGAATAGCACTCTCCCTAAATAGAACACATTATTCTGAAAGAAAAGACACTCCTTAAGAAACACCCTCTTCCTCAGTAGACTACATTGCTAAAGAGAACACCTTTACTTCCTAAGTAAACCACACTCCCAGAGTGCACACTCTTCCTAAATAGACCATTCCTAAAGAAACACATTCTTAGATTGGGCACACTTGCTACACTCCTGCCGAACAGACCACAACCCTAGAAAACAGTCTCCCTGAGTAGACCACACTCCTGAAGAGAACATACTCTCCTAAAAAAGACCACACTCGTCTGAAACAAAAGACACTCCTAAAGCAAGCACCCTCTATAAACCACACTCCCAAAGAGTGCACACTCTTTCTAAATAGACCATACTCCTGAAGAAACACATTCTCAGATTGAGCACACTTGCTATACTCTTGCCAAACAGACCACGACCTTTAAAAATAGACCACACTCCTGAAGAGAACACACTCTTCTAAAAAAGAACACACTCTCTTCTCAAATAGACAACACTATTAAATAGACAACACTGCTCATGTGAACAACCTCTTCCAAAATCGATCACACTCCTGCAGACACACACTCGTAAAGTGAACACACTCCTACAGGAACCCAATGCTTAATAGACCACACTTCAAGAGAAACACACTCCTAAGCAAATGAATCTAGTTGAATGCAAGGTTTTTCCCTTCCCCATAAAACACTTGTTCAGTGACAGTGCCCTTTCTGAGAGCACCTTTTTTATGTCACACTGTTCTGCAGAACAAAGCAAAACCAACACCAATCAGGACTTGGAACAGATCCTGCGCTGGAGAACAGACTGTACGCTGTACATCCACAGAATTTCAAAAGCAAACCATCCTGTGATTAAAATGTGACAGTTGAAGGCGCCACATTCAGTATAATTAGAATCCGTACACACACTGGATGGAAGCCGTCTTCGGAAAACCTCCTCCGATACTTCTCTCTCTCTCCCTCAATTATTCATTAATACGAAATTGTGTTTGTCTCAAGTGGAACTTTGTCATTTCCTCTGGTGACACACATCCTGGTCCCCGTCTCGAGAGCCCCCTCACTCGTGGGCCAATTTCCTTCTCAGACAAAAAAAAAAGTTGTTTAGGAATCTATTTCCGCCTTGGTAGTGTGGAAATTCCTGATTTGTCTTTATCCTAAGACCATTTGTATTACAGAAGACTGCCATAAATTATGAATTGTGTATGACAGAGCCCGAGGAAAAGAGAATACATGCCATAGGAACAAATCATTCTGATCTGTGCTCAATAAAATATTACCCTTCTGCTTAATTGATGAGGTGAACTACAATAATAATAATTATTATTATCATCATCATCATCATCATCACAATAATAAAAATCATCATCATAATAATCATCATAATAATAATAATAACAACAACAAAACAATCCTAAGTAGAACCCACTGTTCCTAAATAGACCACACCCCTAAAAGCACTCCTAAAGAGAATTCACTCTTTACCACACTCTTCCTAAAGAATACCACACCCCAGATCAACCACTTCTCCTAAAACACACAATCTTAAAAACACTCCTGAAGAGAATTCACTTTTGCATAATAGACCACACTCCTAAACACACTCTTCCTAAAGAATACCACACCCCAGATGAAAATTCACTCTTCCCTAAGAATAGAAACCCTCCAGAAGATTATTTCACGTTTCTACATAAACACTCCGGACGAGAATTCACTTTTTCTTTAAAGACCACACTTCAAGACAGAACACTCTTCCTAAATAGACCACACTCCCAACAAACAGCCCACAAAAGAATATTCACTCTTCCTAAAAAAAACAACAGTACTAAAAAGACACTCCTAAAAAACTCTCCTAAAGAGAATCCACTCTTTCTAAATAAACCACAAGAGATCACTTCTCAGAAGAGAATTCACTTTTCATTAATAGATCTCACTCCTAAAGAAACACTCCAGAAGAGAATTCACTTTTCAAAAAAGACCACACTCCTGAAAAAACACAAGAGAACTCACACCCCTAAAACAACACAGTTTTACCAACGAGACCACACCCCAGAAGAGAATTCACTTTTTCTTAATAGTGCACATTCCTAGACACAACACACTCTTGCTAAATAGATTATAGTCCTAAACACAAAACACTCTTTCTAAAGAGAACACGTTTCTAAAGAAGCACCCCAGAAGAGAATTCACTTTTTCTTAATAGACCACAGTCCTATACAGAACACTCTTCCTAAATAGACCACATTCCTAAAAACACACTTAAAGAAAATCCACTCTTTCTAAAAAAAAAAATCCCATAAAACACACCAGAAAAGATTTCACTTTTACTTAATAGATCACAGTCCTAAACAAATACACTTTTGCTGAAGAACACAACACCCCAGAAGAGAATTCACTCTTCCGAAAAGAACAACACTCCTTAAGAAACACTCCGAAAAGAATGCACTTTTCCTAAAAAGACTACACCCCTGTACACACTCCTAAAGAGAATCCACTATTTCTAAACCACATCCAAACACATTCTTGCTAAGGAGATCACAGCCCAGAAGAGAATTCACTTTTCAAAAAAAGACCACACTCCTGAAAAAACACAAGAGAACTCACACCCCTAAAGCAACACACTTTTACTAAAGAGACCACACCCCTAAAGAGAATACACTCTTTGTAAAGAGAACACACTCCTAGAGAAACACACTCTTCTTAAGTAGACCAAACTCCAAAGTACACTCTTCTTAAGTGGACCCCTCCTAAATAGACTGCATCCCTACAGAAACACACTCTTACAGAAACACACTCCCATATTATTATTATTATTATTATTATTATTATATAAATGTATTTTCCTATTTTTTTATTGTTGCTGATGTTTTATTGTAATGATGATGATTAATTTAACCCTGTAGTAAATAATGAAGTTAACTTTAAATCAAGTAGTAATGATTTTATCAGCGATTCTGAAGCCACAGTGGCCCTGGGTGAAGCTGAGGAGATTTCATCCGTCTCAAGTTCCAAATGATAAAATCCACCCTGCCAATAACTAAAATGTATGATCGGTTGTTCCTTAAGACTAATGTCCTGAAGTGTAATTATAATTCGGCAGTGGAGACATTATTAACACTCAGAGGCAGCCTTTTTGGGCTCTTCTCAGATAGCCAGTGCAAGAGGAAAATGTGATGTTAAAGATATTTCATGTGAGACTCAATGAATAAAATAATAGGGGTATAAAAGGCTCGGCAAATGACCCTCAGTGGAAAAAATCTTCCACATGTTTTAACCTCTCATTTTATCTGGAATACTTTAATAAGCACTTATTTAACTTTATACATTAAACATGGTCCGAGGACTTTAATGTATTTTAAATATGGCCTTAAGTTGCTCAAATAAATGACTATTTAGACAAGAGAGTGTCACAGAGGAGGAGGAGGAGGAGGAGGAGGAGGAGGCAACAGCCACGGCGAGGCGAGGCGATTTGATCCGGGGATGAAATGCAATCTTCATGCATCCTTCTAACCTCAGTAGTAACGATTTACTGTGGCTCGCACCACTCAGAGTGCGTCCTGCCGTGGTGTGGAAATTCATTTATCAGCATGTCTTGTTCATTTCGGTGATGTGCTCTTTGTTTCGGGTCACTTGGAGGCCGGATCTAATAGTGTGTAGTCAGGTTCTTCTTGTCAAATGGCTTTAATATTCTGTCAACGGAGCATTTCGGGAACACGGTTGTTAACCAAATAACAAAGTCGATAGTAAAACATCTAGTCCCGCAAACAAATCCTTGAATTTGAGAGCCAGATTAGTTGAGTTATAACACAGTTGAGTGCATTTATTGCCACTGTCAGCTTTGCTCAACACTCAGAGCAATCAATGCACGGATTGTAATGAAGATGTCGTTCAGCGCTGTATCTTTATTCAGCAGTCTCAGCGCTCAAGCGTTCTCGGGCTGTAACCAAGGGTTAAAACCCCGCTTTGTGCACCATATCCAACAACAATAATGGAGAATCACATTACTGACCCTTAATGCGGCTCCCTGTAGGCCTTTTTGTTCTCCATATATCCTTTGCATGTTAGGAGACGTGTTTCACAGTGTGAATTCATACATAATTTCACTGCTGCTGCACAGTGGAAGGAGATTCATTAGCATTGTTCGAATTTATGACTACGCTACCGGCTGGAGATATTGCTTTCCTTTTCAGTCCCTGATTCAGTTTGGGTTCTAGGTAATTGACAGGTACAGTGTAGAAGACAGCATAGTCGTTAAGTGTCTTTTTACTCATTACTTCTTATAACCACCTGCTACTTCATCATTAAATGAGTTTTGTGTTGGTACCCCTGCCCTCGTCATGTAAAAAAATGAGGACACCCCATGACAACCTTCTTTTTGAACATATTAAAAATTATGAGCTTCATTTGAACAATACTGAGAGACGAAGGTAATGTAACTAAGCACATCCAACTGAAGGATAGAAAAATGGAAAATACAATTGATAGAAATGCAATTGTCTTGCAAGCTAAACGTTGGAACACCCCCACATATATCACTACTTAAAGTAATAAAGATCTAAAATCAGAACCAGGTGCAGAACATCAGCAGCAGATGATCAGATCATGGTTGGAGAGGATTATTCTGGAGGAGTCTATCTTATTTAAACCTCAGACGTTTAGTCTGGTCTGCTCTTGATTGATGGTTGAAGTGAGAGGTGAAGATGATCACCATCATGACCAGATCCAAAGAGCTCTCTGAGGCCTTCAGAAAGAAGGTTGTAGATACAGATTAGTCTAAGAAAGAGTTTAAAAAGATCTCCGAACAGTTAGAAATTTGCTATTCCGCTGTCCACTAAATCATTTACAAGTTGAGAATGACCAGACCAGACAAATCAGACCAAGAGCAGATCACAAGATGTGTAAAGAAGTGCCCAACAATCCTAAAATGTCATCATGGTAGAAGGTAGCTCATCTCACCATAGTTAGAATGTCACAGTACAGCAACTACCATCAGAAAGGGACCAAACAAGTCTGATTGTCAGAGGGCGTTTGCAAGGAGGAAACCCTATTACCTAAAATTAAATAAATAAATAAATAAATAAATAAAACTTCAAGGGAAGACTCGAGATGTATCTGTCCAAAGCATATTGTTCCAGAAGTCTGGTCTTTGTCTAGGTGTTCTCTGGCAAACTTGCCCTGATATTTTTGGGGTATTCTATTGTTTCCACATGACAGTAAGTAAGGGCATGCTCTAAGAAATGCCGTATGAATGGTTAAAATGTGTTAATAATGGTTATTAATCATTAATAAGCATTTATAACCCATAAATGACCTGTTGCTGTCCAGGCAATGATCCTAAATTCATCAATTGTTTTGTTTTTTTCTAAATCAAGGATATTAAAAAATGGTTATCCTGCTTCTGGTTATCCTCTTACTGTCTACTAGATATTGGAGGAGCATTGCCGTGAGGATTTGACTTAGTGAAGTAAGGATGTTGGATGATCCTCCCACCACCTCATCTGACCTCACCTCCAACTCTCCAACTCATCCCAAAAGTTTTGGCTGGAGCACCCACCATCATTCCAGAGAACACAGTTCTTCCACTGCTCCACAGCTCAATGCTGGGGGGCTTTATACCCCTCTAGCCCAACCAGGCATTGGGCAGCATGCTTCCAATAGGTTCATGTTGATCTGCTCCAGAGAGTCCTATTCTACTGGCAGTACTTCTCTACAAGGACTAGACAAGCTGTGTGTGTGTGTGTTCATTTGCACATCTGTGTCTGCAATGGGTGCAACTTAAAATAGCCGAATGTCCTAATTTAGAGGTGTCCATAAACATTTAGTTTGTAGTGAAGATCACTGTGAGCAGAACCAAAGGTCTCTGAGGCCTCCAGAAAATGCAGATGAGTCTGAGAAAAGGTGTAAAAAGATCTCAGAACGATTAGTAATCAGTCGTTCTGTCCGCTACATCATTTACAAGTTGAGAACATGGCTAGATCAGACCAACAGCAGACCACAAGACGTGTAAAGAAGAGTCCAACAAACCTAAAATGTCATCATGGTAGAAGGTAGCTCCCACCATAGTTAATGCCAAAGTTCAGAAAGGGACCAAACAAGTCTGACTGTCATAGGGCATGTGCAAGGAGAAAGCCCCAGTAGCTGAATGTACTCATTTAAAGTAGTGTCCACAAACATTTGGAGCATATAGTGCACACATATCACTCATATTTTTACTATGGTAGGCTACAAAACATGCTAAATGCTAGATAAAGCATGGAACCCTGCAATGCTCATGGATCTGGAGGCTACATTAGCAGAATAGTTGCAAGTCTAGCAGTTTGCTCTCCCTCAGGGTTGTATATTAATAATCTCTTCGTGGGAAACACAGGATTGAAGCAGTGAAGGTTTTGCCCTTGTGGAAGTCCTGCTCCACTTTAAAGAGCAAGGAACAGCTTCTTCGGTTTGTTTTCCTCCATAATTTACGTTTAATCTTATGCACATTGCATATTAAGAGAGAATTTGTCTTTGCTCTAGATGACACAGTCCTATAGAATGGCCCGTTAGCAGAGGATAATTAGAAGTCAGTGAATTAATGGGGGCTAAATTTATTATGTGATCATACTTACTGCACCTGTCTAAAGAATTCAGCGTCTCGGTGCTTATACTACGTGGAGCTCTGTCTTCACGCATTACTGTCCTTTACACGGCTATTGTTTTGCTGCAAAATGATATCATAAGACTCATCCTTTCTCTGAAGTACCCGATCGATGGACCATCTGTCCATGTCGATTGACATCTCACATCTCTGTCTCCTTCAGCGCTGCAGAAGCGTCAGGAAAAAAGGCAGAAGAAAGAGATTTGGAAGTGAAGGAGTGAAATGAGTTGATGAAAAGGGATGAAAGATGGTCATAATCGTATTCCAGTATATTTAAGAGCGTATCTTGGGGTTTTTAGGCAGCTGGCAAGCCTCGTCCCTAACGTTTATCAATTATTACTCATCTTGGAGGATTCTATGCCCAGCAATCTCAGATAGTTCAGAAGTTTTTTTTTTCCTTTTTTTTCCAGACACTTCACAATTTTTTATTTTATTTTTTTGCACTAAGCACAGCCCATCAGAGTCTGCAGCCGCCGTCTCCATGGAAATGGCTGTTTCCGTGACACTTCTAGCTACTCCCTCCCCATTGGAGTACTAAAGGTCCAATCGTGAAGCTGGCAGATGAGAAGGGCCGGAGGAATCAGCCAGCAGGGTCCAAGGGTCTGCAGTTCTGGATGTCAGAGCAGGGTCAGTGGTATGTCCAAACAGAAAAGATCAAAGCTTCAAATTAAACTCCCAGATCATCCATTTCTAAATTAAACACTATTTGTTTGTTTGTTTGTTTATTTTAAAAGGAGCCACATGCAAACATGTACAGGTCATGTATTGTAGTCTCAAATTTCTTTCCTTTTGTTATTTATTTTATTCTTTTGAACACAATTACTTGGCCAATGTTAGTTAAATAAATGTTGCTACTACTCAATATTGAATAATATAAAAATTGTATAAAAATAACATAATTATATAAAAATAAATATATATATATAATTTCCACTATTTAAAAAGCAGTAGGTCTTTCAATTATAAAATAACACAAACTGTTCATATAAATACGACATAACTAAATATATAAATGAAAGTAAAAGATTGAATGATGATGTGCATTATTTATTTATAATTGCATGTTTGTTTATTTATATATTCACTCATTTACTCAATTACTATTTAAATTATACAGCCATTGTAATATATATATTATATAATATATATATATAATAATATAATATATATATATATTAATACAAAGTACACATATCCATACACTTGCATGAGTATATTGCAAAGGTTTGGGCACCCCTGGTTAAATTACATGTGTTGTTCATTTTTATGTGTTGAATCGTACATCATTTTACATCCCATGTAGAGACGCACTTCTGCACATTCTAAAGCAGAGTGACTGTTTATTTTTGCTTTATTTAACATTGCGAAAAAGCATTAAATGTGGCAGGTGCGAAAGTAATGGTATAAATAAAGTTTTTTAAAAATGTAAAATTCAGAAAATAAATAGGATTTGTATCATGCAAAATTAGAATTAGATTTTTAAATCAACAAAATGTGTAATTTGACCAGAGAGGAACTTATAGACTGTGTATATATATATATATATATATATATATGTATGTGTGTGTGTGTGTGTGTGTGTGTGTGTGTGTAACTGCATACACTTTTGGATTTTGAAAGAAATGATGGGATGAGCAGGTGTTATATGCACATTTGGTGTATATAATCTTAAATCCATTTGAGCTTTCTCTCACAACTATGTTTTGCTCATTATTGAGATCTAAAAAGGTAGTTTCCTCATCAATGGAATACTTCCAAAATCCTTATCCCAAGACATCTTACCTCATAACCAGTCTGTAAAAAGATCACTTATCCATGATTAAGACTCTGCTTTAAAATAAACCTAATTGTCATTTAATTACACATGCACATATTAATTTTTCAATCTTTTTTTTTTTTTTGTCCAATATGGATCCACTTTCTTTTCCAATTAGGCAAACGAATGTCATATTTACATAAGTACATGGGTCATTTATAATTCATTCTAATTAAACCATAGCACTGCACTGCACTCTTGACCACCTGTTGGGTCGACACACTAAATATTTAACAGCGTTTTCTCCATAGTTTTTGTTTTTTCCTCCTTTATGTGTCTTTGATGTTTTGTTCCACATACTTCCCCCTCTTTTCGCTGGATCTCTGCGGAATAGCCAAGGAATAATCCCACTCTTCTCTTTCAAGCTGGAAACTTTGCATTTTAACAGTTGTCTGGAGATCCTTTTTCTTTTCCGTATGAAATATCATCTTTAATAAAAGTGGAAGTGGAGAGAGAGGAGTGCGATAAATCCGCCGCTAAACCACACAGAGGCCCGGGTCTCTGGGAGACTGATTAGCATCCTGCCTCAGCGCTCCGCTGCTCAATAATTAGGGGATGTTCTGCTTTGCAGCCATGGCTGCTCTGGCCTTGATGCCTTCTCCCAGGGCAGGCGGCAATTACCCAAGCCTTCGTCTTTTCCCTGGCTCTCTCTGCCTCCTCACTGCCGAGCAGCTTTCTGTACGAAAAAGTCAGTTAATTTCCTGCAATCATGCTGTAAGGATGGACACAGAGTAGATGTGGGCACCAGGCCGCTCCAGTCGAGACGCCATTACTTATCTATTAGGCTAGTGGCATCTGCAGAGCTGTGAATGCAAAGATGTGGGTCAGCCCTCCATGTCTCCGTCTGTCTAGTTGCGTTACGTTCCATGGGATGTCTAACAGACAAGTCACTGGAGTTGACCATTTATGATTAAAAACATTAGAAAAGTCATTGTCCGACACTGAACTGAAGGTGTCAGGGGCTTGATTTGAGAACCCATATAAACTATGCTTTTTATTTATTTTATGAGTTTTTTAATGGACTAAAAATCTATTAAAATAAAATCTTTTTACATGTTTAGAGATTTTGTAGATGTTCTTTTCATTTTCCTGTTTTTCACTTCTGACAGAATGTGAATCTGGCAATTGTTCTTTACACTGTGTCAAAAATGAATGATGGATGGACCAATAGAAATGCTCCAAAATTAGAAAATTAGAATAAAATCTTTTTACATTGACTTCCATTGAAAGTTAAGAAGGATTTTCCTTCTCTAGTAAAGTTGACATTTTGGAGGCAATATACACATTTTTGCTAGCCTATTTATAATATTAAACAATTGAAATATCAAACATTTATATTGATTGTTATATTGATTTCTGGTGTGTCCAGTTAGAAATATGTAATAACATTAGCCATACTAGCAATAAAACAGAATATAATACAACCACACTCACTGGAAATCAATTTAATGGAAATTCCAAGTTCAACATACTGATGGACTGAGACTGTCTTCACAGTGATGGTAATAGTGGTTGGTGTGGAATGGTGGTTGGTGTGGCGCAACAGATAACAGGGGCAGTGGTGGCTCAGCGGTTAGAGCGCCGGGATATCGATAACAGGGTTGTGGGTTCGATTCCCGGGCTCGGCAAGCTGCCACTGTTGGGCCCTTGAGCAAGGCCCTTTACCCTCTCTGCTCCCCGGGCGCTGGAGTTGGCTGCCCACCGCTCTGGGTGTGTGTGTGTACTCACTGCCCCTAACATGTGTGTGTGTGTGAGTGTGTGTTCACTACCAGATGGGTTAAATGCAGAGGACACATTTCGCTGTACAGTCCACACTGTACAGTGACGAATACGTGCACCTTTACCTTTACCTGCCAGTGAGCTACCTCCCCACGTGGGAGACTGTGGTTCGATTCCCAGTCTGGGTGACTATGCTGCGCTACACCAATAAGAGTCCTTGGGCAAGGCTCCTAACACTACACTGACCCACCTCTGTAATACAAGTTACTTTGTAAGTTGCTCTGTATAAGAGCATCAGCTAAATGCCATAAATGTAAATGTAATAGGAACCAGGGGGTGCAATGTCTACAAAGCATTTTAAGCAATAAGTTTCTGTGATGTAGCTTTTAGAGGTATTGTCTGGGTACATTTATGACCACTGTGGTCTATTCTTGCATGGTATGTAGTTTGATGTGACACATTTCACAGAGTTTCTGAGTTTATATAAATAATTTTAGTAATCCCTGGAATTTCCCATTTTGAATCTACCGATTCTACCAGTCGATGTGCACCTAGCACCCACCAATCCCTGCTATAAACTATATTGTTATAAAGGTTTATTGTTGGGTTCATTTCAGATACAATCCGGAGTGTCCCTTCAGTCCAAGAGCCGAGGAAATGCTTTTATTGTCTGAGACAAAAACTACCAAACTATTACTGAGGGTGTCCCCGGCTTGTCGCCAGGGTGGTACCCTCAAGGGTATGTCTTCAGTATGTTTAGTTAGGGAACATAATTGTACCATATTCCATGACATTGTTTTTTCTCTACTTGCATTTCCTTTATATTATTTTTTTGCTTTCATTGAAAAACAGTTGCTTATAAAAAAGCTACAAATACACCCATCCCCTTGGGAAAGTGAATGTACTGTACCTAGAATGTGTAATTGGACCTTAAGGACTGTGTTGTACCTTTGAGGGTACATTTGTATTGTTTGTGCCTTGAGAAACACACAATGCACTGGCAGATGCACACTACTTTATTCTGAAATTGGGGGAACCGTAGAGGCTTGTCATTAAAAAATAGGTGCTATTACATCTAAACTTTCAGTTTAGTAACTAGATAGTAACTGATTTAGAAACATGTCGAAATGGTTACTTTTAATAGTATCACGCCACCATTTTCAGCACTTTTAAAGACTTATTTTTATTCTCTTGCTTCAAGAAGTGTCTGAATTTGTGATATCGACTTTTTGATATCCTGAATTTGTTTCAGATTATTTGATTTACTTTCATATTTATATATTTATTTTTATTTTGCCTGTAAAACACTTTGTGGGATGGTCTGGAAAAGTGCTATGTAAAAAAAGATTACTTACTTACATGTTCTCCCTCCACCTCCGTCGACCAGTTCGAATACAATTCCCACAATTCCCCATCTCATGACATTACAGCACACCATCCATGTAGCCAATCACGGACTGTATTCACCTGAATACTGATCACATACACTTGTTCACAATCATCCCTCATTGTATAAATATCTGATCAGGCTGTTAGTCACTTTGTCAAGTATTGCCAACCCTTTTGTTGTATACCGAACCCTTTCCATGTCATTTGCATTGTCGTTGCCTTGCCACTGATCCCTGGTTGTTCAGTCATTTTCTGGTTTTGCTTTTTTGGATTTGTTTGATTGGTTGGTGGTCATTTTTCAATTAGCTTTGCTTGTTGTTGTTGTTGTTGTTGTTGTTGCCTGCAATAGTTCCACTCTGACTCCTTATATTAAAATATTCTTAATGTTTTATATCCTCAAACATCTAACTTGTCTCTTAACCATCAGTAATGGAGATCACAGGTTAGGTAGGCCTTTTTTAGTGTAGAACACTGGACACTTTGTTTCTTCTAATTGGCTTTAAAGGCTCACAGATTTCTAGAGTCTATTGTAAGCTATATATTCAACAGTAGACATATTTGCAAAATCTGGTAGCAGACATTGCCTTGTTTTGAGAGATATGGGTCAGCTGAAAATTCTCGCTCAGTTGCAGTCACAATACTGCAAATTTCCATCTAATTCGAGATAATAACATTGTGTTTAATTAACATTAGACAATTAAAGCAGTAATTATTCATCATAGCTAACTCCCCACGGGGATGAAACACAAAGCCATTTTAACTCATTACTGGGGTTCCTCCAGCACTTACACTGATGATGCTGAGCCTCTTAGGCATTAAATTCAATTACATCATAACTTGGGTGTTCATGTCCCTGGTTATGGAGCTTATTGTACTCAGAATTGAACCACATTTTCTAAATTGCATGTTTTTTTTAATTCTCCCAGCTGGTTCAAATATTAGTGGTCTGGAATGTTCTTCAAAGAAACAAACATAGAACCAGACAGGGGCTAAATACCCCCCACAAGGACAATGTCATGGAATATAGACCAATTTCTGACATACAATCAAAATAGCTGATTTTTAATTGTGTTTGTTTTTATTGATTTAAGCCTCTTTTGGCTCTTTTTGAATGGAAATCATCGATTGCTCTCTTGATAGCTCTCTTTCTTATTGGGGGCTCTCTTTCTCCCACGTGGCATGGAGATCTGCTGGGAAATATCACAGCGACTCTGGTTTGCCTCAGGGGCTCTAAGAGCCTCAGGTGAGTTTTCCCAAAGAGATGCATCATGACCATTATCATAAGATCATAAGGTAGTGCAGCGGGTAGCCACTTTGAATGCTATCACTTGTATAAAGCAATAATTGTTGTGCTGCAAGGCTTTTATGCAAGATAATCGCAAGTCAGGATGGCCCAAGGTCATTTGACCCCACTCCACTATGTGCACAGCCTAGAGTCTCAGTCATCAGCAGTGGTGGATTAATACCCTGCCCAGTGGAACATTAATAAAAATGGTCTAATATTTATATTTCTACTTAGGTTAAAGCATATATCGGCTAAAAAGAAATCTGCTTATAAAGCATTTTCTAAAAAGTGACTCATCCATTTAACTTAAAAAAATACAAGCAACTGAACTGCATTTATTTAACATTAATAAATAGTTAGAATTAATTGCTATTTAATTCTATTTAGTATTTAGTTTAACTCATTTAAGGTTTAGTTTAATTCCTATATAAAAGTTTTTATTTGATCTGAACAATCCAAGTTCAATTGCTTGTTTCCAATATTGTTTTGTGATTTTTTATATATTTTTTTTAATATGTAGTACAAATTACCAGTTTATTGATGTGTGGTATAGTAGTTTTACAGGTGAAACATTTTTAACTTGTAATAAAAATGAATGTAACAGAATTTGTTTCTACTAAATGTTGGTCCAATTATCATCAAATTGTATATATAATCGTCCGCACTATTTACACGTAAATGTCTGTACATTTAAAAATTTACAGGATTCACGATTTCACAAATCCGGACAAAACACTGTCTGTACTATTAAGTTATATCTATATAAGCCCAATTAAAGGTAAAAGATGACATTGTGTTTATTGTGAACTATATGTATTTACATCTGAATTGCTGTGAATGAAGGAAAAATAGAAAAGACCCCAGAACAGAGCCTTGTGGGACACCATATTGCGCTCATAAAAAGTATTACACAAAACCTCTGCATTTACATGAGTACATTGGAAGTAGTCTGCCAAGTATGACCTAAACTAGGCAAGATCCTGTCTATTTAAACCAACTTTGCTTTCAAGTGTTTTCATTACAGTGTAAGCTACATTCAATACAGCGTTTTCAGAAGAGAGACTTTTCATCAACCCGAGTTACCCAACAAATAACGACTACTTTAACCAGGTAAATGGAAAGAAAAGGAGTGCTGGAAATAAAAGATTGAGAAGATCAAAGAGGTCAGGGTGTGTTGTATTAAGTAATAGCTTCACAACAGCTAACTGATTGATGAATTAATTATATTTAGTAAAGGCTCATCAATCACTGAAAGTGAGTCTAGGAATAACATTAAGGGAATTGAGTCATCAGTGGTTTTTGGTTGATTTAGCGGACAATACCAAGCTATGAAGCTCATTAACACCAATAGCACTAAATTCTTCTAAATGTTCTTGTGATTAATGATGAATGGACCAATAAACACTTTCCTAAAATAGCTTTTTTTGTGTTAATTTAATTTCGTATTGTTCTGACAGTACATTTAATGGTGATGCCATGAAATAGCCTTTTTTGGTTCCATTATGAATCACTTTTGTAAAAGAGACGTGACTGAGGAGAACTTTTAAGTTTGTAAAGAATCTGTACACTGATTGGAGTCAATCACTGATTGATAGGTGTCCACATCAAAGTTTTCACCAAACTCACCACCACCCTGCCACCTCCTTTTAACTCAGTTATATCTCTATATATCAGTCCCAGTTCCACTTATCAGAGGGGTCTGGCCTTCTACCACAAAGCAAAAGCCGCCTGAACTCCACCTTAGAGTTCTGCCCCCTCTCTTGGTCTTCTCTCATGTTATAATATGCCGGTAATTTGGCATGGACCAAACTCAACAAAGGTTCCTCCTACTTAAACAACTGCTTATTAAAAGAGTGTGTTCTTTGGTATAGCTCAAAGAACCCTTTGTCATACATTTCTTAATTTGGTCTTTTATGATTTATAGGCCTCTTCGATTATAGCAATTCTGCAATCCTGCCTACAAACCTCCCATGAACTTAAACCCTTTAAGCCAAGTGAGTCATATTTTTAGACCTCGGCAACATCAATGTGATTATTCAATTTATAAGAACCTTAAAAATTTGTTATATATGCAATATCTAAATAACAACAATAATACACCAGTCAGCCATAACATTATTACCACCTGTCTAATTTCGAGTAGGTCCCACCATCACAACAGATCTGACCATTCAAGGACTCCACAAGACCTCTAAAGGGCACCCTGTGGTAACTGGCACCAAGACGTTAACCACAGAACAGCAGATCCTGTAAGTTGTGAAGTTGGGCCTCCATGAGCATCAACGAGCCATAGGTGCCCATGATCCTGTTGCTGGTTTATCAATTGTCCTACCTTGGAGCACTTTTGGTAGGTACTGACTACAGCATAACAGAGACCCCACAAAATTCCTGCCTGGTGTTTTGGAGATGCTCTGTCTAGATATCACTATTTGGCTCTTGTCAAAGTGGCTCAGATTCACCTCCAAACGACATAAATAGATACATAGTACATAGCATAAATGAATACATAGCATAAATGAAAAAATACAACCAGATACATTTTTTTTTCTGTTACCTGGTGGATTATTGGTGCACTTAAACTTAGAAATTTGTATGCATATTTTCTGGTGCATTAAATTATTTGAGTAATTTTTTAATGGCAAGTCAGAGTATGAGGGCACATTTTTATATTTTATGCTTTAGTTTGCTTAAAAAACCTTATATGAGCAATAAAGTCCAGTTGTATCAAATATGACACATAATAAAAGTCACATATGCAACGTGTTAATACATGTATCTCAAATCTGTTCATTTTTTGCTGTTTATAAAACGTTTTAGTGGTCAATTTGCCTTGTCTCATTTAGCATCCTTTGGTGGTACTGAGATAGATGATTTAAGCCAGATCTTTCCTGGAAATAAAGCACACCTGCATCACTGGCTTTTCCTGCGGTTCATAAAGGATGAACACATCTAGAAACTGCCCCTAAAATAAACTTTTATTTGTCGAAGCATCTGTTTGTTCTCCAGTCCTGTCACGTTTGTTCTGGACGCCTCCAGACTAAGGCAAAAAAAAATCCCCATCCATAAAACACAAGCACTCTTCCACAGTCTGAGTGGTACATGCCATATACTACTCACTGTCTCCCCATAACACTTCTTGTTCCATGATCCTCTCCGGAGCGTGGGGAGGAAAAAAGAGAGGAGGAAAAAAGATCTGAACCTTTTTCTTTCCTTTTCCGCACTCAAATTTACATCTTTTGCTCATTTCTCGGTGTCGGGGCCCCCACCAGGAGGATTGTAATGAAGGAGTGTGCGGGCGCTCTGCAGGGACACACACCGTGGGACCTGGAGACAGGAGAGAGAAAATGCGGCCCCAGCCATGGCACAGGCGGCCCCGCCATTTCCATACCACTACAATCAGTGCGCAGACTTTAAAAGTGAATGTTTAAGTAGCCTAAGAGATGGGGCTTTGATTCGCCCTCTGATCAAGCCCAAGACGTCTCATTCAGAGAATAATGATTTTTTTTTCTCCCCCCTTCTCCTTAATTTCGCTGTTTCCTTCACATCTCAGGGCTTACAGGTATTGCAAAGCCCAGTGGTATTGTCTTGCCGGAGTTGTGCAGGAGAGGAGACCCTTTCTTCTGCCAGATTAGAGCTGAGCATGGAACGGTGGGGGTGAAAAAAAAGAGGGAGAAAAAGAATTGCAAATGTAGATTCGGGGAAGTCATTAAATGCTGGACAGTCTGGCGGTGAGCAGGGCCGAAGAATAAGAAATAAGAGATGAGGAAGGAGCTGGGTCAAGATTAGCTACTGTTTTCTGTAGAAGCATGTCGGCCCAACCTAAATCAACAACACTTAATCTGTAGCCGAATTATACTGTAGCATATTATCCAGCATATAGTCTGAGACCACAGTGTGTAACACAACAGTAACTGATTGTAAAGCCATGTAAATCATGACAATTTTGGCTAATAATGGCTAATAATGGTTCTTATTAAATGTATCAGTGTTTATAAAGCAGCAGTACTATTGTAGCTGAGAAAATGACATTATTCAAAGAAACAATATTACAATATTACAATTTACCAACAACCACATATTTAAATGTACCACATACAGAAATGCACAGTAATGCAACAGTATAGCTACAACATAAATAATACATTTTGCATTGCTACAGAAATGTACTGTTCTTCTTATATGTTTAATAAATATACATATACTAATCCAACATTTAAAATCACACAATTCAGTCAGTTATTGCTATTAGAATGCACATAATACCAACATTATTACTGGTTAACGCACTATATAATCCATGAGCACAATGTCGCACAACAGTCTGAGTGCAGCATAAATCATATCCGTTGTGTCGCAGCAAAAAAAGCTAAGTATTCTAATTAAATGGTTAATAAACAGACTTAAAATGCCCTTTAAAATGCACACAACCAATATTTTGGCTATTAATGGCTAATAAAGGTTCGTACTAGATGCAACAGAATTGTGTCTATAAAGCAGTAGCAGTCTTGTAGCTAATATAATGTTGGTATTATTCAGAGAAACAGCACAGTAATATTACAATTCCCTAAAACATATATAAAATATACAGTTGTTATTATTATTTTACTTGTTTATGCATCTTGAATCAACATCATATCATCTGATCATATAATCTCATATTACAGTGTAATGCAATTTGAAACATTGGAATAATGTAATGTCTTTATTTTACATTAAATAATATATTCTTGTTGCTCTGAAATGTGTTTTGTTCTGACATTTAGAATTGTAATATCATAATCTGTTAAAAATCCTTAGTAATTGCTTTAGAAAGGCAATATTGTCTTTATTAAAGTTTCTTGTTCTGAAAAGTGTACTAATACTAATAACACAATAATGAATACAAATATAAACTATTACAAACTTATAATACTAGAACTCACCTGTATTTGCTCCTAAAATCAAATGATCAGGTGATTCTAGTTAGTATAGAAAACCTTAACAGACATTATAAACACTCTTTATATCATGTCTAATAAAAACATGGTTTGCAGTATGTTTTTACAGTAGTAAAATCATCATTTGCACAACTGTGCACAACAGACACAGCCACACTATAAACATGGGTTAAAATGCATGTAATACAGGCATTATTACTGGTTAGAAAGTTCTCGTGCTTCAATCAACACACTGGATAATCCAAGAGCACAGTATAATGCAACAGTATGAGTACAACATAAATAATACCTTTAGAGTTGCAGCACAAAAGTAATGTTTCTTCTATAAATAGTCTTACAATACTATATTGTTTGTAGTCCTGTACCATTCCAAATCACATAATTCAGTCCTAGATATAATTGGCATTAGAATTAGCCCATAATACAGCCATTATTACTGGTTAGAAAGTGCTCATGCAACTTGAATCAGCGCACTGTACAATCCAGTGCATACAGTGTAGTGCCACAGTAAGACAACAGCATAAATAATAACTGATGTGTTGCAGCAAAAAAGCAAAGTATTTTGATTAGATTGTTGATAAATAGACAGTCATAGACAATCATTCAGTCCTACAAATAATTGTCCTTAAAATGCACATAACTATTATTACCATTATTAACATAACCATTAACTAACATAACTAACATAACCATTATTTCAGTTTAAAAAGTGCTCATTCGACTTAAATCAACACACTGTAAAATCCAAGAGCACAGTATAACGTAACAGTATGACAACATAAATAATGCCTAATCCTAAAAAATCCTTAAAAGTCAAATAATTCTGTCCTATATATTATTGCTATTACATGCACACTATACAGGCATTATTAAAATTGCTCTGTATAATCAAAAAGTGAAGTATAAATAATACCTCCACTCTCTCTCAGACTATACCTGTCTCATATACATGTCAAAAAAATTCTCCAAATTCCTTCTGTCTTTGTATATTCTGTATTTTGTGTATATTTTGTATTTATTTAATATACTTTTTTGTATATAACTTTATTTTAAAATCTGTAATATGAATATAGTTTTGTCCTCCTGTAGAGCATAAACCTGAGCCTCATCACAAGCTTTTCAATGCATAAATGTCCTGACATGTTATGCAGATGACAAATAAACTTGAAACTTGAAACTTAAAAACTACCTGTAGTGCAACAAAAAATTATGTATTTTGATAAGATGGTCCTAGACATACTATGAAATTTCTACAAGTTTACCAATTTACACATATAATGTTATTTTCCAATGTTGTTAATGTAATTAGATGATGAATAAATAGGCTTATAATGCAATATTTCATGTAGCTTTTTGGACAATGTCCACATTTTGGACATGTTTGCCCTTAAAAATGAACATAACGCTGGCATTAGTACTGTTTTTTAAAAAATGGCTTATGCAACTTCAGTGAACACACTGTAAAATCTAAGACTATAGTATAACACAACAGTGTGACATTATCAACATGAATAATACCTGTAATGTATGATCAGATGACCCCAGGCATAATTGCTATAAAATTGCACCAATTTACACATGTATAGTTAAATGTATAGTTATTTACCAATTTAGTTTATTTAGATGTTTAATAATTAGTGTTAGTTCCATGTAGCTTTGTCATTTTAGACATGTTTAAACAGCAGAAATGTACTGTTTTAATTAGATGTTTAATAAATAGAGGTATAATCCAGCATTACTTATAGCATTGTAACATTATAAGTCACATAATTGGTTAGAAAGTGCTCATGCAACCCAACGCACTGTATAATCCAAGAGCACAGCATTGCGCAATAGTATGAAAACAGCAAAAGGAATATCTGTAGGGTTGCAGCAAAAAAAAAAAAAAATCCACAGTCTTCCAATGAGACGCTTGAAAAATAGACTTTTATTGCAGCATTTGGATACTTTACGTCACTTATTTCAATCCTATATAAAATGACCTCAAATTCTATGTGTTAAAAAGAAAAAGAGACCGAATTGAAGCTGAAAATGATGTATATATTGCTATCATTTCTAGAAAATCTCAGTCTAAACCGCAGCTTTCATCGAACACATACCATACACCTAGAAAGGCCTCCTCAGCCTTTGTGTGAAATGAAGTTCTACAGATCATTTTGTGTTTGCAAATGGTTGGAAACTTTCTTTTCTAAACTTTTTCCTTGTTGTTGAAGCAACAAAACATCTTTTTTTTCTTTTTTTTTTTCATGTGTACCAGAGTTGAACCGGCAGCCCTGTGCAGTTTTGCTGCAAGCTATTACTCTTTCATGGCCCGCTCTTTGGCTGTGGAAAGGTGCCTCACCAATTATTTTGAGATGGATGCAGGATGCAGAATGACTAGAAGCATCAGGTTCTCTTCTCATTTTTTTTTTCTCTTTCCAGCGGACCATGCCTAAGGTAAGGGGAGAATGGCCAGAGGCTACGGCGGCTCCCCAGGGACACGCTGGGCCCATAAACTGTGAAACTGACATCTCTCATCTATTACCTCTGCTAACTAGACCTTTAAGAACCTTGACAGCCTCAGCTACGTGCACCCTTCTCCTCCTCCTTCTCCTCCTCCTCCTCCTCTTTCTCTACAGCCTTCCTCACCCCACTAGCACCACCAGCAGCAGCAGCACCACCTCCAGGACTTGACCCATCTGCTACAATATACGGACAAAAGTATTGGGACACCTGCTTGTTTAATGTTTCTTCTGAAATCAGGGGTATTAAAAAGAGGTTATCCTGCTTTTGTTGGAGTAACTGTCTCTACTGTCCAGGAAAGAAGGATTTCTACTAGACTTTGGAGGATTGCTGTGAGGATCTGATTGCATTCAGCAACAAGAGCCTTAGGCAGATCGCCACCCCAGCTCATCCCAAAAAAATAGGATGGAGTGCCAACCATCCATCATTTCCCCTTCTAGCCCAGCATTGTGCCAATAGGTTCATGTTGATCTGCTCCAGGGAGTCCTATTCTATTGGCAGTACTTCTCTACATGGACTAGACAAGCTGCATGTGCATTTGTGTGCATGTGCACATCTGTGTCAGCAATAAATGCAACTTAAAGTAGCTTAATGCATTCATTAGAAGGGGTGTCCACAAACATTTGGACATGTAGTGTATCTTTCAGTCAGTGCGGATTCTGGAGAAGTTCTTGTATCCTGAATATCGACTCGCATGTACTCTGAGGCCTTCTTAATCATGCACGAAATGTTGAGTGTAATCTTATATCAAGGATAGAGTCCAGAGAACGTGATACATCAATGTCAATGACTTTCGCAAACTTCGCTCTCGCGCAGTCTTACCTCTCGCACACATACAGTACTATCAATACTGCGAAAGCGCGTGGGCCATTGACTGATTACGATTGTTTATTATGCATGTCACTAACAGTCATGAAAAATAGATCTGGTTTGTGAAGGTGTGTATGTATGTATATGTGTGTGTGTGTGTGTGTGTGTGTGTGTGTGTGTGCACGTGTAGGCCCCTGTATGTGTGCATACGTGTGTGTTTGTGTTGTGCGAGGTCACTGCAAATGGAGCATGTGTGGATGCCAGTGGCGGTGCCGTGCCAGGAGCACTGCGTCTGGAGCCCGGGGTTGCCGTGGTGGCGGTTCCCCTGGCGACTGCGCTCCGAATCCATCACACCTTGCAGGGAGCCTGCAGGAATGTTCCTTCAATCAGAGTCGGCCTCGTCAGCACGGAGCTCAGGAGGCACACGCACACAAACCCTGTCACCCTCACTTACTGCCACGCTCAGACATGTCCCTCGGCAGGCGCTACCTGTGGAGCCTCGCTGCATACACACGCATACACACGCATACACACACACACACACACATTCATACAAACAGACAGAGAGAGCTCATTGTTGGGGCAAGGTTAGCATGAACATGCCTGCATGCATACGAGTAATACAAGTAAGGATGGTTGTGTAAAGTACTGTTTAGTATTATTTAGTACTTTTTGGTACTTTTTAGTACTTTTTAGTACTTTTTAGTACTATTTAGAAAAAGACCAGCTTTTGCAGTCACACAGGTACTCACAATTACATGGGGATAATTATTTTTAAGTATGAGAGGTTAATAACCCAGCGCAAATTACATTGAACTACCCACATTAAACATTCACAAGTCATTAAGCTTGAAAAGGATGAACTACAGTCATGGGAAAATGAGGACACCCAATGTCCTAATTACTCGATATATTTAAAACTATGGACATTTGACCTTCATGTGATCAACACTGAGAGATTGAGATAATATAACTAAACACATACAACTGAAGAAATGCTTTTAAACATCATTTACAAAATGTAATTAACAGACATTTAATTTTTCTGTGAGGAAAACATTTGAACACCCCACATTTATCACTACTTCAAATGTGTAAAATTAGAATCAGCTGCAGATGCAGATCAGAACGTGGTTGGAGAGGATTATTCTGGAGGAGTCTGGAGTCTTATTTAACCCTCAGACGTTTAGTCTGATCTGCTCTTGATGGTTGAAGTAAGTGGTGAAGATGATCACCATCATGGCCAGATCCTGAGAGCTCTCTGAGGCCTTCAGAAAGAAGACTGTAGATGCAGAGGAGTCTGGGAAGGGGTTTAAAAAACTCTCAGAACAGTTAGAAATCAGGCACTGTTCCACCGTCCGCTAAATCAATTACTCTACTAAACTACATTACAAATAATGAACTTTTCAACATTTTTACATTGGCTTCTTGGGGATACAAGGTTTTTGCCAGACTGTGATGATGTATAGATAATAATTTGAAGCATTAAGGTGGTCAGTTCAAAGAAACTTAAATGTATTGTCACACGTTTAAGCAGAAATGGAAATATGATCATCAGAATAAAGTAAAGAGTGAGGACTCATTAATCACAGCTGTAGAATGGGTCACTGCTTTCTTTTGCTGCTCAGATCCAGTTGCATCTCTTAGAATCAGACAGATACGAACTATAAGATCAAATATATAAGATTTCCCTGGTTTTCTGGTACTGTCTGTTTACCCTATATAACACCCTGGTATACATTAATATCATATATATATATATATATATATATATATATATAGACACAGTGGGCCAAAAAGTAACAACAATTTCAACAATTTCAACATCACTGTTCTAGAGGAGATCTGCATGGAGGAATGGATCAAAAAAACAGCTACAGTGTAAGCAGTGTGTATTTTCCACCATAATTTACAAATAAATTCTTTAAAAAATCCTAAAATGTGATTTCCTGGATTTCTTTTCTCATTTTGTCTCTCATTGCTGAACTGTACCTATGATGAAAATTACAGACCTCTCTCATCTTTCTCTCAAGTAGGAGAACTTGCACAATCAGTGGCTGACTAAATACTTTTTTGCCCCACTGCATATGTGTGTGTGTGTGTGTGTGTGTGTGTGTGTGTGTGTCATTACATTTTACATTTTACATTTTACTATACACCTCAAAACCTCCAAACTGTCAACTAGACAGAATAAGGAAAAAATCAATTTAACTTTCAATGGAAGATTTTATTCCAAGTGATATTGGAGCATTTCTATTGGTTCATTCATCCGGATTTTTCTACACAATTTAAAGAACAACTGCCAGGTTCACATTATGTCAAAATATCAAAAGGGTTTAATGTGACGTCGCCAAAATATATCTACTCACTCAGTTCTGATGCTGAATTCACAACAAGTGGATGAAATGTTACAAATATTTACTCTGTGAACTTGCCTTCTTCTACATGAACCTGCTTAAGCTTTCATTTGGAAGGTTTCTGTAAACGGCTCATTTATATTAACAGACTTAGACAGACGAGAAGACAAGCAGCTAAAATCAGATTTCTGTCTGCCTTCACTGGTTGCTTGACTTCTGTGTTCATGTAACAAAGTGTGTCTAACGATTTTCAGTGTTACCTGTTACAGTCCCTCCCCCCGTTATTAAATATTGATGATGGCTTTGTTGTAGTGACCTGAAAACTAAATTCTCAGCTTGCATCACTGAGTTAAGAAGGATGTGTTGTCAGCATTAATTCTGCGTCTCGAACCACAGCAAAAAAAAATCAATGGTCCCGAGTCAAATGAAAAGCCGAAGAATAATTGGCCTGCGATCAATGGTAGTTTGAATATAAGCCTGGCTTTAGCCATATCAAGAGTGTCCAAATGTGAGTTTATTGGGTGTCTAAGGAGATCAATGCTTACAAGGTCACGCTTTATCTGGGACTACTTCGTGTCATTAGAGGAATTTTAATAATTCATCTCACCCAGGAGGTAAAGAAAAGAGAAAGCGAACCAAGACCGGGACGATGCTAATCCCTCCAACTCCGCCATCCAGGACAAACAGCTGTATGCCAGTTCGTGCTGGCCTGTACTCAATCGCTGGTTTAGCGCTCCGTGTTTAATTGCAAGAGGCCTTTCGCCTCTGATGAAGTGATCTGATGGCTTTAGCTCGTGATCGCAGGGATAAATGGAGTGATACGGTGAGAGTAAATAGGTTGCGGCCTCATGCAGTCAGCAGGCAACAAAGCTCAGCGGAGAAAGCACTTACACCCCGTGTGATCAATAGAAGCAGAACCAGAGCCTTAGGAGAACCCTGAGGGTCAAATGAGGATTAGCACATATGGAGAGGATTAAACAGGCAAGTCTTTCCAGTCCAGGAAAGCAGAACATAAAGTGTGTAGTGGGACAATTTCTGCCTGTTGAAAACTTTGGAGTTCTGGATTCTGAAATGAATCAAACAGTATTTAATTAAAACATCGGGGTTATGGTTAGTGAACCTTATGGAAATCAGTCTTTTTCTTATACATTTGCTATAATAAGTGTTTTCATTTTTTCACTTTTTGGCATAATGTTAACATGGCAGCAGTTAGAGCACCAGGTTATTGATAACAGGGTTGTGGGTTCGATTCCCGGGCTTGGCAAGCTGCCACTGTTGGACCCTTGAGCAAGGCCCTTTACCCTCTCTGCTCCCCGGGTGCTGGAGTTGGCTGCCCACCGCTCTGAGTGTGTGTGTGTACTCACTGCCCCTAGTTCACTAGTGTGTGTGTGTTCAGTACCACAGATGAGTTAAATGCGGAGGACACATTTCGCTGTACAGTGACAAATACGTGCACCTTTACCTTTACCTTTACCTTATTTTTCTATTTCATGATGAAAGGACCAATAGAAATGCTCCAAAATTACCTGAAATACAATATCAATATTTTTTGGAATATTCTCCTATAAAGTTACCATTTTTTGAGATATGAGTTTTTTGCGTGATAATGGTGAGTTACTCATTTTATGTGAAGTAAAAATTTGTGTAAAAATATGTTTTTTATTCATAATGATAGTGGGACTCTTTTTGGTGCTATACCGAAGTCCTTTTCAGAGGGTCCTACATGGGACCATCCTCTATCCACCAATGCACTTTACACTTTAACCAGGCAAAGCAAATCCTTTCCTTTACTAAAGAGCTCCAGCTGAAACCCCAACAGAGATTTTACACTGACTTCTGTTGATAGTTAAGGGTTTTTTCCTTCTTCTGTAAATTTGCCATTTTTTCAGCCTGCAGTGACAAGAGATTTTTAATAAACTACTAAAAAAACTATATAACTATATGAACTATAAACGATATAAAAGATTATATAATAAGTGTCTGTAATAACTGTGTAATTACACATTAATAATAACACACGCAACAACAATAACAGCACTGCTGGCGATCTTCTCATCATTACAGATGGATTACAGCAGTACAGCTTGTGTAATTACACAAGTGAAATTACACAACAGAAATTCTACACTGACTTCCATTGAAAGTTAAGAATTTTTTTCCTTCTTCTGTAAATTTGCCATTTTTTCAGCCAGCAGTGACAAGAGATTTTTCTAGTAAACTACTTTTGAACACAGGCACAATGCCAGGTAGCCAATCAGAACAGTGCTCTTTTACATACACCAGTTTTAAAGGCACAGTAACCAAAAATGGGAGGCTGGATAAAAAAGGGAGGTTGAAAAATGATCACGTAAGGATATTGTTTGGCTGTTTATGCAGGCATGTCCCCAGCATGAACATTTTGTTACTGTGGAGACATTTCCTGATGAGGAAAGATGCCCCCAACAAGGCAACTTTTATTATAACAACTAATCAAATAGAAGTTGATTAACTAAAGCTGAAGGTTTGGAAGTTAAGTATTAAGAATCCGAAAGTCACAGTGTTCAGTGTTTGTTTCTTTGGTTTCATTAAAACCTAGAAATAAGCCACATATATTTTTAATGAATGAATTTACATAAATAAACACACATAAAAAAAATATATAAGCATACATTTGTAAATAAACACAATAATACTACTACTATTAATAATAATAATAATGATAATAATTAATTGTAATAATAATAAAATATAAGTATTATGTCAATATTAAATTAATTATTTTTTTATTTATAATCCAATCATATAATTAAATTCTAATTACATTACTATAATTAAATTATTCTATTTGTGAAAATTACAAATATAAAAAAAAACAATAGAAAGCGAATGACCAAAATTTTGCACTATATCATTTTTCTGGGTAAATATAAAAATTGTGAGAGGTCGACCATATGAAGAGCAAAAGGTCAGATAATGTGTTTTTAGGCCGACCTTATAAAACACTCGGCTCTCAGGTCGACCTAATCTGCTCATTAGCCCCTTTAACACAGAATTCTGTCAGGATCCCACCACCAAATACTGAAATACTGCAGAAATTCTACAATTCAGCTTCAATTGGAAAGATCTGGCCTTTCACTCAGACTGTTACACCTGACTTTTGTATGTAGCCATACATACCACATATGCTCATAGAGAAGCAGATGGAAAACCCGGCAAGCACAGGAATACAAACTGTGTGTGTGTGTGTGTGTGTGTGTGTGCATGAGTTACAGGAGTTTGCCCCAAGCACATCTCCAACTGACAACCTGCCAATCACAACCAAGTGACCTAAAGACAACAACGCCCCTAGCATATGTGTGTGTGTGTGTGCGCGCACACATGCCTGTGTGTGTGTGTTTATGCCCAAAGGGCCATGAGAAGAGATAGCCAATAGGCCAAGTTTGAAGGAAAATCAGGGTCCGTGGGCCGAGAAGTACGCAAAGCGAGAGAAAGGGCGAGACAAAGAGAGAAAGAAAAAGAGAGAGAGAGAGATAGAGAGAGAAGATGAGGAACGGGGGAAATGGATGGCTGTTTCAGAGGGCTGCACATTAGAAAATGACAAAATGACATGTGTAATGAATAAAGAAATAGGGTTACAATTGAACGAGAAGACTTAATGATAGAGTAACATTGAGCTTTATTGATAAAAGACTGAATTATTGAATAGAGCGGGGATTTATTAAAGCAGAGAACTGTGACAAGTGCTTCAGAAACGAGGACAAGTAGGACTGGATTCAAATCTCATGTTTCCATTCATTTGTAATTATAGCCAGTGTGTGCAGAAGGCCTTGCGTACAATACAAATGCTGTTTAATTTGAAATTACACGCCGCCGCTTCATAAAATATGATGTTGGTTCCAACAGTACAAAGCCAGTCGTGCAGAGTTATTAGCCAACAGAATTAGCACCGCAATGCGGTCCCTTCTGCTGGTGCCGACTCGTCTCGCGAAAGGAAGGGAAGGAAGGAAAGAAGGCGTAGTTTAAGGAACAAGGCTGGCACATGCCAGAAAACTGGGCTACGCTTTTAAATATTCATTGTTAAGCAGATGTACGAAACACGTTTCCAGTCTGAGCGTCTTCTCCTTAAAAAAAAAAACGTTCCCAGCTATTAGCAATCAAGACGTGGGCCTCATTAAAAGGAGTCACCTCAGATAAAATATTTGTGTGAGTAATGTGCTCTTTAATTGCCTCTAATCACATTAGCGTGGGTTCTGATGGAGGACTGTGAATTGGGTTCTGTAATTAAAAGTCTTTGGAGGGGGAAGGAAAGTAGAGATTACACCAGAGACGGAGCCTACACCAAACAGAGCCCGCAGATCCCATGTGGGACGCGACGGGGAGTCACGTTGTAGACGGGAACAATACACAGCAGAGCATGAGCAGCTCCGCCGCCATTACTGAGGTGTGTTTTTATTTTATTTTTATTATTATTATTATTATTATTATTATTATGTTATGCATTATGTGTGTGTGTAAGTGTGTGTGTGTGTGTGTGATTTTCTATTAATTTACCTCCTTTAACCCAAAGCTGTATTTGTAGTTTTCATTTTAGGATCTATTATTGAGTAATTAGTACTATAAAGTACAATAAAGTACTATAAACTAATCGGGAGCTGCTATGAAATATATGCAAATATATGCAAATTTCATTTGAGGATGAGGAATTGAGGTGCTGGGCCTTTAGAGTTGAACGAAAACTGTGCAGTGGTGGATAGGAAAAGACCATCACCAGCAGACTGCTCCATTATCCTCGAACACTTTTTGCAGCATCAAGCAACCTACATTCACTCCCACTATATAATAAGTGTCTGTAATAACTGTGTAATTACACATCAATAATAACCCGCGCAACAACAATAACAGCACTGCTGGCGATCTACTCATCGTTACAGATGGATTACAGTAGTACAGCTTGTGTAATTACACAAGTGTATCTAATTAGTTGTAACAGCACATTCCCTCCTATGTAGTTATACATGTGTAATAAGGTGAAGATAATTCTATTGATATGAATTACTTCGTGTTGTCGTATTATAGCTGTTTGTGTAATTACATGAGTCAAAACTGAGGTTGATACATATGTTTAATTACATAAGCTGTACTACTGTAATCCCAGTGCTTATTACGTACTATTATTCCATAAATGTGTAATTACACAGTTATTAGGCATTTAATTTAAGGCAGGAACAAATATAGGTTGGTTGATACTGCAAAGTGTGCAAGGGTAATGGAGCAGTCGTCTGGTGATGATGAGGACATCCTGACCCGTCTTTGCATTAACCCATTAACCCCTTAACACTCCAAGGCTTATTCCACACTTACTGTACTGTATTACTCAGTAACTACAGGGACTTCAGTGAACACATCACCAGTAGTTACACTGATATTACATGGATGAGTGTCTCTGATAGCTGTTTAGTTTATTAGAGTTATTAGAGACACTAATTCATGTCAAATCATGTAACTACTGCTGATATTAAGTCATGTAATATAAAGTGGGACTGAGCTTTTTCTTTTTTACTGCACCTTCTCTGCAGCATCGGACCCGGTTCCCTCTTTCCGTCCATTTTTCGGCAGCGAGTGTGAGACATAGGCTAAATAGTGCTGAGGTTGAGGAAAGCACAATGTTTGTGGTGGGCCATTGCACCAAAAATAAAGAAGTTCTAACCCCTAACACACCCCAGCCTCAGTCCAGCACTGCTGACCAAAGTCAAATCAGGCCAATCAAAATTAGCAGCAAGACAGCTTATCTAGAAGACTGGGATCACCACACTAGAACCCAGTCTAAATCAGAATGCTATTGTGCCCCAAACAAAAAGACCATGATATCTATAGAACCTGACAGAGACCAGAACGTTGGACATCAAATGCTTGTTTTGTTTGTTTGTTTTTACTGAAATTACATATTATACAGAGCATTGGTATGCTTTGCAACTTTTATGATTTATTATTGATTAATTATGTCAGAATATATGACATTTAACCATCTGTAAGCTGAAATGAATTGTTGTTAATGTATTGCAGCTGTTTGTGGCATAAAACCATTCAGTAACTTTTTGCTTGGACATTACCATACAGACTAGTGTAGTGCATCTAGTGCATTTTAAAAGCAATAATTTATAAACGACCAATAATTGAGCTTATTAGCCAGAAGTCTAGCTAAGAGCACCACATATATGTTCTGTATGTTTCAACTTGAGTTTCATTACAAAGAGTTGTTTGTTTCCGCAGCCATGCTCGTCTCTTTGAGACATATGAACAATAATTATCACATTTTATCACACAACATCTGTAATATTTTACACTACTTTTACTTTCAGATTTTTAAACCCATTTCAGATCAGGTCATTTTTTATGTTTGCATCCATGTATAGATCCACACAGTCGACTGACTGACTGTCACTGTGATTATATTAGTTATACTACAGTACATGGGAAATGCTGCCTGTATCAAACAAACTCAAACTGGTGCACTGATCTACATTACTATTCATAGATGCTTCACACCAATGTTGTAATTAAGCTTGTAATTAGTAGTATAAGCTGATACATGGTTTAAAGACTTTAATCATTATTTGAATCATTTATTTTAATAGTAACTACAAGCTTATTTTACAAGCTTATATCAATTACAAGCTTATATTAATTATTGATATGTCTTGTAATTACTGCTATAAACTGATCTGTCTGGTTGTCCTCTTATATCAGTAATTGCCAGTTTACCACAATACAATTATGAATATGTTTAGTAATTACTCATATTGCAAGCTTGTAAGTACTGATATGTAATTACGGATATAAGCTTATAAGTATTGATATGTTTAGTAATTACTGGTATAATCTTGTAAGTACTAAAATGTTTAGTAATTACCGATATAACCTGGTAAGTACTGATATGTAATTACTGGTATAATCTTGTAAGTACTGATATGTAATTACTGGTATAATCTTGTAAGTACTGATATGTACTTATATGTACTTACTGGTATAATCTTGTAAGTACTGATATGTAATTACTGGTATAATCTTGTAAGTACTAAAATGTTTAGTAATTACCGATATAATCTTGTAAGTACTGATATGTAATTACTGATATAAGCTTGTAAATACTGATATGTAATTACTGGTATAATCTTGTAAGAACATATATGTTTAGTAATTACTAGTATAATCTTGTAAGTACTAAAATGTTTAGTAATTACAGATATAAGCTTGTAAGTACTGATATGTAGTTACCGGTATAATCTTGTAAGTACTGATATGTAATTACTGGTATAATCTTGTAAGAACGTATATGTTTAGTAATTACTAGTATAAGCTTGTAAGTAGTGAAAAGTAATTACTGGTATAATCTTGTAAGTACTGATATGTAATTACTGGTATAATCTTGTAAGTACTGTTATGTAATTACTGGTATAATCTTGTAAGTACTGATATGTAATTACTGGTATAATCTTGTAAGTACTGAAATGTTTTGTAATTACTTATATAATCTTGTAGAAACTTTAATGTTTAGTCATGATATTGGTACTGGTATAAGCATGTAATCACTCATATATGATTATAATTACTGATATAATTCCTGATATCATGTAATCATCTCATTTCAGTTAGCACAAACTTTTATCTCTCTTATAAACACATTTCAATTACTCAGTTATGTTTTATACTTTTTAATATGAGCTGTTAATAGATATTACACAAACACTGCAATATTATAAATATATAGTTAATCTTTCAAACTCACAGTCATCACATTAAAATATCAATGCTCGAGCCACATCACACCTTTATCCCATACAAACTTACTCTACACCTGCACTTTACTTACTTACTGGAACTGGAGCTAATAGCTCCGTCACACTGCACTCCCGTTCCCCCTAGACCCTTCTCGCACTGTAAGTAATAATAAGTGATATGTTCTAGTACGTTAGTTTCAACCATTAATAGTAATGTAAACATTTGTATATTTCATAGTTTATATTTTTAATACCTTGAACATTTTAAACATTTAAAGTGCTATAATGTATGTACAGTGAAACGTAATAAAAAACATGTATCTCCAAATGGAGACTTTACATAAGAGATCTATTATAGGTCATTTAGAGCATTTCTATTGGCCCATTCATCCCAAAAATGGAGATGCATGTTTTTCATTGGACAGCAGTGATATATTTCGAGCCTTTTTATGTATTTTATTGTGTATATATTGTGTTTTACTACTGCAAAGCACTGCTGTTTTTCATTCATCTTTACACTTGTGTCAATGGGATGTGACAATAACCCTGATTTGATTGGTCTGCTTTTATTTCCTATAACAGTTTCTTAATGTAAACTTCCAGCGATTCAGACATTACAGTGTTTTTCACTTGTTTAAAATCAGAGACCCGCCTTAAACAGACATAAAACCACATTATTTGGCTCTGAAAGTGAAAAGCAGCTTGTCGGATTTGTCCTCCTGGCCTGTCACCTAAGTTTCCTAACTTGCTCCGACTTGTTCACGCTGCGAGTTCATCTCCAGCTCAGATTTGGAGCAGGTTCACGCGTGAGGCACGTTCATGACAACTCCTGCTCTCGGCCAGGCCGGAGCAATGCTGTTTGTATTTCACTCTGCACGTTGGCAACCCCATCAATATTTAGGCCCTCACTTCTCTCTCTGCACACTTGAAAGTGTGCGGCTCGCAGAAAGAGAAGTTGCCACCACTCCCAGTGTTGCTAATTACCTCGGTTTGCTTTGTGCAAAGCCCGGCTTCTATTCTGATTGGATTTGCTTGACAAATAAATAAATTATCGCCATGAAATTATAATGGCCACCTCGGTAACCTTTTCCTGAAGCTATGTCTGCAAGCAATGGGAGGCCCAGTGGACATTACCACAGTCCTTTTGTTCTGGTATTTTTTTTTTAGCTTTTTGTTTTTTTATATACCTCACCTTACCTCTTGTGCTTTATCCCGCAGTGACATCACCTATGCACTCTTAGCCTGTATGTTGGCCTACCTGCCCATATGGAAGGCCATTGTGTTTGGAATGAGTTATGGACAGCAATTGGCTTGGTCCAGTTCATCTCTTAACTGGATTTGACTCATCTAGTCCCTGGTTTAGCCCCTCGCTCTCCATCCATCACTTCGCTCTGAGTAATGCGTCCTTGGTTAAACCCGTCTTGGTGAGATCTCAACAGACGTGTGGAAATCATTGACATGATTGTTTGTGGTGGAGGGGTTCGTTCAGCCTCTGGTTCTGTTCGTGGGGACTTCTGGTCTATTTTGGTGCCTGTAATTGAATTGAAGTGTTATTATATAGATTAAAATTATGCTAAATTAAAAATCCATGATTATCAACAATACATCACACTATTTCTGGACAGTGGTTCATTTCTCCAGCATAAAAGCCTTCATAGCTGGAGATCTGTGTTTTTTTTCGCCTCGCCACTCATATTTCCCGTCAACCTCCTGTCACTGCCTCGTCACTCTCCGAGGCCGCCATGATCGCCGTTGTCAGTTTCCTGCCGCCAGTTACCCCAGTCACTCCTTTCTGACGGCCCTGACCACTAGCTAAATAGCTTGAGATAGCCAACGCGAGGTGAGTTAGCAAGGAGCATTAGCGAGGCACCAGGCTCATCCTTCAGCTCCTCTATGACTTTCTGGTCTCGGCTACTCAGCTAATTAGCTCTTTGGAGACTTCTTCTCGTGGAAACAGGGAAGGAAAGAGAGAGAGAGAGTGAAGGGAAGAGGGCTTTAGAGGGAGGACATGAGCTGCGCCGCTGGCTCGCTGCGATGGAGGTGTCAGAGACGAAGGAAATGGATGAAAAACTTTCAGCGCCATCGATGACCTTTTTTAACGTTCTCTTCACACCTCGTCCTTTTTTCCCTCCTTTCAATTCTTGTCCTCCGATTCACAGTTTGCCGGAAAGAAGGTGAATTATAAACGAACAAGTTCGGGCGGATGCAGCAGGCCAGGCTGGAGCTAGCATTCGGTTCGTTAGCCGGAGGAAAGCCGTGTACCAGCCTTAACATCGGCCGATCGGCGTAATCAGGTAATGAAGCAGAGGCAACAGTGCAGATGGCTGATTAGCTCGCACGCTCTCCCTCTCTTTTTCTCTCTCTCTTCTGGAGGGGGCGCCGGCCAGCATGAAAGATTCACCCCGGCTTTGTCTTCTGCAGTGTAAATATTGTGCTAGCGGAATATGAAAGTAGCGCAACACTAAGGTACAAAAAACACAGGGAAAAAAGATCAAGAGCGGGTCTTACATCAAGGAGGACCCCGAGGATGTCTTTGTTGTCAACTTCAGAAGGGAAGAGAGGAGCAGAGGAGGAAACTGGCAGAAGGGGAGAAGATGCCAGAGAGAGGCTCAAAGGAGCGGCCCTGGCCGAGGTGATCGGTATTCCTCGCCAGTCTGCCTCCTGGCTCTGAAGTCAGGCAAAGAAGCTGGCAGCCAAGCCAGAGGGCATAACAGCACAAACACACCTTCAGCGCAGGCTAGACTGCGCAGTCGCATTCTCACACACACACACACACACGCTGTAATAGTAGGTGTGTATGTGTATATGTGTGTATGCAAGTACTATGTGTGTGTGTATTAGAGATGTAACCGAATATGACTGCATTACATAGGATGGAACACTTAATAGCTGAGACCAATAGGAGGCGCACAATCCACTATAATATGCATTGTTTTAAACACACTCACACTCCAGACTCGACCTCCAGATTCACCCTAATGCGCCCGCACCCGAAAACTTTCCTGTCTGCTTTCTTCAATTCTGCCGATCTGAAGCTCATGGCATCAGTAAATACACAGGCAGAGCTGACTGGCTTATGGATCCAAATGAGTACCAGATCAGCAGAATCTAGAAGAGGACCTTTCAGTGGGGCATTGGGACACAACCGGCCGTCAGCAGTTCTCAGTACTAACCTAAGCACTGCCTCACTGACAGACCCCAAACCGACCCCAGTACACAAAAAGATTTACACACATGTGTTTTCGGATTGACTAAGAGACCATTTCTGCTTTACATTTACTGTTTAACATCTCCACCCTTACTTCTCAGCAGAGCTGAGGCTTCATGTAGGCCACACAGACCACTGCAATGAGCACAGGGCTTTATTTAGGGTCTCCAATAAATAAATAAATAAATAAATAAATAAATAAATAAATAACCTTTTAAAAAGTCAAACCTCCATCAAATACTTAAGAAAAACTAACACTTTTCTCTTTGCCAGCAGAATGTCATATTTATGACTAATGGCTGCAAATTATATTGTGTAATTTATATTATTATTATTATTATTATTATTATCAATTTATTTCTTTTTTATTATTAATATAATTATTACAACTACTAGACCTCTGAAGGCATCCTGTGGCACCAAGATGAACGTTAGCAGTAGATCTTTATCCTCAAGTCCTGTAAGTTGTGAGGAGGGGCATGCCCATACCCCTGTTGCCGGTTCACAGCCTGTCCATTGTTGGTAGGTACTGGGAACACCTTACATGACCTGTCTGATGTTTTGGAGATGTTCTGACCCAGTCTTCTAGCCATCACAGTTTGGTTCTTGTCAGAGTGGCTCAGATTCCTAATGTTGCCAATTATGTAGAACCCACTCATTGGCATCCATGTTACTCACCTCACCTAAAGCTGGTTTTAATGTTATGGATGATGAGTTTGGCTCAATACTTTCTAATTCCTTTTCGCCCAGCTTAAGAGAACTTTTATTATGAGCACTCTTTTGCTGTTATTGGTAGTTAGTGGACCGAAGTAGGTCTGTGTGTGCTGGGTTCTTGCCGATGTGGCCTTGCTTTCGGTCGATAAAATTTCGCATCTCCAACCAATTTTGCAACAAAGCCCACATTCTATCGCTTTGTAGGATAAAAAACGGCAAGATTTATCCTATCAATTTTTACTCAACCACACAATGAAAAATGCAGACTCCTTCTCAGATGGCATTTTTACCCCTTAAAAAGAGAGAAGGAAATAGAATATTCACCTTACGCACCATCACAGATTCACGCGCCAGCAACCTTGGGCTCAGAGTCGGGCCCAAAGAAGCCAATAAGACAAATTAAAGATACGTTTAAATGCATTTTTGATGCATTTAATTCAATTCCTTTTTTAATCATACATGGATCCTGCATTATTATTCAGGATATATTTTTTTTGCAATTGCAATTGATCAATGTAATTATAACCAGTGTCTTCAGTGAGCACCTCGGAGACTGACCAGAAAAGTTGAATATATTCAAGGCTGTAGCAAAAGTTCGATAATGCAGCATCATAGAAGAAATGAAGAATCGTTAAGTCAGCTTTAATTTGCAGCAAATTGGCATTCTGTTTGCCTTCTCCCAGCCTCATGAACATAACATAATGTAGGACCTTCTCAGAAAATGTGAAAAGCAGGGGGAAAAAACACCTGCTGTTTTATGTAGAATCCTAATGTGTGTTTTCCCCTGTAAGCCCTTCCCCTCGCTGAAGTCCTCGCCTCAAGGTTAACACATTCGCGCTGGTAGGGAACCGAGCAAAATAAATAAAGTTCAACAAACAATTAGCGATGCATCGATAGCCCGATCGATAATGATGTGTGTAATTATCACTTCGGGGAGCGAGGAGCTGGCCTGTCTTTATTGATGCTGTCTAATTCGCACTCGCTGCTCTGCTGGAGGAAGGACAGATTACAGATACATGAGTGTTATTTCAGTACTCGGCAGTGTGGGCGCCAGGTGACGTGTGCTATAACATCAATTAACTTCCAGACGTAAAAAAAAAAGGCAATGAAGTTAGTCAAAATATTTGTATTATTTTAATATAACTCAGATCATCAGCAAATAAAGTAAAATGACACAGGATAACTTGGCAATCATCAGGGTCACAAATAAGGCCCATTCCATTCCCTTCCCATATTCCTATCACCCACTATAAATGTAGATTATAGTAATGTGCTTTGTTTGTATATATATATATATATATATATATATATATATATATATATATATATATATATATATATACAGTATATATATTACATACAGTGTAACGAAATCCATCTCTTTGCATATCCCAGCATAGGAAGCAGGCATCAGAGCATAGGGTCAGCCGTGCTACAACACCCCTGGAGCATAGAGAGTTAGGGATCTTGTTCAGGGGCCCAACAGCGGCAGCTTAGTAGACCTCAGCTTGATCATTTTTCCTGCTTGCAGCACATGAAGAACCTTAAAGAACTGATCGTGCATCACTTGCTGCCTAAAATTTAGATCCCACCACATTGACGGGTGCCACTGTAACCACATAATGCATAGCCGGTGTTTCCATTCAACCGTCCATCAGGTTGCTGAGTAGCAAAGGTGTCAAAAGTATTCACACTCATTCCTCAGGTAGAAGTGAGTGGAGATACTAGGGTTTAAAAGACTTCTATAGAAGCTGAAGTATCAACTGAAGCTTTTTACTCCAGTAAAAGTGTAAAAGTACTGGTTTCAGAACGACTTCAAGTAGAAAAGTAAAAGTAATGGAAGGAAAACAAAGGCCGAAAGCTTAGGCCGCGCCACAGGGGTCTATAGTGCACTACCCCCCACCCCCCCCCCCCCCCACCCCCCAAAAAAAAAAAAAAAAAATTCTCTAAAAGCCATAATGAGGAGAATAATCTATTAAAATGTTGATGTTAAAAATGTTGGGCTGCACTAGGCTCCTGTTTCAGCTGCAGATCTGCCCATTGAAAATGAAGCATTTCAGTAATATCAGCTCTATTAAAGGAGCGTCTCTGTGCTCTACTGAGCATTAACATGAGCTTCATGGAGGAAAATATGAGGAGTCGTCGTCTAGAAGTTTTGTAAAGCTGCAGAAAGTCAGACTTCAGAGGCGTGTGATCAATAAGCTTTATTGGAATGTAAATGTGGGGCTTAGTCGGGACGTTTCACTGCAGCTCTCTTGAGTCTCTGCCATGGACACAGTCTTCATACTAGACTACAGACGTCTGCTGTGAGCTTGCTGGAGAGTGACGGGACGTGTGCAGGTGCGATGGATCGCTTACAAACCAATAGGGAGTCAGAATGGTATGAATGGTAGGCTTCTGGATGGAGAGATTTATCTGGAGAGGGTTTTTTGTTTGATGACGAGCCGGAATTAATGGGAATGAAATAGGAGTAACGAGGCTGTTTCTAAATGTAAGGAGTAGAAAGTTCAGATAATTGGGTGAAAATGTGAGGAGTAGAAGTAAAACGTTGGCTAAAGAATAAATAATGACTCCAGTAAAGTTTAGATAACCAACATTTCTACTTAAGTAATGTAGCGAAGCATTTGTGCTTCATTACTTGACACCTCTGCTGAGTAGTCAGCCAGTGTGGGACCCTCAGTTATGACTGAGGGGTTTACACACTATCTACTACTACTTAGCACTATGCTCTCCTCTTGAAGGTAGACTCGAGCTTGTGTGTCTCTGGGTGTGCCGGAGAGTCTGCAGGAGAATGCAGGTTGTGGTTGATTTGTGGTTATTTTTCACAGTTTTTTGTGAATTGATTTCCTAAAAAAAGAATCAGTTAAATATTAATATCTCAACATAAATAAAAGTCCTGTTGTGTTACGGGACCAGACCCACTTTCCAACAGCTCACACTACACTCCTTTTATTCATTCTCCCCAATAAAAATGAGAAAACCCAATGAAACGAACTGTTTCACTCTTAATTATCAACATTTGTACCAACTAAATAAAACGTGTATTGGAAGGGGAATGAATGTGGTGGGTTATTAAACCAATAAGCCATGAGAGGCTTATGAGAGGCTTATGAGAGGCTTATGAGAGGCTGTGAGGTGTTGCTGCGAGTTTCTAGCGACTTATTTTTTTATACAACGGTGGTCCAGATATCATATCATAAAGTACACCAATGTTCATTTCACAAATGTATTTATTTACCAAAAACATTTACAATAAACTATTACAAGAAAGTCTTCCACCGCACAATGTAGCACGTTAACGGTGAGCACTGTTGCTAGGACACAATGGGGGCGAAGGTTCAGCTAGCTAGCCACTCCAGAAAATCAAATACGCTCAAGTGTATTTACGTTTTTTTTAGTTGAGTAGAAATGCATCGATTTTCCCAATTTCTGAAGAAACTCTTACTCTAAAGGAGAAGTGGTCGGAATAATAGAGACTAGCCTGGGGCTGTGTTTTTAGCCTTTAGCTTAAGAAGCTGACTAAGTAGCATTAGTTTAACTGAGCGATCTATAGAGCTTCAGTTTTCAACCAATGAATTACACATGTGATTAATATAAATTCTGTAAACTGTGGTAGCTAAACTTTTCCTGCTTGCAACACATGAAGATCCTTCAAGAACTGATCGTTCATCACTTGCTGCCTAAGAGGTTGATGCCACCCCATTGACAGGTGCCACTGTAACCAGGTAATGAATAGCCGGGGTTTCCATTCAACCATTATTTTATTTTTAATTATGAATTTCAGCAGAAAAAAGTGCAAAATAGGTCTTATTTAATCCATTACAGTTATGTGAAGAAACTTTAGAATTACAGAGACTAGCCTGGGGCTGTGTTTATAGCCTTTAGCTTAATAAGCTGACTGAGTAGCATTAGCTTATCTCTGCGATCTATAGCACTTCAGTTTTCAACTAATAAATTACATGTGATTAATATTCGCAATAACCGAATATTCCTCCACCAACCAGTGTAAACTGTGGTAGCTAAACTTTTCCTGTTTGCAACACATGAAGATCCCTCAAGAACTGATCGTTCATCACTTGCTGCCTAAAAGGTTGATGCCACCCCATTGACAGGTGCCACTGTAACCAGGTAATGAATAGCCGGGGTTTCCATTCAACCGTTATTTTATGTGTAATTATGAATTTCAGCAGAAAAAAGTGCAAAATAGGTCTTATTTAATCCATTACAGTTATGTGAAGAAACTTTAGAATTACAGAGACTAGCCTGGGGCTGTGTTTATAGCCTTTAGCTTAATAAGCTGACTAAGCAGCATTAGCTTATATGAGCGATCTATAGCACTTCAGTTTTCAACTATATTATATTATAGGAACGAATATTCCTCCACCAGTGTAAACTGGGGTAGCTAACAGGCTATCGTTAGCCACTGTTTAGCTAGCTACCTCAGAGGTTTCCATTAGTAATATGCTGCAGCTAACTCACTGAGTTTGAATTAGTGACCCCTTAATATGAAATAGGTGTGTGTGTATTGTGTATTTTACAACAGGTTCAAACGCAGCTAATCCTAATAAACCGTATAGTCTAAAATATCCAGAATCCACTGCACTGCTCAGTAATCAGTGACCATAACAGCGGACAGCGGACCTTCATGTCCACTTTAAAGGATTACACGCTGTTGCGCTGACCCTCATCAGGCTAATTGCAAAACTCCAAAAAAACAACCCACACACCTTTAGGTAGTCGCGTCCCAGAGCACTTAAGCATTCAGTGGGCTGTTTTTTTTTGTGAGTCTTTAATTGGCAGCCTGTGTTATTGAGCTTAAATTAAACATGGCAGTGGGGAAGTCCACAGGAACTGAATATTTATACTGAGTGTGTCCAGTCTTCTGTACCAACACAGTGTAGCTTGTTGAAATTGACAGCAGGCAGTGGTCAGGTTTGTCCGAGAGTTCATTTAGGTGATCCAGGTAGGTGGGCAGACAGGCAGCCACAGAGGATGTGTACAATGCATTTGGACGTTCAGACGTGGTGCTTTTTTAAAAGGTTTGTTGAGCGACATCGTAGCAGAACCACATCTGGCTCCATAAAGAACCACGTTATAAAGATCTGTAAAGGTCGACAAAACCTTCACTTAATATAAAGCTTCTTCATCCGTTGATAGAATTGATATATCTCTCTTACAAACATGCTCCTTTTTTATCATTTATATTGACGAATATTCTCCTAATTTTGTACGGCCAATTAACCCACCCATTCATAGCCCCCTCCCCAGACACCAGCATTGCTTACGACACAAGGAGAGTAAGTCAAGTTAAGTCAAATGTATTTGTATAGCGATTTTTACAACTGTTGTTGTCACAAAGCATCTTTACATAATTAGTAATTAATAAAAGACAGAGACAAAAAAGAAACGTAAGAAGGCATGAAGGATCCAAGACCCCCAGTGAGCCCCAACGGCGACAGTGGCAAGGAAAAACTCCCTCAGAGCTGGAGGAAGAAACCTTGGGAGGAATCAAGACTCACAAGGGAAACCCGACCCGTCCTCCTCTGATCAGAACTGTTTATTAATTATTGATAAAAGTTACCAAACCATCTAAACTGTTAGACTGCTCTGATCATAATCATAATATAATAATCATGGTGTAGATAGTTAATAGTGGTGATATTATTAATAGTGGCAGACAGTTAAGAAGCCATTTAGGTTTTAACATGGACATTAAACAGGTAGCAGTGGTAGGAGGGTGAGCCGCTGGTCTGGTATGGGTGGTGGTGGGTGGGGGGCCTGATGGTCGGACTGGTAGGTGGCAGCTGGTCTGATGCAGGTAGAGGGGACCTCAGCGGGCAATCTTCCAAATCTTCCAAATCTTCCAAAGCCAGCCACCACCTCTTTACAAACTGATGCTGATTTAATGACCTTTAAGAACCTTGTCATTGAATCAAATAACAAAATACACAAAACAAAAGTACAAAAGTATTTGGACACCTGCTCATCCATCATTTGGTCTGGAGTTGATCCTGCTTTTGATGGAGTAACTGTTTCTACTGTCCAGGGAAGAACAATTGGATGGAGCACCAACCTTCCAATCATTCCAGAGAGCACAGTCCTTCCACTGCTCCACAGCTCAGTGCTGGGGGGCTTTATACTGGGCCCTCTAGCCCACACCTGGCATTAGGCAGCATGGTGTCAATAGTTTCATGCTGATCTGCTCCAGAAAGTCCTATTATACAGGGCCTAGACATGCTGTGTGTGTGTGTGTGTGTGTGTGTGTGTATTTGCATTCAGTAGAAGGGTTATATTGGAACAAATATTGGGACATGTAGTGCATTTGTGTTTTATGTTGCACAGGTTTATATGAAGTTATATGAACAAATATTGGCATAATGTGGATCTGGCAGTTGTTCTTTACATTGTAACAGAATGTCATGCTGAACGGACCAATAGAAACGCTCCAAAATGACTTTTGGTCTTTTTACATTGACTTTCATTAAATGCACTGAAGTCTTTTTTCTTCTCCTGTAAAGTTTTTGTATTTTGTAGTATACTAAACTATACTTTTGTAAAGTATACTATTTTTTACATTAGCTTAGTTACTACAAAAACCTTAAACTTTAGAGGAGAAGTAACACCTTCTTAACCTTTAATGGAAAAATATTTTTTCTAAGTAATTTTGGAGCGTTTCTATTGGCTCATTCATCATGACATTCTGACACAATGTAAACACTACTAATGCCAAAACCAGCATGAACAACCACAAAAATTGAGATACAAGTTTCTTTAAGTTTCGACAAAGTGTAATTAAATTACCAAAAGCGGTTCGTCTGTGGCACTGCTTAAAGAACCTTTTAAAGCAGCTTTATTTTAGGAGTGTCGGGACGGTGCTGAAGGTCTCAGAACTCAGCTACAGTGCTGCATGACTTCAGTTTAGAATGAGAATAAACACAGCGGCGATACGAACGCAGACACTAAGACACTGAGTGAGGATTAGGACGACCGAGTCTTGCCAAAGGAGAGGCTCTGTCTCTATCTCTCTCTCTCTCTCTCTCTCTCTCTCTCTGTCTCTATCTCTCTCTCTCTCTGTCTCTATCTCTCTCTCTGTCTCTGTCTCTCTCTCTCTCTCTCTCTCTCTCTCTCTCTGTCTCTATCTCTCTCTCTCTCTGTCTCTGTCTCTGTCTCTGTCTCTATCTCTGTCTCTGTCTCTATCTCTCTCTCTGTCTCTATCTCTCTCTCTCTCTCTCTCTCTCTCTCTCTCTCTCTGTCTCTGTCTCTGTCTCTATCTCTCTGTCTCTGTCTCTGTCTCTGTCTCTCTCTCTCTCTCTCTCTCTCTATCTCTCTCTCTGTCTGTCTCTCTCTCTCTCTCTCTCTCTCTCTGTCTCTCTCTGTCTCTCTCTCTCTCTCTGTCTCTATCTCTCTCTCTCTCTCTCTCTCTCTCTCTGTCTCTCTCTGTCTCTCTCTCTCTCTCTCTGTCTCTGTCTCTGTCTCTATCTCTCTGTCTCTGTCTCTGTCTCTGTCTCTCTCTCTCTCTCTCTCTCTCTCTCTCTCTATCTCTCTCTCTGTCTGTCTCTCTCTGTCTCTATCTCTCTCTCTCTCTCTCTCTCTCTCTCTCTCTCTCTCTCTCTCTCTCTAGTTTAAGCTCTCCTGCTCAGCAGAAAATTGTCATTTTTCCTGGAGTATGATAGTCCATCATATTCTGTGGCTCCTGATATTCCTTCAGACTCTTCCAGCATCCCCTGCAGTCCGGCTTGCCTCACAGGCCCGTAGACCTGATTGTGACACACACACACACACACACACACACACACACACACACACACACACACACATACACACACTCACACTCTCTCTTTCACCCACATACACACACACACAGCTCTTATCCCCAAGGTCCTTTATTAATAATGCTGTTCCATTGCTGCAGTATTTGTCAGGGCTCCTGGTAAAGGCACCAATGCATCTATCTCTGTGCCTTGTATTCTGTCAGAGGCTGAACTTGGCTGGAATTTCACACACACACACACACACACACACACACACACATACAGTCACACACTCACAGTCACACTGTGCTTTGTCGAATTTATCCATTCAAGGCTCCTGGCTAACACACACACACACACACACACACACTTCAGTGGCCGCTGGTGAAGGGCAGGTATTGACACAGTGTGGTCACAGCCGCCTCAGAGATCCCCCTGGCTTTCTGATAGCTCCACTCCTTCCCCTCTTGTCTTCTGATGATTCATTCATGGAGGCAAAAGAGAGCTGTCCAAGACGTTTAATATCCAAACCCGCACACCTGCACACGCTCGTCCCGGAGAAAGGAGGGAAAGGCCGGGAGCCGCAGGAATGAAGGGAAGCTTTTGTTTTCATTAACAAACAGCCGTCGTCGCGCCAACGCTCGTTTCACCCCGGCCTGAGAGAAATGAGACCGGACAGCAGGAGCCAGAACTTTGAAGTGGCACCAGATCATCTAAGAGTGGAGAGACGGAAGTGGAGTGAATCAGACTATTTCTATTGTAATTCCACTGCCCCATGCTTCTATTGTAATTCTATTATCCAAGGTTACATCGTAATTCTGCTGTTTCTATCATAATTCTGCTGTTCAGTCGTTCTACTGTAATTCTACTGCTCACTGATTCTATTCTAATTCCAGTCTGTCCAGTGTTTTCATCCTAATTCTATTGTCCAGTGTTTCTACTGTAATTCTATTAACTGGTCCTTCTATCCTAATTCTATTGGCCAGTGTTTCTATTGTAAATCTACTGCCCAGTCCTTATATCCTAATTCCATTGCCCCATGTTTCTACTGTAATTCTACTGTTTAGTCTGTCTGTTGTAATTCAACTGCCCAGTGTTTTTGTCATATTTCTACTGACCAGTGTTTCTATTGCAATTCTACTGCCTATTCCTTCTATTCTAATTCCATTGTCCAATATCTCTACTGTAATTCTACTGCTCACTGATTCTATTCTAATTCCACTGTCTGTCCAGTGTTTTCATCCTAATTCCTTTGTCCAGTGTTTCTATTCCTATTCTACTGCCCATTCGCTCTATCCTAATTCCATTGTCCAGTGTTTTTACTGTAAATCTACTGCCCATTCATTCTATTCTAATTCTATTGGCCAGTGGCTCTACCGTAATTCTACTGCCCAGTCCTTATATCCTAATTCCATTGCCCCATGTTTCTACTGTAATTCTACTGTTTAGTCTGTCTGTTGTAATTCAACTGCCCAGTGTTTTTATCATATTTCTACTGACCAGTGTTTCTATTGCAATTCTACTGCCTATTCCTTCTATTTCCTTCTTTCTATTGTAAATCTACTGCCCAGTTACTCTATTTCTAATTATATCTCTATTTCTATTTCTAACTAATTCTATATTCTTATAGTTCAGTTATAATTCTGACCACTGTTACTACTGTAATTCACAGCATTATCAGTATTGTGTATTTTGAGGTTTGTGAACAAGATCAAATGGACCAGCAGGACTAAAGTTGCCCAAAAATTATAAAAAAATAAAAATTAATATTATAAACTCAAACTAGAATCATTAAAAACTAACTAAATAAAATGAGATAATGGTATAATGAGCTGATATTTGATCAAATGTCTTGTCACTGTTGCCCTCAGTGACACTCATTAAGAGGCTGTGTTTAATACAGTCTGCACAATACAAAGAAAATTGAATTAAACTGATTTGAATAGATCGTTTCTTGTCGTCTGTTAGACAGCACTTTAGAGTGAAGACATTGTTCTTTGCTCAGCATAATTTTAGGACATGATGAAATCCATGAGCAACAGGCTGGACACTGGACTGGGCAGAGCGCTAAATAATCAGGGGCCTTGAAGCATAATTTCTGCACAGGTGTAGCAGCAACACCTCGGCATGGATTAGAAAAGCAAAGAAGCTGAAAATGACTCATTTAATGAACAGACAAATAAATGGCTTTGTTGTTTATTGCTGTTCATGTGATCTACCTGATATATCTGACAAGAAATAGTATTGAATATTCAATTTTAAAATCTGTTTCGTACCAAAACACCAACACACTAGATGGAGCAAAGACTCCTTACATTATATTAAGTTATAGTATTCAGTCTGCTTTAAGGGCTCCAAGGAGAGGAGAAGTCTTCTTCAATACAGTGCACGTTTCTTTCCACATGCCATTAATTTATATTAACATATAGGCCATAAATATATGTAAAATGTTGTGTTTTAGTATTTCTGATTCAATAAAGATTAAAGATTTAACAGTTAATTTACAGCAAAAACTTTTTACCATAACAAAATACAAATAATATATATTTATTTATGTACATAACAGCACATTCTTGTAACCTAAATTAATTAAATTAATTTAAATAAATTATTAAAAAAACATTGTTTTATTATTAATAAGTGCTTTATTTATATATATATGTATATAAATAAAAGTCTTTTTGTCGATCCTGCAAACCTAGAGTAAAATTGTTGGTCACACCCTCTACAGATACAATCTATCTGTTGAAGCTCAGCTGATTCTTAATAGGGTTAAGTTTAGGATTAGGTTTAGGTTTTAACCTAAAATTAAGGGTAGAATCAGGTTAGAATCATTATAAAATATAACATTTCACTTTGAATATTTAGATATTAGTTATTAAAATATTAGTTAATGATAAGATGATCATCTACAAAGCATCTACAGTGGACCATCAGAACAAAGAGTTAATGTAAGTGTTCCTGATATGCTTTCATTAGTTTTTCATTTCTACCAATTACCCATAACATCAGGTTCCAGTGGCACCAGTCAAGAGATGGGATCTACACATTTGGCAGCAAGTGAACAGTCAAATGATGCTGAAGCAGGAAAAATGGTCCAGTGTAAGAATCTGATGGCTAGACAACTGGGTCAGAACATCTCCACAACATCAAGCAGGTCTTGTGGGCTGTTCCTGGTATGCAGTGGTCAGCAAATGTAAATGAATAATAGTTAAAACAGTTGATTTACGTCTAATGTGCTACCACTATGGCCTGAAGGTTGTGAGTTCGAATCCCGGTCCAAGCCGCTTTGCCATCATCAGCAGCCGGAGTCCTGAGGAGCACAATTGCCCATGCTGTCTATTCGGGTGGATAGATGGCGCTCTCTCCCTTCATCACTCTAAAAGCGATGTCTGCCGGCAGAAGCCTCTGTTAGCTGGTGTGGTGGAGCTGGGGACCCGCCGCTTTCCTCCAAGTGAATCGGAAGCATTGTGAAAGGAGGCGGAGTCTGGCTTTGCATGTATTGAAGGAGAGTCCTAACGTTAAGTCCTTACCTTCCTGTGTCGGGAACATTGCTAGTGCTAGTGGGGGCTACGAACGGGTGGGTCAAGTGGCAATATCAAATTGTGAGAAAAAGGACACTAAAGCTCAGGCTTTAGACTTTTTGGACGTTTCTAGTTTATTCTTACTTTCGTTAAAATGGACGAAGATGGGTGGGAATGATTCATCACTTCTTCAAAATTCAGTCCTTCTTCATGTGCAGTCCAGATCACAGCCTTTTCTTTTTTAAAATGCTCATCTCTGGGATGTGGACCACTCTGGCAGAGGGCCTGGACTCCCAGAGACGCCTGAGTCGAGTGAGGGGGATTTTGTAAGGAATTATTCAATGTGTGGTGAGGCCTCCTCTTACTTGGACATCCCGGCTGGATTCGCAGTGTTTGTTTGTCGCTCTGCTGCTGATGATTAGCAGGAAATCCATAAATGAATCATATGACGTTTTAGATGTATCCTCATTAAAGGGGTGTGAGGAGTCCGCTCTGCGTAATTAAAAAAAGCAAACAAGACGGCCGGGCCTTATTTTATCTGCCGCCAGCCAGACTCGACTCGACTCGGCTTGAACCGAACTGACTGCCGAACTCACACACACTTCTGGAGCTTCCTCACTGATTTCTCGAGTGTACTTCCTTCCTTTTTTACTCTTTAGTGACTTTTTTTCCACTTGTTTGATACCCCCAATCTCCCTCTGCCCCCAAACACACCCACCCCGTTTTTGCACGCCTAAAACTGAGGCTTTATATAAAATGAATGCCCCGTCTGGTCAGGCTCAGTGAACTTAAATACACCTGTCAAAGTGCAGCTGAAAAGTTAGCATGTGGCTCTCTGCTGCAGCGAATTCACTGAGGCTTTAATTAGAGTATGGAAGAGAGAGACAGAGAGAGAGAGAGAGAGAGAGAGAGAGAGAGAGAGAAAGCGTGTGTATGCGATGGCGGGGGTTGGTGGTGGAGGTGATGATGGTGGTGGGATGTGGGGGTCTGTGTGGGTGTGTACGCACCCACTGCAAAGGATCAGGGGTCTTTGCTCTGGGACCTCGGCAGTGACTTTCATCACATCTGCTCGTACCTCTCTTGATGCTGACAGGAGAAATAAAGATGAGGAGGAGATGATGGGGGGTTGTGAGGGGGGATGTGGTGGAGAGGGGGGGAAGGGGGACGTTAGGGGCGGCGGGTCCCTCTTGTTCTAATATTGCACTTTATGTCAGAAACTAATGTTCAGAGTTGTTACGCCACGGTTGGATAAATTGGACTGAATGACGTGTCAGGCAAACTGTCCCAGGCATTTTCCACAAAAGAAAAGCAGATTTATGAAATATATAAATATAAATCTCATTTGTTTGCAGATTCTATGCGTGTTTGGGGTGTTTGGGTTACAGAAATGCAGGAATTTGACTGTGGCTGGAGATGGAATTTGGGTCCAAATGTTTTCCCAGTTCTTTGGGGAATTTGCACTTTATTAGACTTTAAAATAAGAAAGAAAGATGCTACAAATATGTATTAATGCAAAGAACCTTTGAAAGGATTAAATAGCTGCACTTACTTGCTGTTATTTGACAATTTATAGGTTCTCTTTAAAAAATCTCTTTAAAAACATGGAAATTCTTCATTGAACCAAATATGGTTATGCCATAGCATCTCTCAAAGAACCCTTTATTTTAGCTGTATAGTATATTAGTGAGTATTAGTGTGCAGAAATTACAAATACCAATGGTGTAAAAAAGAAATGTGGGGAGAAATGGTACAAAAAATGTGGAAAATAGTTGGAAAATGAATTTACACTGGATTTGGAATAAATAAATTGGTATAACTTCCCAAATGAATGTGGAAAACAATGGGAAAAGGGCATTTTTCTATCTCAATCCACAGTAAAATTTACAGTAAAATGTATAACCCTTTCAGACACCTGTACTGGTAAGCCTGTACACTATGTATCACAAATATTCAGACATATGGCACATTCACTTTTGAATATGAGAATAAATATGGGCATATATTTGTTATATGTATATATTAATGTATAGTCAGAAAAGTGGTGCTTTTTATTTTATTTTATCTTACTTTTCATATTACATATATATTATAATCTATATCATATTATTTTTATTAATATAATCAATATCAACTTTCATCAATTTTGTACTAAATAAATAAAAAAGTGTATCTCAAACTCTATCTTAAATTTATCCCCCAAAAAAGAACAAAACTATGATTATTTAATGATTGTCTTCCAAAACTTGAAAACTTAAAAGGAACCAAGGGAAACTCTGCCACCTAGTGGTCATATAACTTAGCTGCAGCCAGAGGACTTGAAAATTCTGGGCTGATCTGAAAGTCGTTGACCTCTGATATGCGTATCAAGTAGGGACTAATTCCACACTTTCGGTGGACTGTGACAAGCAATTTACAAGCACTCAGTCCACCACAGGACCACCAACGCACGCTGTTCTCCACAACACAGAACTCAGCTCATGACATATCAGGCAAACTGACCAACTATTAGATTTACATTCACACTTACAGCAGTTAGCAGATGCTCTTATCCAGAGCCACTAAGAAGAAGTGCTTGGTTATTCACTCCAGCAGAATATCCAGAGCTAGTACTGACAGACCCCAAATTCCAGATACTTCTGAGCGCTGACCTGCCAGAAATGTGCACACGAGGACCTAAATGTAGAGATTATGCGAAACCTGTGGAGAAGAAGAAGACACAGTATGTGCAAAAGCAATAGAAGCTTTAATAGATATCAGTGCTTTATTAACCGCTTTGGAAAAAGGTGGGTCCTAAACTGATGTCTGAAGATACACTATACGGACAAAAGTATTGGGACACCTGCTCATTCATGGTTTCCTATGAAGTGAAGGGTATTAAAAAGAGCTTACTCTGCTTCTGTTGGAGTAACTGTCTCTACTGTCCAGAGAAGAAGACTTTCTACTAGATTTTGGAGGAGCATGGCTCTCTCTTTTTTTACCTTCTCCGAGTAAATGGCCACCCAGCCCGACCTGCTGGAAGATTGCCTGCTAAAGGCCCCTCTACCTGCGTCAGACCAGCTGCCACCTACCAGTCCGACCAGCAGGCCCCCCACCCACCACCACCCATACCAGACCACCGGCACTCCCTCCTACCACTGCTACCTGTCTAATGACCATGTTCAAACCTAAATGGCTTCTTAACTATCTGCCACTATTAATAATATCACCACTATTAACTATCTACACCATGATTATTATATTATAATTATGATCAGAGCAGTTTAACAGTTTAGATGATTTGGTAATTTTTATCAATAATTAATAAATAGTTCTGATCAGAGGAAGGAGGACGGGTCGGGTCCCCTTGTGAGTCTTGGTTCCTCCCAAGGTTTCTTCCTCCAGCTCAGAGGGAGGTTCTCCTTGCCACTGTCGCCGTTGGGGCTCACTGGGGGTCTTTGATCCTTCATGTCTTATGTTATTTCTTTTTTTCTGTCTTTTACTAATTACTAATTATGTAAAGCTGCTTTGTGACGACAACAGTGTAAAAAGCTATACAAATAACTCTGACTTGACTTGACTGTAAGGATTTGACAGCATTCAGCAACTATCGTTAGCGTTAGTGAGGTCACCTCGCCACCCCCAGAGGTCACCTCTTCCCCAACTCATTCCAGAAGTGTTGAATAGAGCACCACCCATCATTCCAGAGAACACACTTCCACTGCTCCACAGATCAATGCTGGGGGGCTTTAGTGCATCTTGGTAACATCTTGTTTTTTGGTTTTGACCATTGCCATCAGGTAGGGAGGAGCTGGACCAGTGTCAGAGTTTTAGATCTGATGTGAGCAGCCACAGGACGCCAGTAAAGGGTACACAGGAAGGGAGTGACATGGTTACATGGTTCGGAAGGTTGAGGATGAGTCGAGCTCTGGATTCTGGATTAGTTGCAGAAGGCCTGGTGGTACGCCCCACCAGCCAAGCAAGTCAGAACAGTCATTTCTGCAGCACGTTTGAGGTTGAAGAACACCTGGACAGCTTCCCTGGGAGAAAAGATGGAATTCTCATAAGGTTGTTAAGTAGAAATCTACATAACCATGTCAGGTTTGCATCATGAGCCGTGAGAGATAACTGGTCTTCAGCTACTTCACCAAATCTGTGTGCTTCAGTAGATGGAGTGATCTTCTGTAGATGGAGTTCTCAAAGGAAATTGAGAGATCACTGTGAAGACCTGTAGCTCCTGGAATGTAGAACTAATCCCCCTTGCTGCTTGACCATGCGTTTGCATAGATAACCAATTGTGCAACACGTGTAACTGGGGGCTTCCACTAGAGGGCACTGGCCATTAGGAACTTCCGGATTTACATAATAAACAGAAAACCAAAATAATACTGATCCAGCTGTGCAGAGATCAGAATCCGATCTGATTCTCTAAAAACTGACTGTCTGACGATTCTGATCTGATCTCTGTGTTTCTATAAATAATACAGCCCCCCAACTTCGGTAAGATGTGCTAATGAACAACAGTAAACAGCAGTAAAATCAGTATTTTAGTACCAGTTTCTATAATCAGACTAATCTGATCTACTTTGTTTGGACCAACTTTTTAAACGACTGTTTTAAACTCTATAGTGTTTCATATCGTACAGTCTAGTCTGACTGACCTCCCTGACCATTCAGCTCCCAGTTCCTTTACAGCTCTGCAGTCTGATCACTTAGTGTGTGTGTGTTAGCATTAGCATTAGCATTAGCCTCCTCCTCAGGTATGAATGCGCCATTCAGAGCTGGTTTAGAACTGAAGACAGGAGTGTGGTTCTCTCGCTGGTAGAACATTTAGAGCTTTTCCACCATAGTCTGGTTTCTAACCAGATGGGATTCAAGGGTAAAGGTGGGATGGAGGAATGTTAGATCTTCCCAAATGTAAATAATGTAAAATTGAATAGTAGTTGAACAGTTATAATTAGACTGGGTGTTTTTTGGGCAGCGCCAAGAAAACCGACAGAAGATAGAGCAACATTTTATGGAAGAGTGAGAGTCTGCTGCTCTGTGGCCGAGCGAGGCTCTGAGCTAACGCTAAGCTAACGTTTTCCTCTTCCCCAAACTTTCCACTCCACCTTAAATAACGCAGCAGTTACGCTCTGCTGTTGAAATGTACACACTGTAACTGCGGCCCTGTTTAAGGTGGAATTTTGATGCTGCCTACACTGCCCCTACTGTTTCTATGTGTGTACTGCACCTCACATACGCCTTCATGTGAATGGGAACGTGTAGCTTACAGCAAGTGCATCTCTAGCCTAAGGGTTAAGGCTTTCACATGGCTCCCTTCAGTATATTTGCTCATCCCGCTTCATTATTTATAGTAGAGTGGAAATTTAGGGGGGTTTATTATGCCGGGTTCTCCTAAAGCCAACAAGGGCTTAAATGCTTGAACCAGTGCAATGCATTCGCTTACAAAATCCAGAATTACTTGGTTCAGTTCATAACCTTTGGTGCAGGAATGCAACAGTTAACCTCCAGCATAGTTACGTAACATAATTATAGCCTAATTTTCATATGTAAACTGCATCTCCCGGAAATGGCTGCAGAACGTTGACTGTAAATACTGGAGCTGGTGTTTATGCCCGTCTGTTTTTTCCTCCCGCCATGTCATGCAAGTCAGCCTCACTGTTTTGCTTGACCTGCTCAAAACTTCAAACTGGCCAAAAGCATGTCCAATCAGGCCTTGTTTTGCCGTTGCAGAGACGTGATTACTTTGTTTTACTGCAGTGAAAGCCCGTCCTGCCAGCTGGCACGAGAGCGCTCTTCTTGTTGGTTGTTTTACCCGTTCACCAATTAAACGCAACCATATGTAGGAGCAGCGCAATCCACAGCTCTACAGCCACTAGTCTGACTGTGAGCTATAAAAACTGGAGCAAAAAAACCCTCCTAGATGCAGAGGAACAGGATCAGACAACAAAGTGCTGGAATACTAGCAGCCTTTAAACAGATGCTGTAATAAAATGTCTGTAAGAGGTCCGCTTGGAGGCTGAGAAGTCTTAATATATCTTTTTTTTTTTGGTTCAACAACAAGAAGAATTCAGAAGATTAAACAAATAAAGGCTGGCCAGATGTGCATCGCAAGATGTGGTTTGTTGGAGCACATAATGAATGGCAGCAGAATTGAAATGTAAAGTTGCTGGAATTGATTTCTTGCTTCAGATCATTACTGAAAACATCAGCTCTGCTCTTCTCCAAACAGCAACTTTTAAACAAATCGAAGCAATAAGTGCAGTACTTGGACATGTGGTACTGGTGTGTGATGCTGAGCCCTCTGACTGGTCACCTCTGTTGTCCTGCTCCCAGACAAAAATGGAGATTCTGATTGGTTCTGCCACAGAAGTTGACCATCTTCTATCCAGACCCCTGATAAAATGAAATGAAGAAGAAGATTCTGATTGGTTCTGCCCCTGATTTTAGCCACATGTTGCCCCCTCTCTAGATGAAATTGTGATTGTGATTGGTTCTTCCACTGAGTTTGACCATCTTCTATCCAGTCCCCAAATGAAATGAAATGGAGTAGCATATTCTGACTGGTTCAGCCACTGAGACCATCTGCTTTCCCGCCCCTAAGATGAAATGGTGTTTCTAATTGGTCCTACTTCTGAGTTTGACCATCTACTGTTTCACCCCCCAGATTTGTATTGGTTCTGCCACAGAGTTTAACCCTCTGCTGTCCCACCCCCAAAATGAAATTGAGGTTCTTATTGGTCCTACCACTGAGTTTGACTCAGCTAGTCCAGCCTCCAGATTCAATGGACATTCTGATTGGTTCTGCCACTGTGTTTTACCATCTGTGGTCCTGCCCCCAAGATGAAATGGAGATTCTGATTTGCTCTGCCACTGAGTTTGACCATCCTCTGTTCCTTCCCCAGATTCTGGTTGGTTCTGCCACTATGTTTCACCATCTGTTGTCCCGCCCCCAGATTAAATGGTGATTCTGATTGGAGTTTGCTCATCAGGTCACCTCTGTTGTCCTGCTCCCAGACAAAAATGGAGAAATGGAGATTCTGATTGGTTCTGCCACAGAATTTGACCATCTTCTATCCAGACCCCTGATAAAATGTTGCCCCGCCTCTAGATGAAATTGTGATTGTGATTGGTTCTTCCACTGAGTTTGACCATCTTCTATCCAGTCCCCAAATGAAATGAAATGGAGTAGCATATTCTGACTGGTTCGGCCACTGAGACCATCTGCTGTCCCGCCCTCAAGATGAAATAGAGGTTCTAATTGGTCCTACCTCTGAGTTTGACTATCTACTGTCTCACCCCCAGATTTGTATTGGTTCTGCCACAGAGTTTAACCCTCTGCTGTCCCACCCCCCAAAATGAAATTCAGGTTCTTATTGGTCCTACCACTGCGTTTGGCTATCTACTTTCCCAACCCCAAATTCTGGTTTCACCACCTGTTATCCCGCCCCCAGATTAAATGTAAATTCTGATTGGTTCTGCCACTGAGTTTAACCCTCTGCTGTCCCACCCACAACATTAAACAGAGGTTCTAATTGGTCCTACCACTGAGTTTGACTCAGCTAGTCCAGCCTCCAGATTCAATGGACATTCTGATTGGTTCTGCCACTAAGTTTTACCATCTGTGGTCCTGCCCCCAAGATGAAATGGTGTTTCTAATTGGTACTACAACTGAGTTTGACTGACTACTGTCCCGCCCCAGATTTTGGTTGGTTCTGCCACTAAGTTTCACCATCTGTTATCCCGCCCCCATATTAAATGTAGATTCTGATTGGTTCTGCCACTGAGTTTAACCCTCTACTGTCCCGCCCCCAAATGGAATGGAGATTCTGATTTGCTCTGCCACTGAGTTTGACCATCCTCTGTTCCTTCCCCAGATTCTGGTTGGTTCTGCCACTAAATTTCAGCACCTGTTGTCCCGCCCCCAGATTAAATGGTGATTCTGATTTAAGTTTGATCAACTACTCATCTACTGTCCCACCCCTAGATAAAATTAAGGTTATAATTCATTCTGCCTCCGAGTTTAAGCATGTGTGGCCACACCTCCAGGTAAAACAGAGATTCTGATTGGCCTTCCCAATGAGTTTGACCACCTGTTGTCCCGCCCCCAATGAAGCCCTAGCAGTTGGACTAACTTTGATCAGAACAACCTCTGGCAACCTCAGATTTCCATTTCCACTTTGTGACCACTGCACACAACTCATCTTATCGTTAAGCATCACATGACTGGTAGCACTCAGGGGACTGGATGGTTGATCAGTCCTGGTGGTCTCCCCGTGTTGAAGTGATCAGAGCTGTAGATCAGATTTAGGTTTCAGCGCAGCCCCCCAAGACCAAAGCAGGTAGAATCTGATAGCGAGGGAGCATCAGAGACGAGCAGAGTGCTGCTCGCTCTCATCTCCTTCCCTTGTGTGGTAAGAGTTTGGAGCAAGAAGAAAACAGAGGAGCTGTAAACAAGACCACTGCAGGTTTGATCTCCCGGCCGGAGCACAATCACATCTGCCCTCACTTTCATTTCTGTTACTTTAAACACAGTCTCTCATCACATCTCACTCTCCTGAACAGTCTCTCTCTCTCTCATCACATCTCACTCTCCTGAACAGTCTCTCTCTCTCATCACATCTCACTCTCCTGAACAGTCTCCTTCTCTCTCTCTCTCTCTCTCTCTCTCTCTCTCTCTCTCTCTCTCTTTTGTTCTCTCTTTTTTTGCTCTATCTCTCCCCTCGCCACTGCTATCTGCCTACAGACTATATTAGAGTTTACATGGACTCTAAATTATTATTATTGTTATTATTATTATTATTATTATTATATAACTACCATTACAATTATAATTACTCTTACCATCACTGTGATGATCATTTTAGTCATTAGTTATGAATAGTTCTGACCAGAGGAGGACGGGTCCATCCTGTAAGTCTTGGTTCCTCCAGCTCTGAGGGAGCTCAGCGGGGGGTAAGGTTTATGTTGTTCTGTTATTCTCTGGTCCTTTTACTGATTCTGTAAAGCTGCTCTGTGAGAAGCTCTATAAAGCTTTCTCTTTCTCCTCTTTCTCCTCACTATCTCTCATAAAATCTATACACACAAGCTGCAGTAATGACTCCAGTAATGAATGTACAGTGAGGGAGGTGTTACCCACTGTCTCTCAGGCGGTGACACGCTGATACTGTATATACTGGGCGATGTGCCCCTCTCCCAGAATTATCCCTAATTTTTCCAGTTCCGGAAAAGTTAGGAAAGTTAGGATCTCTCTCTCTCTCTCTCTCTCTCTCTCTCTCTCTCTCTCTCTCTCTCTCTCTCTTTCTCTCTGTCACACACACACACACACACACACACACACACACATACATATACATACACATACATACATACACATACTCTATCCTTACATTTAGAGTGGAAGGCCCTTTAAGGAAGACCTTTACAAGAACTGTTCATGTTTTTCATCGACTCAGGGACATTCGGCCCCAATAGAAAGCTAAAAACATGAACCCCTACCCTCTCCACACACACACACACACACACACACACACACACACACACACACACACACACACACATCCATCCTCAGCCTGTTCCTAATCTTTGCCCTGTATAAGTCTCTGTGCGTCACTCCCTTCAGGTTAATGAAAAACATACACTACAGCCAGTCATGATCAGCAGTCTCCGGCAGGGCATTCTCTCTCTCTCTCACACACACACACACACACGCACACACACACACACACACAAACACTGACGGGAGTGATGGGCTCTCCTCTGGCTGTATTTAGTCAGTGTTTTGGTTTGGAACTCACTCGGCCGGTGGAGGTCCCTCGGGGTCCCTACTGCTCTGCCCAGCTCCTCGGGGTCACAAAGGTCACTCTTTTCCTTGGACGACGTTCATGGGACTCAACATCCACACTGGGAATCAGCACACTGGAAAACAACTGAGGCCCAACCTCTCATATACAGTGCATAAGTTTGGACACCCCTGGTGATGAGCTGATCCCCAGCAGATGAAGTTTAAGATGATAAGTCTTTTATAACTGAAGGTCTGAGGGTTTGTAAAAGGCTTCTAGCTCTGTGAGATTATTGAGATGTCCTGCATGACCGGCTTTTTAAAGGGCAATGAGGGTGACCAGGCTGAAGTAAAGTTAGAACATTAAAGCTTAGAAATGAGTCTGAGGCTAGAAATAAATGTAAAAAACTTACAATAAATAAAAATGTCTGGTTTCTATGAAATGTTTTATGTGAATTTAGCTTGTTTATGAAAAATGTGAGGAATTTATTGATGGTGAAATGGTCAAGACAAGACAACCATATTCACAAATTGAATTGGCCTCCACCTTTAACACATCCGTGTAGTGAACACACACACACACACACTTGATGATCAGTGAACACACATGCCCAGAGTGATGGGCAGCCATTGCTGTGGCCTCCGGGGAGAAGAGTGGGTGAAGGGCCTTGCTCAAGGTGGCAGCTCAGTGCTCTAAGTGCTGGGCCCCAACTGCCCCTAAGAAAAAGCACCCTCGAATCTGGTGGGACTCGAACCCATAACCTTTGAATTATTAACCCCTTTAAATGTCTATGCCCCTCCAGCAGGCCAAAAGTGTTATTACAAGCTTCTATTAGCCAAGGATAGCCCCACCAGTTTGTGCAGACATCCCTGAAGTTACTGAATGATAGACCTAAGCCTTTATAGATAGTAATGCATGGGATTGTTTTGGTCATTAATTAGAATTAATCTCAAATTATATTAATAATAGTTATCTTTTCTGTGTGCTTTATACATTCTATATTTTTGTAATCTTTGATCAACATAAATAATGTAAAATAATGTAAAAAAGCAATAACCTTCAGCTTGTGTCTCTTGTGGTCATTCATTGTAGATTTTGAGGTCATTATCCTGCTGTTGAAGCCATCTTCTCTTATTTTTCAGCTCTTTTAGAGATTTGCTTCCTGAAATTCCTGCTATTTAATGAAACCCATTCTGTGAAAATTCATCAAAATATTGGTAAGAAAATAAAATTACGGCTACAAACTTCTAACATGACAGCAACAACGATCTACTGCACGACTGGGACCAGCACCATTCCCCTTGAAGTCAAGTCGAGCATAGACGAGACCCTGGCAGTTGTGGGTGACCATTTTAACAAGTACCTTTGGGTCAACAAAGAAGGCCAGCGCATCGAGAGAACAACAAGAGCCCTTTATATTTATTTCATTAAAGACGCAGCCCTGACCTCTCCCAAGGGCTGCGGCGTCTCTCCCGCTCCTCTGACGGACTTGTTGATGTTCATTCCTCCTTTGCTATTTCTGCAAGAAGGCGTGTGTGTGTGTGTGTCATTGTTTACATTTTTCCAGGGGCTTTGAAAATTTCTGATGGACAGAAAGAAGCTCTGTCGAGTTCATGTTTTATTAGTGGAGTTTGTCCTGTGACGTGTCGGGTGGGTTAAAGTAAGTATCACCGTAAAATCACCGTCTATAAGGCCGTCTATACTGTCGATCAGGGCCTTCAAAGCAGGCTTGTATAGCACACTGTCCGTATATCACACCATGAACGCATGAGGTCACATGGCCAATCCCAATGTATTGTGTAGAGCTGCATTTCTCAACCCTGCTCCTGGAGGCATCACGGCTTGCACATCTGTCCCGGCTTTCTCTTTTTCCATCTAATCTGTTAACCCATTAAAAGGCCTATTGTCCGCCAGCAGGCCAGAAGTGTTATTACAACTGGCAGTGGGTGTGTATAAGCAGGGAAACCACTAAAACCTGCAGGGCAGAGATGGGTACTCAAGCTAGGGGCTCAAGTCTGAGTCATATACAAATAGACTCAAGACTTAACTTGAAACTCGCCCCTAATGACTCTTGACTCGACTCCGACTTGTCAAAAATAGCATGTGACCAATAAGCGTCTTCCCATTATCCCATTATTAGCCATCACTCCAGCTCTATACAATACAGTTATTTCCCATCTCCTGACCCTAAACGTTCCCCAAGCTTGACATACACAATATGTCCAAAAAATTGTGGACACCCTTGTAATAAACGCATTCAGCTACTTTAAGTTGCACCTATTACTGATACAGCTTCACACAAACGCAGCTTGTCCAATCCCTGTAGAGAAGTACTGCCAATAGAATAGGACTCTCTGGAGCAGATGAACATGATGAACCTATTGGCTCCATGCTGCCTAATGCCAGGTGTGGACTAGAGGGGTATAAAGCCCCCAAGCATTGAGCTGTGGAGCAGATGAATAACTGTGTTCTCTGGAATGATGAATGATGGTGGAGCTCCGTCCAGTACTTTTGGGCTGAGTTGGGGATGAGGTGGGGTGGTGATCATCGTCCAACATCCTGACCTTGTCACAGAATGCAATACTTTTCTCCATGTATATGGAGAAGACTTGACTTGGACTGTAGCCTAAAGTCTCATGGCTTGAACATCTCTGGGGCGGGATGTCTTCAGGGTCAGGGTTGAGAAACACTGCTGTTGAGAATCGTGCCTACTCAGAGTCATGTACTGTATATTAGATGGGTTGTCCATTATGCATATTATAGTGTAGAGGTGTACAGAAGTCCCTGTTGTTATCCGACTACGCCAAGATAAACGCAGTTAGAGCTACTTTATGGTACTATGGCGTCATCTGAATCCCCCATAATAGCTGAAATGCTAGATGCAGAAGTGAGAAATGTGAGTTTTGACTAAACTAAGTTGAGTTAATTAAAAAAACACCCTATAATCAGTTATCGCATCAATATAAGATGAACTACTGCATAAGCCTGTGTGTGTGTGTGTGTGTGTGCATGAGAATCCCAGCCTACATAATCCCCCACGGTTCATCCTTCACATATGCATTTCCTGTGACTGTTTATCAAGAGACGGCACTGAAGTCTCAATATGATACACACAGGAAGTGCTGTCAGTGTGTACATACACTTCCACACACTCAAACTCCTTCATAATTCCCATAAAACCTGTACACAAAGATTGCCCCTTCAGTGACCTTGTGTGAACACCTTTTACGGCCTGCCGACGCCCTCGCAGCGTTTTCCTCGGCAGCGCTGACTGCTCCTTTCAGCAGCTCTGGCTGGTGTTGTTATTTACTGTGAAAACACTCGGGGAGGCTTGACGGGTAGCTCATCCCTCTAGCAAGCAAGCTTGCGGACCACTCACAGCTTTTTTAGCCAGCGACACTTCTGCTGGAGTGTGGTTTGGGCCTTGAGTCAGTGTTGTCTGGCTGGACAGAGGCCAAAATAATCATCAAGTGTTGGATAGCGGCGGACAAGCTCGCCAACTGATTTGGATCTCTCCATGTGAAGTCCAGAACTGTGCAAATGAACGTCTGGCACAGGCACGGGGTACAGCCGGCCGCTCGGGCCTGCTTGAGGTCAGGAGTGCAGTGCTGATAGTGGCTGAGTGTTGGTTCCTCATGTCTGGAGGCTGGACAGTGTTCCACCTGCCAGCCAGCCTCCGCTCCACTCTTTTATGCCTGCATTTCATTCCTCTGAAAAGAATGAGTTAATATACACTACATGTCCAAATGTTTGTGGACAGCCATTGTTGTATGAATGCATTCAGCTACTTTAAGTTGCACCCATTGCCAAAACAGATGTGCAAATGCACACCCACAGTGCACCTAGTCCCTGTAAAGAAGGATTTCCAATACAGTAGTAATAAACATGAACCTATTGGCTCCATGCTGCCTAATTCCAGGCGTGGGCTAGTAGAGGGGTATAAAGCCCCCCCAGCATTGAGCTGTGGAGCAGTGGAAGAACTGTGTTCTCTGGAATGATGGATGATGGAGCTCCATCCAGTACTTTTGGGACGGGTTGGGAGTTGGGGATGAGGTGGGACAGTGATTATCCAATATACTGCCCTCACTAATTCTGTTTTCACTGAATGCAATCAAATCCTCACAGCAGTGATTCAGCAAAAATCTAGCAAAATGGCCTCTCTGGACAGAAGAGAGTTACTCCAACAAAAGCAGGATAAACTGTTTGTGATACTCCTGATTTCAGAAGGAACAATGAATAAGCAGGTGTCCAAATACTTTTATAAGACGCTGAATTTTGTGATTGGGATCACTGCTCAGTAAAATAGTGCACCACTACTCTGGAGCTTACTAAATTTTCTTTAAGGTCTTTCACAGTGAAACAGGGGTTTTGATTGGCCTTTCTAGCCACCTGTCAGGCTCTCGTCATTGCGCCCTCCCCAGGGACGATCCCGAGCTGCCGCCCACAGGCCCAAATAAGGACTTCCTCCTCGTTTCCTGGTTGTTTGAGTTGATTCATGTTCATTTGTGTTCATGTGTGTTTGATTCACATTCATTTGTGTTGATTCATTGTTCATGTGTTTCACCTGGGAGTGGGAGAACTTAAGGAGCTTCAACCCCTTGATTCTCTGCCGAGAATTGACTCCTTGAGGTTGAGGTTCTTCAAGCGGTACCGGCGTGTTCAGGTCAGCTCTAGTTCATGACTCACGTTCAGGAGTAGGTCTCCCGTCAACTCTCGCGGCGGACGAGGCACACTCGCTTCCTGTCTAGGTTTCCAGGCGATCCACGTTCAAGCAAGGTGACCCACGTTCACGGCAGCATGCTGCATATTCAGGTTAGGTCGGCCTTGCCGTTTGGTCTAGCTACCCCCCAGCTACCCCTCTTTTGTTTATGAGAGCGCGGTTCTAGCCTCTGTTTACGTTAACGCCCCTTCGCCCAGGCTCTGCCTGTAGAATTTCATTCAGGTTCCCTCTTTGTATTCCTTTAACTCTAGCTCAGCTCTTGACTCCTCCCAGTCCCAAGTTTGTTGTGTTCACCATTTTGGTTGTCACATACAGGTTCTGTTTCTTGTTTTACCCCTAGTTGCTGCTCACGTTTTTCATACCCCATTGTGTTTATGCTCATTTTGTTTAATAAACCCGCTTGCTTTGTATCCATCTCTGTGGCCGTAGATGCCATGACACCACCCTACGAGCAGATCTCTCTAAATGTTTCTGTGGTCTTTCTCACCTATTTTCTGTTAACTGCCCTCTCTTAATTACATTACAGACTGAGGAAGGGGCTTTGTGAAAATGCTGGGCTACATTCCTATAGCCTTTTCCTTCTATGTGGGCGTCAATTATTTGGGGGATTGAAGGAGCCCATGTGTGCTGATTACTGGGGTTTGAGGAGTCAGACATGACTGTGAAGAAGCCAAAGCCCTAACAAGCTAATATATATGGATATGCCATCTGGGAGCTTCAATTTTGGGGTGCTACTTTCCTTTTTAACTTGTAGAAATTGATGTTTGATCCTTACTTTTATGCATTTTGGTGATTAGTTTGGGTTCAGCGTTAACCTCTTAACACTCCAAGTCTTATTACACACTAAGGTGTATTACTCACAGTCACTGCAAAGACTTCTGTAGAAAGTGGTGGGGCTATTATCTGGCAATAGAGGTGATCCAGGGGTGCCCAAACCTTTGCATGCCACTGTATGAATGTTCTGTTTTCTATTGACGTCATATCATATTTCATTTTTGATGGAAAATCCTATAAAGGTTCCCCTACAAGGTTACAAACCTCAGTCCAGCTGCAGATATCACAGTATATAGGCTCATACACCATGACATGCCAAAATCAAATAACTAGATTTCTATTATGCTCTTAATTCTTGAATTTAACACACTGTACTAAAGTCTGGAGTATGGGAAAAACCTTTAAAAACTTGTTTTACTATTTTTACAACTATTTCCCTAATCCTTTAATCATCCGAATGATTTTTAACCATTAGTATCTTGATTGAGACTAAGCATTTTTAAACCTTTGATAAATAGGCATTAAGCTTTTCCTCTGAAATTTAAGAGCTGTTATCGTCTAAACTGTGTTTTGGTCTATTAGTCTTGACCCGGCTTCTCTCACTGCTTTGGACTTTTCCCTCTCCTCTCTTCAGCTTTCCAGAAAGAACAGAGCAGCTCAAAGCTTCGCCAGAAATGTCTGTAGTTTAAAGCAGGTACTGGCTGATAGTGATGGTACAGGTTGGATGTATTAATAAAGAAAGCTAGAAAAAAAAATTTTCATCTGGAATCATAGACCTTCGCTATGAACTGGCTTGGTTAGAACTTCAGATTAAAGTACATTATTTGGACAAAAGTATTGGGACACCTGCTTATTGATTCTTTCCTCTGAAATCAAGGGTATTAAAAAAGTTTATCCTGTCTCTACTCTCCAGGGAAGAAGGCTTTCTACTAGATTTTGTTGGAGGATTTGGCCTTGCTCTCTCCAGGGAGGATAGATGATGCTTTCTCCCCACATCACTCTAATGCAATGCTGGCCGGCACTGGCATCCTTGCTGGATGATGCGTCAGAGGCGGTTACACAGCGCTTTACTCCGAGCATGTGGCATCGATGGCAGTTCGGGAATAGAGGTGGTGGCTGGCTGTGTTAGAGTTTAGTTTGGGGCCCGACCCGGCCCACCCCATAAACTGTCATTATGAGTCGAAATTTGTTTAGTAAGTAGAGCGTTAGAACATACCTTTTTAACAACAATTCTGAGTTCTCTGAATGATGTTAATGAACTGTGCAACACAGAAGAAGCAGAGACCTGTTATTAAAACTGCAACTCCAAATGATTAAAACACCAACAATGCCAATAATAATCCACAGGCCTAAACATCGGCCAAATAGGCTACAAGAAGACTTACAAGACTTTGAATACTAATATACTTTACTAATGAACATATATTTATATATAATATAAATATGGGTTTAATATACATTTTGTTAAAGTATATAAAATACATAATATATATAAATATCATGGAAAATAATATAAAATACTTTCCTATTTTAAGCATATAGCCTAAGTGCAAAACCACAAAAGGCAGCAATTAACTGCAATAGACAACAACAATAACACAATTTACATGCAAAATAAACCAAGATAACATCAGATACTCTTTAAATAATAAAGGCCTATAACAGTCTATCAAACTAACTGTAGTCTAATCAAAACCAATTAAATAGGCTATAGGCTGGTGCTAATGCTCAGGTTGCTGCAAAGGTATATTTGCTATTGCACATCAGGAGCATTGCATGTATGGGATTGGGGGAGAAGATGTATGGATTGGGTAATTGCCGAGAGAAATTGTATAAAAAATGAAATATAACTTAAAATATAACAAATAATGAATAAATAATTGATCTAATATTTTTATGAACTCTTGTGCATTTGTATTTTAACCTTTTTGCTGTTGTACGGTCAGACGGACAGGTCTGTCCTGCAGGTTTAGCTAGTATCCCAGTGTCTGTAGATGGTTCGAATGCTCTCGGGCTCCGAGTGAAAGTTCAGCACTTAAGGTTTGTACTGCTTACAGACAGGAACCCAGTGTTTAGCATTCAGTAGCTCAATGAGTTCATTTATCTATTTGTTTAAACCTTCTGTGTATATGTGTGTGTTTGCATGTTTGTGTGTGTGTGTGTGACTGTGTACTCTGAGATTACTGGACTTTCTTGTGTTCCATTTCACAAGCTCCCTAAAGACCTGCCCCTCTGCCCCATAGCCCTGCTGAGAGGGAGGGAAGGGGGGGTATTTCCATGATAATTACCTTGCTGTTTATTCTGGTTTACGATATTATCACAGTATTGTTTTTAAAAAAAACGAGGCCTTAAAAACTGAAGGAATGATAACAGAGAGAAGAGCTAGCACCTCTCTTCTCGACCTCTGAAACCTCTGAGGAAAAAGGGGCCCTGGCTGCTGGAAGCTGGACTCCCCTCCACAAGACAGCAGAGAGTTTAGTAGGCTGGGAGCTGCAGGGTGGACATGCAGGTGAAGCACAGAGCAAGGGTCTGCTGTGACCTCTTCACCCACATCCACCACTGCTCATAATGGAGTTTGTGAGGAGAGATGAAGACGGGAGGGAGAGAGAGAGTGAGAGACACACGTAGTGGTGGAGATATTTTACGGTGGAGGAATTAAACAGTTTACAGCTCCACCGTCGCTCCATCCTTCACTGCAGAGCCAACAGCTGCCGTAAACACAGGAAATGATGAGTGTAGCTGGACAACACAACATGGGTGTTTCCTGGACTCTGCCGGGACCCTACGTGCTTGTGTGTGTGTGTGCATGTGAGAGAGCGAGAAAGAGAGAGAGTGTGTGTGTGTGTGTGTGTGTGTGTGTGTGTGTGTGTGTGTGTGTGTGTGTTTGTGTGTGTGTGTGTGTTTTTCGAAAACAACCAGCTTAGGCTGGTCAAGCTGGGTGACCTGAATGCTCTTGACCAGCATAGGATGTTTGTTTTTTTTTTTTTTTCAGCTGGGCTACAGTTTGGATAACCATGACAAAAGTATTGGGACGCCTACTTATTTATTGTTTCCTCTGAAATCAAGGGTATTAAAAGAGTTAATCCTGTCTCTACTCTCCAGGGAAGAAGGCTCTCTGACCCAAATGACTCTTGACAGGCATTGGGTGTTTTTTTTTTTTTATTTCAGATGGGCTACAGTATGGACAACCATGACAAAAGTATTGGGACGCCTGTCTATTCACTGTTTCCTCTGAAATCCTGTCTCTACTCTCTAGGGAAGAAGGCTCTCGGACCCGAATGGCTCTTGACCAGCATAGGGTGTTTTTTTTTTTTTCAACTGGGCTTCAGTTTGGACAACCATGTATGTATGACCAAACCTGGCCATGATGGTCGACCAGCATGACCAAGCTGGAATGACCAAATTGACCAGCATGACCAAGCTAGTTGGCCAGCATGACATCTGCTAACGTCTTGGTCCCAGATACCACAGGGCACCTTCAGAGGTCTGGTGGTTTCCATGTCTCGACGGGCCAGAATTGTTGTGGCAGCACATGGGGACCTCCACAATATTAGGCAGGTGGTGTTATTGTTATGGCCGACACATGTATAGCATTTTTATTGGGCCATGAAATTTGAACACAATGTAAAGAAGAACGGGAACATGGAGATGGAAGGTTTTTGCGTGACAGTGATAATATGAAAAATGTTATTTTATATAACGACATGTGGGACATGTCTATGATACTACATCATGACGCTGTATAAAAACAGACGTCTGTGTGTGTATGTGTGTGTGTGAGAGAGAGAGAGAGAGAGAGAGAGAGAGCACATGTGGGAGCCATCTGGGCCGATTACTCACGAAAGCCAACATGTTTAGAATTGGCCTGTCACGGCACAGAGTGGGCACAAGCTAAAACCCACCCAGTAAACCTATCAGGAGAGATTTAGAGGCTGCAGTTTCCCTCCCAGTAAAACTACACTCACTGTCCACTTCAGTGGACACCCCTCTTTAGCACTTCCACTCATTCACCACTTTATGAGCTCCACTAATCTTACAGGTCCACCGTATACCGCAGGTGTACAGTTACAGACTTACAGCCCATCTGTGTGTCAGCCACCCTCTACCCCATTCATCATCCGTCAGTTTCTGACACGGGGTCCGCTGTTATCCAGGTAATATTAGGGGGGGTGGTCTGTTTTCAGCACAGCAGTGATGCTGATATGGTTGTGTTCTTGGAAGTGTGTATGTGGCTGTGGTACGAGTGTAAGAGGGGGCTACAAGGGAGGTGTGCAGTGAGTGTAATTTTAAAAGAGGGTCTTCGAAGTGGAGGTCAAGAGCAAACACTTCTTTAAAAAGTCCACAAACACGTTTCATCCTCCCAAAAAGACATGGGTTCCCACCTCAGACATAAACTCCTTATTATTATTGTTATTTTTATTCAGACATGTCAGCCAAATTCACAGTGGGTGGTGTGTGATGGGGTGGTGTGTGTTGGGGTGGTGTGTGACAGGGTGGTGTGTGACTTAAATGTTATCCAAAATAGGTGGCTTTTCTACATGTGGTTAGATTTCTGACCAAGCACATGTCATTCAATTTGAATTATTCTTTTTCTTTTTGCATTAATATTGCGTGACAGGGTGGTTGGTTTGAGTTTGATGGACCCTGGCTGTTTCAAGGCTCAAATAAGGTAATTTAAAGCAACAGTGCATTATTTATAGACAAAACTAGTTGGTGTGACGGGGTGGTAGGTCGAACAAAGAAATGTACATAACGTTTTTTTTAATATAAACATATGATTTTGTTTTTAGAAATATATCGTATGTAAACAGGGACACATATCCTATCCTATCCTATCCTATCCTAATAATAGGGTTTAAAAATTATGTAAAAAAAAAAAAAATGAGGAGGTCAATGTTGGTCAATGAAGTGGACATGAAGGACATGAAGTGATTCAGTTTGCTATGAAAAGTTTGCTATGGTATTTCAGGTGGTCGCTATGGTGTTACTAGGGTATAAGTGCTTTTTGCTAAGCCGTTGCTACGGGGTTGCTATGGTATAGGTGTTGGTTGCTACAATGTTGCTAAGTGTTTCCTTAGGGGATGCTACGGTAGGTAAGGTACCTGTAAACAGGGACACATATCCTGAAAATAATAGGGTTTAAAAATTATGTTTAAAAAAATTGTGATATTTAAGGAGCGAATGTCATGTTGGTCAATATGGACATGAAGTGATTCTTACAGTTTGCTATGGTATTTCAGGTGGTTGCTATGGTGTTACTATGGTATAAGTGCTGGTTGCTAAGCCATTGCTAGGTGGTTGCTATGGTGTTGCTGTGGTATAGGTGTTGGTTGCTACGGTAGGTAAGGTTTTGGGGTAAAATGTGGGGTGCCAGAATATTTGCCCTAAAGATGGTTGGTCTAAAAGCTCATCCAATGCACTTGGCTTATAGACCTGTGTCCACAAACTTTTGGTCAAAAATGTCAAGACCTTTGCCCATAAACTCTTTAGCATGTAAACAAGAACATGCTTCTCCATGCTTCAGTATTACAGGTGCAGTAACTGACGCAGGGATCTACTGATGACCACCCAAGAGAGGGAAACCCACCTAAATCTGGCAGTGCAGAAAGATCAGCATACACAGTGTAAAGCCTCGCTCAGTCACCCACGTTTCCTTCTCCAGCCCAGCCCACACTAATGGCCAGTCCTGACCGCTCTAACACAGCTCGAGCTCCATCCTGAGCCAGGCTTTTGATCTCGAAGCATGGTTGATATCAGAGAGCCTCTGTTTGGCTGATTCGAGCCATTTCAGAGATAGAATAGCAGATAGTCTGGCTCTGCATCCAGCCATTAGGAGTGCAAAATAAACACTGGCCTCCTGAGCTGCAGTTTTGGGACATTTTGACACACAGGACTTTCTGAATCTGTACGAGATGAGCCTCAGAGTTTTAGCTTCAGTCATTCTCCATAAGAGAATAAACTACAAGACCTGGATTTATGCCAGCGTATATCACATCAGTGATGACTGTAGACATTTATACTTATACATTATGGTCATTATCATACTAGCTACAGTGGATCAACTGCTATGAGTAGTTGGCTGATGTACCTCCATCATTTGAAGTTATTTTCATTTTAAACCTTAAATTTCTAAACACATCTCCACACTGTTTTACTTGACTTTAGTTATTTTACCCTTTAGATATTTTTTTGTTTATTTATAATTATTTATGGTATTCATATTTTAGTTAGTTAGTTAATTTAATTTATATATATATATAACTTTTATATTATTTTTTTTATACTTTTATAAAAAAAAATACTTTTATTAATTGTTTTATTTATTTTATTTAAAAATTAGACACATTTAATTTCAATAAAGCTAATGTTAGTTAGCTAAAGTTAATTTTTTTAAATTAAATTTTAATTAATAGGTCATCTGAATTTTTACAAATTCAAAATCAGAGAGAGAAAGTAAATATAAAGGTAAATATATATATATATATATATATATATATATATATATATATATATATATATATTTTTTTTTTTTTTTTTTATAAGTAAATATATATTTCTAAAGATGCATACATCCTGCATGGATGTCCATACATGAATATATGTGTTATAATGAGAAATGACACATGAAGAACATGAAGAAAATAAATACCAACTGCTTCAACTAATGGCAAGGTGCCACACAAGAAACATCTCATGATGGGTGAAGCAGTGAGCTCTCTCCAGACCTTCACAACCTTACTGTTGCAAAACATACTGATGGCAATGGTTACAGAAGAATTTCTAAACTACTTAAGGTTCCGGACAAAACCAGGCGCTTCATACAAGATTTCAGACAGAGGAGTGAAACCAATTATCAGAAGAGTTGTCCCAGAGCCAATGACCTCCTGTGGAGAGCTACAGAAAGATCTGGAATCAGCTGTAGGTACAGTTGTTTCAGTAATGCACTCAACCACCATGGCCTGTATGCCATAAGCCTGTGAGAAGACAGTCTGCTCAGATGAGAGCAAAATCCAAAACTCTTTGGATGCCATAATACACACCATGTTTGGAGGTCAAAGGGCACTGCATATCACCCCAGAAACACCCAACATGCCAACAGTGAAGTTTGGAGGTGGGAACATCATGGTGTGGGGCTGATTTTCAGCATTTTCAGGCACTGGCACGCTTCATATAATTATAAAGGAATATTGAATGGACAAATGTCCTGAAACATTCTTAATCAAAATCTGCCAAGATTCACCAGGATGATGAAGATTAAATGAGGGTGGACCTTTCAGCAAGACAATGATCCCCAACACAGCCAAGGAAACTCTCAACTGGTTTCAGAGAAAGACAATAATGCTGCTAGAACGGCCCAGCCAATCACCTGACCTGAATCCAATAGAAAAACTATGGAAGGAACTAAAGCTCAGAGTTCATAGAAGGAGCTCACAGAAGCTTCAGGATTTGAAGAGTGTTAGTGTGGAAGAATGGGCCACACCTGTCACACCTGAGCAATGCATGCCAAGTCAAGTCAAGTCAAGAGGCTTTATTGTCATTTCAGCTACATACAGAGTACACAGTGGAACCAGACAGCGTTCCTCCAGGACTGTGGTGCAACACAACACAGTGCAGACAGGCAGTACAACACAATGCAGACAGTGCAGATGAGACCCGGAGTGCAGACTAGACTAATACTATGTTAAAAGCAGTAGAGCAGCACAGGTTAGCTATGTGCAAAAACGCAAAGTGCAATTTTTGCGCAATAAATGCAGGAGGTGTCGTGAAGCTGTGGTCATCAACAAAGGCTTTTGTACGAAGTACATTATTACACATAACTTAATTTGTGGACATCTATGGTTTGATTTCTTTGCATGTGTGGATTGGATGGGTTGTTACTGTCTCGGTCAATAACTCCTGTACAACATCCGGAGAATTCGACCCTTCCTCTCTAGAGAGTCGCCCAGGTGCTCAGATGTTCAGTCTCTCGTCACTTCAAGACTTGACCACTGCAGCTCTCTTCTGGCTGGTCTCCCTCTGCGCACCATCAGACCCCTGCAACTTATCCAGAATGCAGCGGCACGGGTCGGGTCGTCTTCAATGTTTCTAAATTCAGCCATGTTCCTCCTCTGCTGCCTTCTCTCTTCACTGTAGCTTCCTGTAGCTGCTGCCCAGGTCATCAGATTCAAACCCCCTGACTCTGGTCTACAAAGCCAAGACTGGACCAGCCAGCCCCTCTGTACTTGATGGTAATGGTGAAAAGCCGATCTGCACCGAGAGCCTTTTCAGCTTCAAGTACGGCTCGGCTCGACCCGCCATCCTTTAAGATACACGGAAACCGAGCGTCCAGACTTTTTACTGTCCTGCACCAAAGTGGTGGAACGAACTTCTCCTGGGTGTCCGAACAGCAGAGTCCAACGCTCACTGTCCACTGAAGACCCTCCTCTTCTGAGAGTACTTGGGCGAATAGTAGAGTATTATGGTCTCCTTACTGACTGTGTTTAGTAGAGTCTAAACTTAGAGGATCTTTGAATGTTTTGTCTTTTCAAACTAGCTGAGTTTTTTCTTGGATGAATAGCAAAGCACTTTTGTAAGTCGCTCTGGAGAAGACCATCTGCTAAATGCCTTAAATGTAAAACGTCAGTAGCAGCTTTAGAAATATATTTACTTTGAATATTGGTGATGTTTTCAATATTTATTTCTAAGCTACTTAATATGCAGGACATGGCATTGAATTATAAGGTTCTTATTTCTTATTTTTTTTATGAAATACCTCTGGTGTTAACATATTAGTATTAGTATTAGTCTACTTCCATAAATAATGACTTCATTCTTCATTAAGAGTAAAACTACTTTTACTTTTACAAGAAAACACACTGAGTAGTCTCTTTAGAGGTATCTTTGTCTATATATCCGGATTATAGATAGTCTATTCACAGCGATATTCTCAGACAGCTAAGCACTTCTCAGCTTCTCAAACTTGCTCTGGATTAGAGCATCTTCTAATTACCATTAATTTAAAATGTAGAACTGCAGAACTTCAGATCTTTGGGCAACATCCTTCTCTTTATAATGATCACTTCTTCCTAAATAAAATAATGAAGAGGTGTGGCCAATCACAGAGCTGTACAGGTGCTAACACTACTGTAATCATGGTGTATTTTGTCACTATACTTCACTGTACTTGCGTAGAAGTAAGTGGAAATGTAGGAAGTAAGAAGAAATGCGAGTCTTAGAGGTGCAGATACATCCACGTCTGGTCTGTAGAGGTCTTCAAACATCTAAAGCTGTCCTCCACAAAGAAGCTGAGGTGCTCCACCAATAGAGCAGTGTTGGGTTACACAGCTCCTATTCAAGGGTCGAGGGTCACTCTTGCTGAACCCTGACGGCTGATTGCGTTTCCATATCCACAGAGTTAATAGATTTAACGGCTTGGTGGAGGACGTGGGTGGGTTTTTTTCCTGCACCTGATAAAACAGTATGTACCGTGTGAAGCAAGATAAACGTCTTTTCACATCAGAAACTACAGACTGACTGGAGTTTGTAGAAAATGCAAATGAAAAAGAAAAAACGGAGAGAAGGCAGAATGACTGACTTTTCAGCAGGGGTGGGAAACTCTCTCTCTCTTTGACTCTGAAGCAAAAGTAAAACTCTGGAGCCAAAAATATACGAGTGAAAATTAAATAAGTAAAAATTTTAAGTTCAGATTTTTTAAAAGTATATGCTCAACTATATAAAAGTAAAGTAAACTGGCTGCCAAGACAAAAACAGGGTATAATCTGCAGAGTATTGAGATCTGTAGTATATTTTGTAAAGGTTTAAAAGAAATATAAGCAGTTAAAAATTGGACAAAAGTATTGGGACACCTGCTCATTCATTGATTCTTCTGAAATCAAGGGTATTACAAAGAGTTTATCCTGCATTTGTTGGAGTAACTGTCTCTAATGTCCAGGGAAGAAGACTCTCTACTAGATTTTGCAGGAATATAGCTGTGAGGATTTGATTGCATTCAACAACAAGAGCGTTATTGAGGTCAGAATCATCTTCCCACCTCATCCCCAACTCATCCCAAAAGTATTGGCTGGCCCACTATCATCATTCTAGAAAATACAGTTCTTTCACTGCTCCACAGCTTAATGTTGGGGGGCTTTATACCCCTCTAGCCCACGCCTGACATTAGAGTTATAATAATGGTTTTATCTGCCAATATTTATCTGCTCCAGAGAGGTCTATTTTATTGGCAGTATCTCTCTACAGGGACTTGATAAGCTGTGGGTGTGTGTGAGTGCATTTGTACATTTGTGTCAGCAATGGATGCAACTTAAAGTAGCTAAGTGCATTCATAAGAAGGGGTGTCCACAAACATTTGGACATATGCGGAAATCTTCAAAAATGGACCCTCAACCAGCACATTTCAGTGTTAAAATGTTGTGCAGTCAGTTGTGAGTACAGCGTTCACAGTAGTCCTGAACAGTAAAGTGGTGGCATGCTGTTATTGACCGTGTTTAGCTTCATGACATCATCTTCTTCAGCTAAACACCAGTGCAGTGGCTTGATAATACCTCCTAATAGCTCCAGTATGGAAAGGGTTTCATGATGTCCCACACACTCAGTATTGCTCAGTACTGCTATACACAAGGCAAATGGTGAATATACTATGACTAGCTGTTAGCAAGACTAGCCTAGCTATAGGCAAGGATGAGGTGGGGTGATGATCCTGACCTCAATAAGTTGAATGCAATCAAATCCTCACAGCTATACTCCTGCAAAATCTAGTAGAAAGTCTTCTTCCCTGGACATTAGAGACAGTTACTCCAACAAATGCAGGATAAACTCTTTGTAATACCCTTGATTTCAGAAGAATGAATGAATAAGCAGGTGTCCCAATACTTTTGTCCAATATTTAACTGCTTATATTTCTTTTAAACCTTTACAAAATATACTACAGATCTCAATACTCTGCAGATTATACCCTGTTGCTGTCTTGGCAGCCAGTTTACTTTTTAGTTTTATATATTTGAGCATATACTTAATAAATTGAGCACATAAGTACTGCAATAAAACATTTAGCTACTAGTAGTTTGTCTGTAAGCCCCATGCGACTCCCATTTGTAGAACATCTCCAGGTTCTGTTTTCAATTTCTCAGCCAGCTCGAAGTTGAGCGAGGGGTTGGGGGTCACGTCTGCGGTTGTTCGGGATTGGGTTTCAGTGCTGATTCAGTGCTTTTCCTTTACTTAGCTGAAAAAGGACATACAGCCAAATATACACTATATGGACTAAAGTATTGGGACACCTGCTCATTTATTGAGGGTATTAAAACAGAGTTGGAGTAACTGTCTCTATCTCATCACCCCACCTCCTCCCCAAAAATACTGGATGGAGCTCCACCATCCATCATTCCAGAGAACACAGTTCTTCCAGTGCTCCACAGCTCAATGCTGGGGGGCTTTATACCCCTCTACTAGCCCACGCCTGGCATTAAGCAGCATGGTGTCAATAGGTTTATGTTCATCTGCTCAGAAAGTCCTATTCTATTGGCAGTATCTCTCTACAGGAACTCGACAAGTTGTGTGTGTGTGTATGTTTGCATATCTGTGTCAGCAATGGGTGCCACCTAAAGTAACTCAAAGGGGTGTCCATAAATATGTGGACACATAATGTGTATATCTCTGAACAGTGGTAATATTCAATTCCTGTTGGTTTTCTAGTGGGTATGTGTGTGTGTAGAGCGTCTGATCCTTTCCAGACAATGAACACACCAGACACAGTCATATCCTAACTCCCACCATCTCCTTCCTGTCCGTCCTACTTCTCAGTTCCAGAACTGGAGGGCTTCAGGATGATCCAATTTAGGGCCTTTGTTTTCATCCTAGATGCAGCTGTCCTGGGAAACAACTGAAGGGGACGTCCTGCGATCCCGGCCAAGTCATAACTCTGGAGCACTTTCTACTCGCTTTCACGCTCAGTGACGTTCCTAATACTTGTAGCCATAAAAAGGTCATTCTCACTACCCAGATATTTCCTTTACCTTTTGCTTCATGCATGCCTTGCCTCTGGAGTGTTTACACTGGCACAGGGAACTCCACAATGTCATAACTGTCCAAAGGCCCATTAATTCCAGTTGAGAGTTCAATAACCTGATATATATATATATTTGGTGTTTTCCTTGGAGGCCCGGAATTTCCTTAAAACAACAGGCAGCTGAGCTCTGCAGACATAAAACAATAAAATAATTCTGAGTGAAAGAAGCTTGAAGCTTTCCCGCAGTGGGCTGGACCTTCGTCATTGGCTAAGGAACCTTGGGAAGGAGCCAGACGGCACACCTTGGATAAGCAGGCCCGGCATCAGCAGCAGCAGCTGAGCAAGGCTAGTGTTTATTAACTCTTACAGTTGTTCAGCACTCTAATAAAAAGTGCTGAGGGCAGATAAAGTCATTGGGAAAGCTTTTATAACAGGTCTCTAATGATCCCATGCTAATCGGCCATGTGGTAAACATCGAAGCATAACGCTATACTGTATGCAATCACGAGACAGCGAGTGTGAGAGCAAGAGAGAGAGAGAGAGAGAGAGAGAGAGAATATAGGGAATTAAATGTTCTCGGTAGGCCGAGGTATTCGCATGGGAAACATCTGGGCATAATGCCTGAGTAGGGCTCAGAGGGAGGGAAATGGTGGCGGAGGAATAAAAGAGACCTTCCAGTTGTTTAGTCAGGGGGCCGCGCCCCACCAGCTGATTACGCTCATTTGGCACTTGTTTGGAAACTGCGGCAGCACCTCAAAGTATAGGAGGGGCGTAATTTGTGTCTAGACACCTGCTGATGGCTTGATAGTGATTATCCTTGAACAGTTCACTAAATGAGGTTCAGAAGCGACAGTGATCTGCACCAACATTAGGGCTCCATCCTGCAGCTCACAAACACTCGCAAAGGGCTTCTAACAGCACAGAAGTGCATTATGATAAGCAGGCTCGTGCTGAATATCCACCAAGCGAGTTTGTGGACATGCATGTGATGGTTAGTAATAATAATAATAATAATAATAATAATTAATATAATAATATATATATATGCAGGTGCTGGTCATAAAATTAGAATATCATGTATTGGTCATTAGTTGTCAGTTATAACAATAAAAATTAAAATAAATAAACCCTTGGAATAAATCAGTCTGTGTGAATAAATATAATATACAAGATTCACTTTTTGAATAGAATTACTGAAATAAATCATTTTTTCATGATATTCTAATTTCATATATATATATATATATTTGTATTATTATCTCTGTATATACTTTTATATTTTACTTAATTTAGGTTATTTTATTTAATAATGCTACTTCTTCTTTGCTTATCTTATTTTATATTCTACCTTATATTCTATCCTGTTGCTTTATGTGATTGGACAGTGATCACAGCATTTCACTGCTAGTTGTACTGTGTATAATAACTCTACTAACCATGTACGTGACAAATAAAACTTTGAATTGAATTGAACTGAACTTAAATAATGGATAATTGCACACACGGGCAGATGTATTAACATTGTGTGCTGGATTTTTTGTGCTTTCTTGTACTTATAAAAGCTTTCCTCTCTTTTTTAACCCATTTACCTATCTAGCACAAAAATTCTTTCTGTGAAACAATTCCTAATGATTCATGAAATGCAAAAAAATTATAATTATTAAAAACTGTGATTTTTTCGTACTTTGGGAAGATTTAACCACACGCATCAAAGTGTCTTATATAAGAGAACATTTATATGATTCGACATTTTTCTAAACTGTTGTTAAAAGCAGAGTGAAGTTACCAAACAACTGAGATCTGAGCACTGAAATCAAACAGAGATTAATCAGTAAAGCTCACCTTCCAAATGCCCTCATCCAACCACACTTTCGAAATTACATAATTGCATAATACGTACATACACATACATTACATAATTGCAAATTAATTACATTTGTTAAATGAACACAGTTTTAATAGAGATTTTATTCACTAGTATTGACTCGAACTGTGTTTGTATAGCACATTTTATTCATTTGCAGCTTATTAGTATTCATTTACGCTACTGTTTACTACCCTGTCAAATTCTGTTCCCTATAAGTGTGATCCATATAGGGATCTAGATTTTCACACATAGTGGATATTGAATAAGGCACAGTTCAGGATGCAGCTCATAAGACATTAGTCAGTCTATATTCCCAAACCACTTCAAGAGCAGCAGAAATACAGAGGAATCTGACTTCTGCTTTGAATGAATGTCCGCATACTTGTGGACGCATAGTGTAGGGGATTATGCAGCCACCCTTTTTTTATTTTGTAATGGACAAACTTTTAATAATGTTGAAAAGCTGCACAATCGCACGACAACATCTGTGACTGTTCACGAGGCATCCTCCCCTGAAACCCTGCGAGGGCAGGAAATACAACCAAAGGAGAGCACAAGGGCTCAATGTTCGGCCCCATCCCGCTTTCATTTCTTGGCCTTTTCTGCTTACAAATATTTGCTTTCTGCACACGAAAGCTCCTCTTTGTTAACCAGATGGATGCAATTGAAGCAGCGGCCAAAGACCTCCTGCTTAAATTGCCGTCTCCGCTCATCTCCATGTTCTTCCTCTGTCCTGGAACCGAGGATGACGCTTCTCTCTGCACTGGCGTCCAGCAGCAGCTGTAGCTCACACACCGCTTTCTAATCATCCGCAGATGTACCAATAAGACCTGACTGGTCCTACAAGTCCCACAGCAGATCCTGTTTGCCAGGCGAGCATGCTTTCTGTCCCCTGAAGCAGTGAGGGTGGTTGAACTGGTGTTGCTTTGAACAAAAGAATGCGAGTGTGGTGGGGTGAAATGTGGTCCAGGGGTCAGTGGTTGAGTGGTCCTCAAACACAAACACGTCTCTAAACAATGCACTGTCCCAACAGCAGTGTTGGGCAAGCTACTAGGAAAGTGTAGTGAGCTAAGCTAAAGGACAATATGGACAAAAGTATTGGGACACCTGCCTGTTTATCATTTCTTCTGAAATCAAGAGTATTCTCTTGAGTTGCCCCTGCTTCTGTTGGAGTAACTGTGTCTACTGTCCAGGGAAGAAGGCTTTCTACTAGATTTTGGAGGAGCATTGCTGTGAGGATATGATTGCACTCAGCAACAAGAGCAGTAGTGAGGTCAGGATGTTGGATGATGATCACCACCGCACCTCGTCATCCCCATATAATCATCATCCCCATAGCACAATGCTGGGGGGGGTTATACCCCTCTAGGTCACGCCTGACATTAGGCAGCATGGTGCCAATAGGTTCATGTAGTATATCCGTTCCAGAGAGTCCTATTCTATTGGCTGTACTTCTCTACAGGGACTAGCAAGTCCCTTTGAATGAAGCTTCACCACACTGTAGAAAACACCGCCAGAGAAATGTAGCAAGCTAAGCCAAACCAACATGGCAAAAGTAGTTTACTACAGCAGCAGCAGTTTATTCTTCTGTAATTGAAACAACCTCATGCTAAGACAATGCTATCTAAGTGATCAGAGTAACTGTCAGTCAAACTGTTACTGTTCACAGGCCATCCTCCACTGAATCCAATCCCTGCAAAGGCAGAAATAAAGGAAATAACAAACAATAGAGGAGAGCAGGAGGGGTCAGTGTTTGGCCCCATCCCGTTTTCATTTCTTCTGTTTACAAATATTTGCAAATATTAATCAAATAGATTTTATACATTTTAAAAATGTTTACATTTTATAAATACTTGTTAAATAATAACCTGTGACTGTAATCCTTAATGCTCCAAAACCAACCAACCAAATAAATAAATAAATATATAAGCCCAGTGCCCCACATAATATCAAAATGCAGAATAAACTCAATACCCTAAAAAAACACTACAGTAGCTGTTAGGTAGTGGATTAGGGCAGCCTGTGCTGGGAGCCCTCGTCCACAGTAGCACTCCAGTAAGAGAGTTGGCACTGAGACAGAGAATGCAGTTTTAAGCTCTTTATATGAATCAGCAGCTCAGGAGGAGTGTACAGAGCAACAGAAGCAGGGGTTTCTGGAATGACGAATAGATAAGCTAAGTACAAGTCTTGCGATTTCTGCGACTACGTGTCACAGTTTGTCACGAGACAGAGGCAGACATACTCGCAGAATAACATTTTAATGCAAGACAAGAAAACAGAAACCAAACAAGCAAAGCTTACCAAATAAACACCAACATCCCATAAACAGGCCAAATCTACAAACCGTGATCTGGCATGAACACAAACGCAGGAACAGGAACATTTGCAAGAGCACATGCACAAGACCAGACAAGGGACGACTGAAACAAAGGGGACTAACAAGGGGGCGTGGCTATAAAGGAGACACTGGTAGAAACACTAATGGACAGGCGTGGCTAGGGCAGATAAAAGCAAACAAAAACCAAACAAACAAGGGCAGACATGACAACAGGGACAGGCATGACACTATGGTCTAGATTTAACTGATCTAACTAAGTGTAGCTTCAATCAACAATGTAAGTAAACAGTAAAGTGAAGACCCTCGTCTTCCAAGAGTACCTGGGCGAAGTGTAGTGTATGTCGAGTATTATGGTCTCCATACTGATGTCTGTATTCAGTAGTATCTAAGCTTAAAAGGATCTTTGGATCCTAGCCAATACAAACTTGCTAAGGGTATTTTCTGAGTGAACAGTGAAGTACGTCTGTAAGTCGCCTCAAATGTAAATGTAAACCAACGGATCTCCAGGAGCATGAACAGCTACACGCCGGGGGATTCCCAGAATCCCAATTCCTGTATGGTTATTATGCAATTGGAACAGCTGTGTGAAAATGTTTGATTAATACCAAAAACAGCGCAGTTACCCTCCACCACGCTGCCGAGAAATTTAGTCCGATTCGATTCAAATGTATTTATTTTGCGCTTTTCACAACGAATGCTGTCATAAAGCAGCTCTACAGAGATCCGGGCCTGGGGATCTTATGAGCAAGCCAGTGGCGACAGCGGCAAGAAAAAACTCAAAAACAAGACTCAAAAGGGCCGCTACTTAAAAATGTATCTTTTTATATAATAATAATAATAATAATAATAATAATAATAACAGCTTGCACACAGTGTGGATTGAACTATTTATCACTTATACTGTACTGATACCCCAGGATGCCTTACATCTCTACATTATATTAATGTAGTTACTGCACTGTTACGTTACACAATTCATTCTGTATATTACATTATATTAATGTAATTACTGCACTGAAATCACTTTTTCTAGTACTTCTTATTTCTATAATTGGGTTATATTATGTATATTATAGCTGTATTTATAGTCAGGTTTACTGTTTCCTACTATTTTAAGTGCCTTTATTATGCTGCTCTCTTGTTTGATTTTGCTGCTGTAAAAACTGACCTTCCCTGTGGGATAAATAAAGTGATCTATCTATCTATCTATCTATCTATCTATCTATCTATCTATCTATCACTATCTATTACTGAGAAATGAGCAAACTATTCCCCCTAACACAGTTCATTAGTTTTGTGTATTTCATTTTTTATTAAGGAAGCCACTGATTCCAAACTTTTAAATGGTTCCTAATATGTGTGGATTTTATATACATAAAAGCAATTTTTTTAATATTTAAAATTTCTTATGCCTATTTTTATGCCAAACCTTCTGTATCTCTTGCATTTAAGCACACTGTTCCTTTAAGTTTGATGGATATAAATGCTCATTATTGTGATTAGCTGGCTAATTCTGGAGTGCGCTATGTTCAATAAGCAGTCCAGGCTAAAATCAAATGGACAACAGAACTAAATACACTCGGGTCGCACTTTTAGGATGCATTATTGGTTTTACTTTTGCCCATGACTTGAGCGGGTGTGAACCAGACACTAGGCTAAAAGCTAACCAGCCTACCAGCCCCTAATACTATCTCTTCAGCTAGCCAACAGCACACTGGACTGGACACAGAAAGAAAGTTTGTCTTAAGAGCTTATGTTAGGCTTATGTTAGGCCAGGATACACTATACTATGCTAAGCTGCTTTGGGCCTTAGCACTGCTGTAAGGCACCTATGTAAGCAGTCTTTAAAAAGGAAATCAGAGAGCCTGTTTACACCTGGCATTAACAGTGTTTTTGGTGATCGGATAATGTTCGGATTTCACCCCCAGGACGCACTGTGATCGGATTGCGATCGGATCACTCAAACCACATTGGGAGGTGGTCAGGGGCGGATCATGTCCACATTCAATACAAGAGTAAATGGAGTGTGTTTCCTGTGATCGGATTCCGTCAGGCAAGCTGTGTAAAAGCAGTATTACCAAGTTTGTTCCCTTGCAGCTTATTAGAGTATTGTTGCTGACCATGTGTAACCCTTCATGGCTACGACCACAGCCATGGCCCCAAATCACTGAACTCAGTATGGGATAGTATCTGAGTAGCAGTTTTTGAAGCATTTGCCACTTCTGATGCATTTCGTCTGCATGTCAAAATATCATCCTATTATTAAGAGCCGTTACAGAAATACGAGGACCAGCTATTGTTCCAAAGCATTGTAGAAGAACCCCACTGTTCCTCTAAACTGCTCACAGCCTCCCGGAGGAGGACAGTCCTGATTGGAAAGCATTATTTATGGAAGTAAAACAGGTAATGATGTACGTGTTGGTGTGTTTTTACACAGGAAGGTGTAAAAATCCGATCTCGCCTGGTCATCTGTCTGCATGAACATCCCTACACAATCCTACACTACTGTACACTACTGTTGGCTGCGTGTTGGAGGGAAGCCGATGACTTGAGCAGGTGCTATCCAGGCACTAGGCTAAAAGCTAACCAGCCTTCCAGCCCCTACCACAATCTCTTCAGCTAGCTGACAGTACACTGGACTGGACGCAGAAAGGTCCCAGAGAGGACAGGGACACTATCTGGTAAGTCTTGTGAATAGTTACATAAGATTTTTGTCCGAAGTCCGAAGGAGAACAGTTCTGATGAAAACGGAAATGACGTACAGGTCGGTGTGGCTTTTTATACAGGAAAGTAAAATCTGACCTCCTTTCATCCCACTGGGGACGCATTTTAATGACAAGTGTGGACAGAATCTGGTCAGAATAGAGCCAGATACTGTCCGGATACAAAACGCAAACATTAACCATTATTACTTTCGTCATTCTTACCGTTCTCTCTTCAGATCATATTCATTATTACATTATCATACCATAAGTGACACATCTGAAACCAGCCACCAGCCTTGGAGTGATGTGGGGAGGAGGAAGTGCCATCAACCCACCCCTGACAGAGCAAGGCCGATTGTGCTCTCTCAGGCTCTGGCTGCTGATGGCAAGCAGCATGACCTGTTATTCCTGGAAACCGGCAATCCTCAGATCATCCGAATGGACTGAATGGAAATGGGGTTATGTTTGTTTTATGATTAGTTGATGATTTGTCCTCTAACTGGATTAAAAAAGGCTATACAAATACATTTGAATTTGAATTTGAAGGATGATACCAGGTGTAAACAGGCCCAGTGTGTTTTATTCATAATAGGTAAAATAACAGGGTGGTAAATCCAAATCTGAGCTGTTTTATCCCGTCACATACTTACTGAAATCTGAAATGACTATGTCCACTTATAATTTAAAATACTCAATACATGCATTATATGACACCTTCACATAAAAAAACGCACAAAAAAAAAATGATGTGAAAGAGTAAAAGAATGGAAGTTGACGATTTGGGCCCTTTAGTTGCGGTATGCACATCATTTAGAAACTGTGAAAGCTGAGCCAAACCATGAGTTCACATGAGGCCCAGCTCCCAGATGACTAATTCCACTGTATTCTTGAAACCATGACACACAGTTTGCTGTAAACGTGCTGAAGCAGTCTGTTAGTCACAGCTTCGGAAACGATTTCCTGGATGATGTGCAGTTTTGGAGCTGAAGGTGTCTGCAGAGTGTTTGTACAGCAGTGACGCAGATACTGCTGTCCTGATATGGCCATGTGCTCGGCCTTATCAGGGCCTGCACTGAACATGTCTGAGGAGAGGATCTTGGAGTGCCCAGGAATGTGTCTTGAGCCCAATTACACTCCCACTATGAGTCCGGCAAGATTTAAAGGCTCAGAAAAGGCTCAGAACGATTTGACGTTAGAACAGAGGAACTGCAGCAGCTTTGGAAATGTGTGGGGTCATTTTATGAAATCATACACACAGTGATTATACGTTCACTACATGTCCAAATGTTTGTGGACACATCTTCTTATGAATGCATTCAGCTACTTTAAGTATTGCCAATAGAATAGGACTCTCTGGAGCAGATAAACATGGACCTATAGGCACCATGCTGCCTAATGCCAGGCGTGGGCTGGAGGGGTATAAAGCCCCGCCAGCAATGAGCTGTGGAGCAGTGGAAGAACTGTGTTCTCTGGATGGAGAATATGCATATAATACTATGCAGGGTTTTTTTTTCAAACCATTTTTATAAGACTTTTTTTTCTAACATCATCATCATTTCCACAAAAGCGGACAAAAGTATTGGGACATGTGCTCTGTCTGCTCTAACAAAATTGAGGGTTTTAAAATCCAGCATATTGGAATAACTGTCTCTTCTTCCCGGGGAAGGCATTTTACTAGATTCTAAAGGATTTGATTGTGTTCAGCGACAACAGAGCTAGTGAGGTTATGCTGTTGGATGATCACCATTCCACCTCACCCCACCAACTCCCCAGCTCACCCCAAAAGTGCTGAATGGAGCACCACCATCCATCATTCCAGATAACACAGTTATTCCACTGCTCCACAGCTCAACGCTGGGGGGCTTTACACCCCTCTAGATCACGCCTGACATTAGGCAGCATGGTGCCAATAGGTTCATGATTATTTATCTGCTCCAGAGAGTCCTATTCTATTGGAAATATGTCTCTACAGGGCCTAGACAAGCTGTATGTGTGTGTGTGTGTGTCATTAATGGGTGCAACTTAAAGTAGCTGAATGCATTCCTTAGAAGTGGACATGTAGTTTATTATCTCTTGGCCATAAGACATTATTTTGTGGCCTCAGGCTATTATTTTGTGACCACTAGAAACGTAATTTGTGGGCCACACAAACAGTCGGTATGGCATCTTTGGGGCTCTGTGGAATAAAGCCTTTTTGGTCCATTTAATTATACAGTCTTCCCACAGTGGAAATTGCAGCTGGTATTTTCTATGTATGAAAACTGTACATTAACAACCCACCAAAAGGGTCCTGTTCTGACTGTTGGGTCCGACAGGAGGACCCAACCTCATTTTCTGTAACACAGCAAGTCATTTTGGACCATTTCTATTGGCTCATTCATCATGAAATGGCCCACATAGCATACAGAGCAGGACTCACTACATATATCCAGTACCAAAGATCTGCTCATTTGCACTATAGTTAGAATTCCACAGGTAAAACCCCAGTTTGTCAGCACTGTTACTATTCAGCTATCCAGTAAACCGTCAGTCCCTGCTGTAGTTCCTATTGAAAATGAATGTACTGTGAGCTGCCCTTGCTAATCTCCAAGCACACGTGAGCCTGCCTCCTTCAGAGTAATCTGTCTCCTGCATTGTTAAAGAGATAGCTACAACACTTCTCATGACCTTTAACCCACCCAGCCTCACAGTAAGATGAACTGACATGGGCTCTTTCCCGGAACACACACACTAATGGAGCCTACATCATACATCACGTCTCGTCCTGTGCTCTGGACTCCAGGAGGTGAAGCTGACGAATTGTTGGGGAGTTTAAGGAGGCAGCAGTGTGGCTGATGCATCATCCTAACATTAGCCAGCTGTTTTTCTTCTCTATTGGGATGGGTTTAGGAACCTAGAGTTTAGGAAAGTGAGGTGAGGTTATATATATCCACATTAATTAATTGAATGATCATTATATTTATACAATAATACAAATATTTCACTTTTAAATCATTTATTTCTAACTTTATTCCATATTCTACCCAATTCAGAAGGCCAATTTTCCCAATCCCCATTCACGTGAACTCCCCAATCACTAGCAATCCCCCCACTTTAGGAGGGCGAAGACTAGCACCAACACATGTGACGCCAGCCACCGTCACTTTTCAAACCGCCGCTGATGCTAGGTAGCGAGCGCTCTCGGAGGAAAACGTGGCTCCCCAGCTCCGATACAACAGCTAACAGATGTCTGTGCTGACCAACATCATACTAGAAGTGATATGAGGGGAAGGGAGTGCCATCAACCTACCCCTGATAGAGCGAGGCCAATTGTGCTCTCTCAGGCTCTGGCTGCTGATGGCAAGCAGCATGACCTGGGATTCCCATCAACCAGTGATCCCCAAATCATAGAAATGCTCCAAAATGAATTGCAATAAAATCTTTTTTTCACTGACTTCCATTATCCATCATTTATCCTGGGCTCATTAACACTCTTAACGCTGAATGCAATCAAATCTTCACAGCAATGCTCCAAAATCTACTATATACCATACTATAGGAATCTTTTTTTACCACTTTTAAAATAAGAGGACTCTTTCTTCAACATCATCCTCGTTTCCACACACACTATATGGACAAAAGTATTGGGACACCTGCTCGTTCATTGTTTCTGTCGAAATCAAATATTTTTGCATTGACTTTCATTAATGTCCAGGTAAAGGTTTTTTTTTCTTTATTATATATAATATACAGTCATGTTTCTTGAGAGACTCCAAAGATGTACTTCTTTGAGGGACTCCAAAGAGCAGAAAAGTTCATTTTCCACTGGAGATCATGAAAAAAACTATGGTAATAGAATTAATATAGCCCGATGTTATTTATACAGTTCATTTTACCATAGGTATAGTAGGTAGAAGCAGCCAAAATGTTTACTACGTGCAGTCGGCGGGGGGTCATGGTCACCCCAGGCTCATTAATGCAATCCATGGTGGTCCCACCTCCCAAACAATACAGGACTTTAAGGATCTGCTGCTAATGTCCTGGTTCCTGACACCACAGTCTCTGAGGTCTTATGTATTCCATGCCTGAATGGATCAGAGGTGTTTTGGTGGAACCTACAGTACATAATATTAGGCAGGTGGTTTGAATTTTATGGCTGGTTGCTGTATATTTGACCTCAGACACAAAATATTACCATTTAAATGCTAATATCCTTTATTATTTATGGTTTGGATACAGCCATCAAGCCACCATTAAGCCGAAGCTGTCGCTACAGATTAGAATTAGGCCTTTCTTTCCCACGTTGCCCTTCCTCGGCTTGAAGAACAGGGACTTTCCAGTTGTTTCCAGCCATGAACTCACATTGGCAGTTCCGAACGTGAAGGACCACACAAGCCAAGTCTTGTACAATACCTCACAATACACATCATGATGAGACATGCTGGAATTAGTGCACGTCCAACAGCAGTGGCTGTTCTCGCGCTTGGCGCTAATTATAACCCCCCAAACAAGCACTGAAAGCAAGCCTGCATGTCAGTCACAAGACAATCAAAATGGTCCTTCATTCCCCCACCGCCTTCCCTCCCTCCCTCCCTCCACCCTCAATCCCCCTTTTCGGAGCAAGTGCCCCAGTTAAGAAACCGCTTACACCCCTCTCAGTCAGAGGTTTCAACTCTTGCTTTTTCCCACAGGGTATGTACCAATATGCAGGGAGCACATTTCGACAGATGCCATCAGAGAACAAGCATATGAATTACCAGGCAGGCTGCCATCTTTGAGTTCAGACAGAATGGCATTAATACCAGATGAAGAGCCCAAAACAACAACAGCACAACAACATGAAAGCCCAAAACAACTGGGACCAGGTAAAGGTTTCATCATTTTATATATTAATGGCTTGATTAACAAAGACTCCAAACTCAACCACCACCAGTGAGCAGCACACCCCCCCAACCCTGCAAAAGTTGTGACACCGCTGCAACTGCTGGCGGAGTTGAGGGACTTTACAGAAGGGAAAAAAAAAGATCCAGTCAGCAAATCACATCCCGATTAATAAAATATACGCCACTGTTGACCATGACTTATTCAAGAGCCATTATATATTCATGCCTACAATTAAAGAAAACACAATCGTTTTAAAATTAAATGGCTGTAAATATTAGCATTACCCAATTAAGTCACAATCCGTATATTAAGAAGGCAGATTAGCTGCTGAAGAGCGCTCCACTGAAGCCAGATCGGGTTGTTGTGGTGTGAGACGCCATTTGTGTCGACGTGTTGTGCTGCTTATCCGGGTCATCTTCTTCTCTTAGAGTCGGTTCTGTTCAGAGAAACGTCTGATCTGAAACCGGAGGAGACACTTTTAACGAAACCACGAAAACCTCTTTAAAAAACTGCCTTCGTTCCTCATACATGCCGAAGACAATAGCGCATCTTGTGATTGTTGGAGCGGCGTTAGAAGATGTAATTGGATGAATACGAGAATGCTTGAGAGCTTTATTGGAAACAGTGAACCCTCTTGCTCCAGGCTTCCAAACACATGTCGTGCAGAAATCAGGCAAATGGAGAATGCAGCTAATTTGGTCCAGCAGGAAGTACAGGGTTATTCTGGCGTCCGTGCTCAAACACCAAGCCTCCAGGAACTGGCACTGGAGAAGAATGAAGAGACGGGTGTCTATGTGAGCGTTTTACTAACGTTATGCCCAATGACGGATGATTTGGGCAAGAAACGCCCCAGCCAACATGCTCCAGTGGGGCTAAGTGGGTTCCAGGTGGGCATGGGCTCTGGGAGGGTTTGTATATTCGTTTATACTAGGAACCCCAGTGGGCTTCCAGACAGGGCCCCATTGTTTACAGCCCACCTTAATCTCACATGGGTCCCATCTAGGCCTCCTTGGGCCACCATACGGGTTCTGGGCAGGAAAGCACCGGGTCCCCTGGTCCACCGGCGAACAGTAGAGAGCAGAGAAACCACAGCCAATTGTGCTCTTTCTAAGACTCTAAGACACAAAGTGGCATGGCTCGGAATTTGAGCTTGAGACCCCTGGGACGTAGAGGTGGTGCATTAGACTGCTGAGCCGCTCAGATCCCAGGCCTTATTGATATTCATAGACACTAAAACTTGCTTACGACCCTTTGCTAAGACACTCTGATCCAGAGAAACTTACACTATGCGTACAAAAGTTTGTGGACACCTGCTCCTCTAGAGTTGCTTTTGAAATCAAGGGTAATAATAGGGAGGGTGTTTTCCCTTCACTGCAGTAACAGCCTCTACTCTTCTGCAAAGTCGCCTTACACCATATTTTGGAACATTGCTGTGAGGATTTAATGGCCATGAGAGCATTAGAGAGGTCAGGTACTGATAACCGACTGTTAGTTATAGGTGAAAAATTCCATCATTCCAAAGAGCCCAGTTCCACTGCTCCACAGCTCAATGCTGCTGCTGGGGGGCTATACACCCTTCTATCCAACACCTGGCATTAGGCACGATGCCAAAAGGTTGATGTTGATCTGCCAGAGACCAATAGATTAGGACCAGGGAGTCCTAATCTATTGGCAGCACTTCTCTACAAGCACTAGACAAGCTGTGTGTGTGTGGGTGGACATTTTCACATCTGTGTCAGCGATGGATGCAACCTAAAGTAGCTGAATGCATTCATTAGAAGTGGTGTCCACAAACATTTGGACAGTTTAGTCCTGCAACTGTTTGTGTGTATTCCTGCACAGTGGTCTGGAATTTGTAGCCCCGTGTTTATGTAGAATCGATTGGATGCTACCAGGTCAATCCACTCCTGGGCCCCCCAGCTCCCATGGCACAAAAGTGAATCGATTGAATCAGATATTTGATTCATTGCTTCAAACAGATTAAAAGAATCGGTTCTGTGAAGCGATTCAAACTTAATGATTCTAATCTCCGCTGATGTTCCCGCGAATGTCGTTGGATTTCTCTGCTAAAATGTTGTCTGGACTCTCATCTGAGGGGGGAAGGCACACTTCCTGCCCGGTTCTGTTTACAACACATCATGTGAGCGAACAAACCCAACCTGATTCCTGATTCCTGCTGCTAAAGATGTAGCGTAGTGATTTTTCCAACAAGGCCTAATGAATAAATAACAGCTAATGGAGTGTTAGAGTCCGTATAGAAGAAGATGGCCACACTCCCATACCCACCCCTCATCCCTCCCTCCCTCCCCTTAGCTCAGATTCACAGCGGTGTGTTTGGAAGGCATGTCCTGTTGGAGAGGAGAGGAGAGGAGAGTATGGTGATAAACAGGCCTTAGTGCTGTCTCAGCTGCTCAGCGTGTGGCGAGGCGTCTGATAGCTGCCTTCCTGCACTTAACTCCCTTATTGATAATGGCCCACGCTGCTGAGGATTAATGCACAGGTTGTGTAATGGACGACGATGCGGTCATGAAGGCGCTGAGCTTTCCAAGATACACTGCAAACGGCTTGCTATCAGGCCTGAGGTAGTAAACAACTAATTCTATGGCTGACGTGAATTTTCTGCTGTTCAAAAGTTTGGAATCACTTGTTGTATTTCATTTAATTCAATTCGAATTTATTTATTTAGGGTTTTTACAACAAGCATTGTCACAAAGCAGCTTTCCAGAGATCGGGGTCCGAGCCTGTTTTGAGCAGGCTGGTGGAAACAGTGGCAAGGAAAAACTCCCTTGGGTTGAGTGGAAGAAATCTTGAGAGGAACCAAAGTCTCAAAAGGGGAAACCGTCCTCCTCAGGTCGACTCCGAATAATAATAAAAATCAAAACAGGAATAAAAACAACAATAAAACTAAACTGAATTAAGAAAAATTAAGAAAAAAATGTTGTATTGCTGATTTATTTAAAAAAATACCTCGAATAGAGTGGCTTGAAATATTCCAAGCACCCAAACAGTGTCATTAGATGCCTTATTTAATATTTCTATGTATAAAATAATAAATAACATACCTTATTTATCTAATTCTAGTAACTAGTGCAATACACTCTTAACTCTTCAAACCATGAAGGCCTGTATCAAAGGTTTCATAGTCTTAATAAATCATAGGAGATACTCAATAATCCACAATGCCTCCTGAGTAATTAGTACTGAATAATTAGTACAGTGCCTAAAAAATGAAAAATCAAAAAAATGATTCCAAGGAACCAATAAGTTCCTTACAGGAACAATGTTAGCCAATGTTAAAACTCTGAACTTTGCTGATTGATAAAATCTTTGGTGAAGACCCCGTCATCAGCTCAGGTCATGCAACAACTTCGGGGTGAACTAGGGGCGGTAGGGGGGCGGCAGTCGAGACCAAACTGATGGTGTTGGAGCGTGTAAGTCGAGAGCCTCCACCTTTTAACAAGCTGGACCATGCTCGTGATTTTGAGACTAAAGATCGTCTCTTATTCCAAGACCACACCTATAGCTTTCTGTTAGCATAGCGACTTATTCGAACCGACTTATTTAAGTGGATTCCAGGCTTATTTGGCACTACATCTATAAAACGGCCTCTTTGCCGTGGTTTGAGACGAGTGTGACTTATGCATGAAGATTACACAATGCTAATATGATAGCCTTGCTGTTGTAGTGCGAGACTAAGGAAAGAAACTGTCGCATAGTTATTACGAGACGCTGTGTGTGCACCTCCTGGTCTTGATTTAGCAACACAGCAAATGGAACAAGTAGTAAAGTCGTAACTGGTCTAATGGGTGCGCACTGGCCGGGAACAGTTACCGTTTGACCCTGCCGTGGAAAAAGGCCCTGCAGTGGAGTTCCTAAAACTGAAATATGTCTTAACCCCTTAATGCAGAAAGGCTTATTACACTCTAAGCTGCATTACTCAGTAAGTACAGGGACTTCTGTACAAACTGGTGGGGCTATTCATTGGTAGTAGAAGCTTGGAATAACACCTTAGGCTTAGTTTTAAGGGGTGGAAAAAGCCTAGGCTTCAGTGGGTTAAATAATGGGTTCTGTGAGTGATGCCACAGAACAGATCTGCCTAAATAACTGAGTTTGAAAGTGTGAATGTGAATTTGAAGACCTTTCACACAAGGAAATGAGTATAAACTAACTGACGGGTTCTTTCTGAAAGAATGAAATTATATTATATGGAGATTAGATGGAGGTTCTTTCTGAAAGAATGAAATTATATTATATGGAGATTGGATGGAGGTTCTTTCTGAAAGAATGAAATTATATTATATGGAGATTAGATGGAGGTTCTTTCTGAAAGAATGAAATTATGTTATATGGAGATTAGATGGAGGTTCTTTCTAAAAGAATGAAATTATATTATATGGAGATTAGATGGAGGTTCTTTCTAAAATAATGAAATTATATTATATGGAGATTGGTTGGAGGTTCTTTCTAAAATAATGAAATTATATTATATGGAGATTAGATGGAGGTTCTTTCTAAAATAATGAAATTATATTATATGGAGATTGGATGGAGGTTCTTTCTAAAAGAATGAAATTATATTATATGGAGATTAGATGGAGGTTCTTTCTAAAAGAATGAAATTATATTATATGGAGATTGGTTGGAGGTTCTTTCTAAAAGAATGAAATTAAATTATATGGAGATTGGATGGAGGTTCTTTCTAAAAGAATGAAATTATATTATATGGAGATTGGATGGAGGTTCTTTCTAAAAGAATGAAATTGTGTTATATGGAGATTGGATGGAGGTTCTTCTTAAAAGAATGAAATTAAATTATATGGAGATTAGATGGAGGTTCTTTCTAAAAGAATGAAATTATATTATATGGAGATTAGATGGAGGTTCTTTCTAAAAAAATGAAATTATATTATATGGAGATTGGATGGAGGTTCTTCCTAAAAGAATGAAATTGTGTTATATGGAGATTGGATGGAGGTTCTTCTTAAAAGAATGAAATTATATTATATGGCGATTGGATGGAGGTTCTTTCTAAAAGAATGAAATTGTGTTATATGGAGATTGGATGGAGGTTCTTTCTAAAAGAATGAAATTATATTATATGGAGATTAGATGGAGGTTCTTTCTAAAAAAATGAAATTATATTATATGGAGATTGGATGGAGGTTCTTTCTAAAATAATGAAATTATGTTATATGGAGATTGGATGGAGGTTCTTCCTAAAAGAATGAAATTGTGTTATATGGAGATTGGATGGAGGTTCTTCTTAAAAGAATGAAATTAAATTATATGGAGATTAGATGGAGGTTCTTTCTAAAAGAATGAAATTATATTATATGGAGATTAGATGGAGGTTCTTTCTAAAAAAATGAAATTATATTATATGGAGATTGGATGGAGGTTCTTTCTAAAATAATGAAATTATGTTATATGGAGATTGGCTGGAGGTTCTTTCTGAAAGAATGAAATTATGTTATATGCAGATTGGATGGAGGTTCTTCCTAAAAGAATGAAATTAAATTATATGGAGATTTGATGGAGGTTCTTTCTGAAAGAATGAAATTATATTATATGGAGATTAGATGGAGGTTCTTTCCAAAAGAATGAAATTATATTATATGGAGATTGGATGGAGGTTCTTTCTAAAAGAATGAAATTATGTTATATGGAGATTGGATGGAGGTTCTTTCTAAAATAATTAAATTATATTATATGGAGATTGGATGGAGGTTCTTTCTAAAAGAATGAAATTATGTTATATGGAGATTGGATGGAGGTTCTTTCTAAAAGAATGAAATTATATTATATGGAGATTGGATGGAGGTTCTTTCTAAAAGAATGAAATTGTGTTATATGGAGATTGGATGGAGGTTCTTTCTAAAAGAATGAAATTATATTATATGGAGATTAGATGGAGTTTTTTTCTAAAGAACCATCAACCACAAAAGTGGTTCTTCAGTGGCATTGAAAAATCCCTCTTCAGCACATTTAGATCTGTTAGATCTGTTTGGTCGGCTTTAAGATGTGTAGCTACTTTTCAAAACATTTGCAAGAAATAAAAAGATAGACCCTTTGGAATGATCTGGATTTCTGGATTTCTGGATTTCTGCATGGATTACCAACAAAATATGATCTGATCTTAATCTACATCACAATTACAAACAGCATCCACAGTGCAGGCTAGAAAAAGTAAGTGAACCTCATTGTTAATAACTTCTCCCAGTACTGACTGGCAATTTCAGTGAATTAAATGGGTTTGTAAGTGTGTGTTTGCCCATTAAATCAAGGCCCACACATCCAGGTTACTGACAAATTGATTCCTCTCGTTTGGTTTTGCATGATTGGAAACACTAATTCCAAATTGTTTGGTAGGGTATGTGGGTCCCATGTTCACACGACACTGGAGGGCACAGGAACGGGACTTTCCACTGAGTTTGACCACCCACAGGCTGATATTTCAGGCAGCGAAGGTCAAAGGGAAAGTTTGGACCCTTTTGCCTGCCTTTCTTTGTGTGGTTGCAAACAGAGTGGACAGAGCAGGCGGGCCGGCTTGTGAGATGTAATCTCTGTAGCTGTTAGTGCAGAAGAGTGGTGTGGAATGAATGACAGAGCAGCTCAGGACGGGGGAGAGAGTTAACCCCTTGAACCCAATCCCTGCAAACAAAAGAGCTTTAATGGTAAAGAGCTTTAAAGGTTTTTTCGAACCCACAGCATTAAAAATGCTTGAGTTAATGGAACTTAAAATAGTAAATCAGCAGGACACAAACATATCTGGACCCTGTGGAGTTACCTGGATTTCTGGATTTCTACATATAATACTAATAAAATGTGGCCTGATCTTAAGCTAGGTCATAATTACAGACAGGATGCACAGTGCAGGCTAGAAAAAGTAAGTGAACCTCTTTGTTAATGACATCTCAAATTGCTGACTGGCTAACTGGTTCCTATTCTCAGGCTCGGCTGTGGTCTTGACAAGCAGGCAGTTAGACAGTCACTCCACTCCAGAGCTCTGAAGCCATGTAGATTTCTGTGTCTGAGAAAGAACGGAAAGGTACCTTTTTTTCTAAGAAATGTGTTTTTAACATGCAGGTGGGTAAACAATTTAAGGGGGAGGAGCCACAGACTAAACATCTTATCTTACACATTGAATCAGTTTCAGCTGCAGCTCATTTACTGATGTTTCTGAGGCTGAACTCAGTGTGTATTGTTGAGCAAATTGGGATGCAAAAGTAATAAATGTGAGTTTAGAGAACTAAAAAGGCCTGAGGAAGCATCAGTTTTGGTGAGCATGAAGAACCTTTCAGAGGATTAAGGAGATGTGAAGCTTTTAGGACAATTTACGAGTTCCTCCTGAAGTGTTTACATGATGTGGAAGTTCTTTAAACTTTTCATTTACCACAGACAAAAATTATCAGTTGGGAGTTTTTTGCCCTGTGGCTTTGCTCCAAAGAGCCCTTTTTGGCAACTCTGGAGATTTTGGCAACCTCCAGCAGAGTTTGGTGGTTTCAGGGCTCTGACACACTCAACAAAACAGGTCATTAACATATGAATTGAACCAGGTGTTGGGAGTTGGGAGGACACCAGGACTGGCCCTGAAGAAGCATGGTTTAGGAAAACCATTTAAACTGGTGTTGAACTGGTTTAACATCTATAGTAAAGGTTCTTAGGGGGAACCAGCCGTGTTTATTTTATTATTCTATGGGATTATATAAGGAACCCTTATGGTAGGAGAGTGAAGTTAAGGCCACAAATGGGCCTGAAGGGATTAAGAGGGAAAACAGAGAGAAAGAGAGAGAGAGAGAGAGAGAGAAAGAGAGAGAGAGAGTTGGGAGTCTTGCCCCGTCCTGTAAAAACCATACACACTATATACCATGCACACACACACCGCAAATCTCCAATGATCCTCATCAGCAGCAGACAGGCGAGGCGGGCTGTGAACTACTGCTGTTTCCTCCGGGGCCCCCCTCCCGGCTGGGGTGGGGTGTGTGTATGTGTGTGTGTGTGAGGGGGGGGTGGAGAAATGCAATCCCACCCAGTCAAAGTGCTCTCTCAGACATGCACACACACACATACACACTTACACACACACATTCTGACACACAGAGCAACTCTCCACAGGAAAAGCTGGAGACAGAATGCAGAGCAGCACCTCACAGCAGCCTCTGCGTTCAGCGGCACCCCAAAAGGGATCCTCCTCTACTTTGATAGTTGCTTAATTACTCATATGATGCCACACAGATGTCTGGGGGGGCTCCAGCCGAAAGTTTGCCCCGCTCACTCGCTCGCTGACTGACTGACTGAGTGACAGGATCCAAGGGAAGGCAGACATTTAAGGAGCGGTAGGTGAAAAACCAGGAGCCATTCATAATTCATCAGCGGAGCAGTTTACGGGCTGTCACGGATCCCTGTAGTGCGGGGCTGATGCTAAACTGTGATGCTACTTGAAGGGCTGTCTGCTAAATAGTTCTTTGTGTACCAGGTGGCGGCAGGGACTTTGAACAGGAAATGCATCTCGCCTCTGAAGTGTTCCTCTGCTGTCACCATTATGAAAAGAGGCTGGAAAGTAGTGAGAAGGCTACGGGACTTGATTAACTTTTACTTTTAGTGAACGTTTGGGTTGCTTTTCTAGTCTGATTAATCACAAATGTGATTTCTGCATGTTCTGATGGTCGCTCCTTGTATTAGAACTGTATATTTGTGATTGTGAAATCTGTGTGTTCATAAACTGCAGCATGAAGAAGTTATTATTTTTGTTCTTAAAGAGAAAAGAAACAAAAGCTGTGTCTGAAAGTTTCAGATAAAGCCAGAATAAGGTTAAAGTGTTTTTAAAAAGGTACAAATTAGTTGCCATTCTTAATTGTTTTATGTGTGACATTGTTTTACACAACGCATATCTTCATTTTTTATATTTGAACTGTATATTAACTACAACTTTTAAGTAAATTAAAGTAAAAAAGTGTCAAATCCTAAGTCATATGCTAGACGATTGTTTTAGAAATAGTAAAAAAATATGTTTTAAAGTTCAGGGGTTAAAAGAAATTATAATTCTTAAGTTTCTTAATTCAGGTTTTAATTTATTTATTTTATTTTTAAAATATAAAAGATAAAAGATAAAAATGCTAAAATAAAAGTTTATGCTAGAAAGTTCTAGGTTCTAGATTTCAGAAAACATAAATTACTTGAGTAGATCAGTTTATTTTTGAACATGTTAAAGTTTTTTTTAAAAGCCTTTCAAGAATATTTTACTTTTTACAGATATAATTTTCAACTTTTTAAACCTGAACTTTAAAAAACGTATTTTTTCTACTTAAGAATTTATTACTAATGTGTACACTTAACTTGAAATAAACAAGTCAATTTAAATGGTTTAAACTTTACTTTTAAACAATTAAAATTTTACACATTTAGAATGTCTCAAGAACAATTTCAACAACTTCTTTGTTTGGATGTTTTGGACCAGCGTTACATGGCCAAATCTAGAACCTTCCAGAAATAATGGTTGTAGGACAATTCCAGTAGTTAAAATGACTTACATCAATTATAATAATTCTGGAAATAAGTTAAATAACGCCATAAAAGTCTTCCAACAATCTAAATTTGACTAAAATTCCTCAAAGATATTTCACGCTGTGCGTCTGTGGATTCACTCTTATGAGCTTTGCGACGTAGATTGACGTTGACAAAAGATTTAGTTGTTTTTGTCTTGCGTCCTTAAGTGCTATCAGTCATTTGAGTACTTTGTGATTGATCTGCCGTGTCTGGATTCACAAACACTCTCACCCACACAAACCCCTCCATTGTGCAAGAGTCCAAAAATCTTGCCCCTTTCATATTGAAGTGGCCCTTTGTTTGGTAAGTCTGCCAGTCTGAATCTCAAATCAGAACCAGAGGGGGAATGTGGAAATGTGTGTTGAAGGAGGAAATCGCATCCGTGAAAGTAATACAGGAGGCACGTCTTCGGAAATGGGCGAAAAAACAGGGAAAAAAGGGAAAACAAAGAAGGAAAAGGATAAAAACAACTGGATAGGCCTGGCACGACGCTTTGTGCCATTAGCACCATGCCAGAGCTGATGGGTACTTGCTGGGGATGATGGGAGAGGCGACGTCTCGTCCCGTAGCGTAACAGTAACTCATGCTGGCACACTCCATCTGTGCTCCTTCACTAAATCCCTTTTGAAGTTGCAAGGAAGTTGCACTGATCTGTTGTTGTACTTTTAAGCAATTCTCTTTGATTTTGTGACATTCCGAGAGCCTTCCACGGCAGCGGCAGCGCTAGTCTTCGTGCGCATTGTTCCAGCAAGAGAAAGAGTCAAATTGTGCTAATAAAAAGTGAGATTTGCTCTAAATGAAGTCTTCTTCTGTGTCTCCTCTGTCCCTCAGCCCTGCCATCGACGTAATTGGACTCTCATCACCTTATCTGAGAGTAGGAGAGTGGAATCTGTTCAGCAATGGTCCCTACGACACTACGCGTGTTGTTGCTAATGGCTGTCGTGGCCGTCGGTGGAATGGCTCAGATAAACAGCACAGAGGAGCTTCCTGGCTCTCCCTGGCCTTTCCTCACCACCACTCAACCCCTGGAGGCTCACAGCCAGCCAGGGAAAGTTTCTGGCACACAGCTCACACTCAAAGAGGCAGGTAACGGCACAAGGGGTCCTCCGGTCAAGATGCCCCCTCCGCCCTGTAAGCAGTCGCCCTCCATTAAAAGCTCTTTCAAGATCATCAACACCATCTTTTTCTGCATTGTGTTCGTGGTGGGCATGTTCGGCAATTCCACCCTGCTGAGGATTATCTACAAGCACAAGTGCATGTGGAACGGGCCTAACGCCCTTATTGCCAGCCTGGCCCTGGGCGACCTCATCTACATCACCATTGCTGTCCCCATCAACCTGTACAAGGTAGGAGCCTAGAACTTAACCATCCACCATCCATGACCATATTTACACCTGGTCACTTGGTTCACACTGGACTTGTATCTGGACTGTATCTGTTTACACAATGGGTAGTCAAACGGGTCTCCAGGTTACTCAGACTGAAATACGATTGCTACATGGGACAGAATATGCAAATTTGCTGGCTAGAGTTGTACTGGGAGGAGTTTTGGTTGTGGAATGTGTCTTGGAGAGGGGGGTGTGTTTACACTGCTATAACGTGGCTCAAATGCATCACAGGCCACCTCCTGAAGTGGATTTTGAGTAATTGAGTGTTGGGTGAGTTCACACTTGCATTTTAATGTGGCTTGGCCTTATCCAGATATTATCCTGAAACTCAAGACGCATGAAGTGACCAGGTGTAAACAGGGCCAACACGTTCCACACAAAATAAAAACCCATAGAAGAACCTCTGGCCTTTGGTTTACCTTCCAGTGGATTCTAGATATTCATTTTTGTGGGAGTGTAAGAACCTCCCTAAAGTTTAAAGAATCGTTACACTGTTAAATTGTTAAGAAGAACCCATACATTAGTATAGAACCCTTGATTCGTATAGCAGGTCTTTAAACCTCTCAAGGGTTCTTTAGGGAAGCAAAAGTGCTTCTCCTGCACTCTAGCAAAAAGGCTGATGCTTAAAAGGGTTCAGTGACTTGCAACAACAGTGGGTGTGTTTACATGCACCTTAATAATCCCATCATAATCCAATTGGACTTAAGCAGTTTTTGATTATTCAAGCGATCATCAAAACAGCATACTCCGATTTCTTAGATCAGAGTTCCTGACACATGTAAATTCGTATTTCTTCCCCATTATCTGATTACTCAAGTGCATGTAGACTTTTTATGTAAACACACCTTTTGTGCCGAAAAAGTTCTTCAAAAGATCGACATTAAGATGAAGTTTAAGAGGTTTTCCTTGTATTTGAAAAAAAAAAAAAAAACTGGATATTTGAGCCACCGGTCTTCTAGAACCATTGCCTTTACCAAAGAACCCTTGAAGAACCTTCTTTTTCAAGAGTGTATGGCATCACTTAAGGCTTAGAGCCCTTCAACAGCTGTTTTATTGACAGGCAAGATCCTTTTCTCATCAATTACTGTGGTCTTCTGTGGTCTGTCAGGTTGTTTGCTATTGCCAAGTCCATTAGTGCCTTCTGGCTTATCTTCTGTGTACCAAACATTTGATTTTGACACACCCAGTGTTCTGTCTCTGATTTATTCCCATGGAATCTCTTGGCACGAGTGGCTTTTTGGTCCTTAAGCTGAAAGCTGAAAGAATGGATGGCCCCCAGATGCAGGTGCTGCATCTAAAAATACCTCTGGACTCTTATAATCTACTTCGCTTGTTCACTGTTTGTTCCCATCTGCAGGTTTAGAACTGCTCCAATCACATGATGTCCACAGCTTTGGAGGCTTTTGACAGTGAAGCTCTGAGCCCTTGCTCTGAGCACTTGCTGAGCAGCAGTTAGACCGTAGGGCCGGCCTAGAGCTTTAGAGAAGTTACACTACATAAAACCTAGTTCTGAGTAGTTATTTCCCTTCTTTCTCAGACTCATATATGTGTATTTTTCTCAGTTTTATATATATGTGATTGTGAAATCTGTGTCTTCATAAACTGCAGCATGAAGAATTTTTTTATTTTTGTCCCTAAAGAGAAAAGAGACAGAAGCTGAGAGAGATAAAAGTGTCTGAAAGTTTCAGATAAAGTCAGAATATGGTTAAAATGTTTTTAAAAAGGTACAAATCAGGTGCCATTCTTACTTGTTTTATGTGTGACATTGTTTTACACAACATATATCTTCCTTTTTTTATATTTGAACTGTATATTAACTACAACTTTTAAGTAAATTAAAGTTAAAAAGTGTCAAATCCTAAGTCATATGCTAGACAATTGTTTTAGAAGTAGTGAAGAGCTGAGAAGTTACACTACATAAAAACCTAGTTCTGAGTAGACTCAGAAATATACACGGCTCCACAACTTTAGAGTGGAGTGACTGTCAAACTGCCTGAAGATCATAAGTTCAAATCCCATCCACACTACAATCCTCCATGAGCAGAGTGAGTCTGTGACTAGGAAGGCCTTCATCCAAGTGATAGGTGGAGTTCTAACCTGCAGATGGGAATAAACAGTAAACTGATTGAGGGGGAGGAGCCACAGACTAAACGTCTAAGACCATATTCAATCAGTTTTAGCTGCAGCTCATTTCAGCTAATGGTTTGAAGTCTCAACTTAGATGCAGAAGTTCAAAATGTGAGTTAGGGAGAACTTTAGGCTAAACTAAGTTGAGTTAACTCAAAAAACCCCTTTGTAATCAGTTACTGTATTATTTTAAGTGACAGAAATTTAGAGAGTGTAGTGTGGAAGGACTGGAAGTGATTATAAACAGTTACTTGGATTCTGTCTCCCAGTACACTGTGGTACAGTCACAGAGTGTGTAGTGATGAAGGCAGCATGGATAGGGCCAGCTAAAATAAACACAGAGAGCACTGGCCTTACACGGTCTGGTGTGTTATCACTCGTTTGATAAGAGCAGTGTTATCTTCACTGGTCCTTTAGGGAAGCATTCAGCAACATCCACTAAGCAAAGCTCTAAAACCTGCACCAAACAAGTTGTCTGAACTTACTCTAAACCAAGGACTCAAAGGTCATTTCTTCTAGGTGGAGATCAATTAACATGCCTCGTGAGACCTTTCTTGATGGATATAAGAGGACAGAAGCTGATAGCTGTGTTGTATTTGTGTTGTTCATTCCCATGTTTCACATTACTGACAGTCAGGCTACAGCCGTTTTCCACTGGACAGAGCGAAAATGACCTAAACAATGCCCTCCATAATTCACATGCCTGCAAATATCTCCAGAACAAGGGGCAGAACCTTCAGGCCAATGGTGTAGAATGATGAGGCCCAGTTCTTCCTTTACCACAAGGTGAACGACTTGTTTAGTTGCCATGCAGACCCTCTCATTACGTTACGAGACACCCCATTCAGATTTCAGGCAGTGATCTCTTGTTTCATGAGTGCTAACAGCTCCCCCTTGTGGAGAAGCTTCAGCCTGCTAAAAATGAGTGAATGAGGAGGTCAGTGAGTTAAAGCAACGCTGTGTAGCATTTTTACTCCAAAATAGCAGCTTTAAAATCACAGGATAATGTTTGTGAGAACTGCATTGCCCTTCGTAACCCTGCATAATGCCGCATAACCTGAGTCATATTTGTGTAAAGTCCTGTAACATTACTCTCCCCTTTCCCTTTCTGAGCAGTTCTCGATCTCTCAGCTCATCTAGAAAAATGTTTTCTTTAGTGGTGGCTCAAATTTCACTTTCTGACTGTAGGGGGAGCCCAGGAGTAAGACATGCCGGTTTTCCATAGTGTTGTTTTAATTAGATAGATTAGTTAGTTAGCAGACATCAGTAGGAACTACTTCCATTAAATGATCTGCAGCTGAAACTGATTAAATACTAATATGTTTAGTCTGTGGCTCCTCCCTTTCAATCCGTTTATTTCCATCTGCAGGTTAGAGCTCCCCCTATCACCCAGAGAGAGGCCTTCTTATTGTTAATCACATAAAGGACTGTAGTGTTGATGGCATTTGAACTTTTGATCTCCTGAGTCTCTTGACAGTCGCTCCACTCTAGAGCTGTGAAGCTGTGTACATTTCTGTGTCTGAGAAAGAAAGGAAAAGGTAAATTTACTGGGTTTGTATGTAGTGTAACTTTACAGCTCTGACCGGCCCTACGGTCTAACTGCTGCTCAGCAAGTGTAAGGGAACATCAGATGAAATCCCAGCAAGGGCTCAGAGCTTTACTGTCAAAACCCTCCCAGTCTGCAGAAGTCATGTGATAGAGGGAGCTGTAATCTGCAGATAGGAATAAACAGTAAACAGATTGAGGGGGCGGAGCCACAGACTAAACATCTTACACAGTATTTAATCAGTTTCAGCTGCAGCTCATTTACTGATGGTTTTTAGGCTCAAACGGTGATGAGCTGAGATCAAACTGAGATACTGAAGTATAAAAATGTGAGTTAAGAGAACTTTAGACTGGACTAAGTTGAACATTTTTTTATTTAATTTAACTTAAATGTTTTTTAACTATCAGTCAAGAGTTTCTTTTTTATTTATTCAATTTAATTTAATTCTCATTTTATTTTAGATAAGGAGGTCATCATGAAAAGACTTTAACAACATAAAAGAAGCTGGATGTATCAAAAAGTCTCTACTGCAGCTCTACAGAAGTTACTAAGTACTTTTGATGTCAGGCTCCTCTACACACATCTGGAAGTCCATTAAGTGCTTTATACGAAAATGACCTCTAAATATTTGTAGCCTTTTGTTAAAATAAGACAAAATTACTTTCTTGTGGTCAGAAAACCTCAGTGGTGAGTGGTGAGGGTGACCAATTTTATCCTTAATGTTAACAATGACTCAATAGTCTGTCATACTCAATCACAAACACACACACACACACACACACACACACACACACACACACATAAAGTGTTTCCCTGTTGTGGCACTCCCTTCTGTGCTGAACAGCAGAGCTGTGTATAAACACAGGCAGTCAGGATGCACCCGTGAAGAGTTACCTCCCCAAACTACAGCACAATTCCTCTGTTCCTATTTAAAAATAGCCAGTTCCTAATCACACAGTGCTGCCAAGGCCAGCAGGCCAGCAGGCCAGCACACCACAGGAAGGTTAGGCATGTGATGCAGATCCAGCGCCTGGCTTTTACTCTTTTACAAACACCTAATGGCATCAACTGTGATAAATCAGGGGAGGGAACCTGGAAGGGATGAGACCATTTACATTAGGACTCCTGTATCATTTTCTAGCTTTCAACAGATTTCTGAAATGTAGATGATGATGAGCTTGAGCTTTGATGTAGATGTTGCGTTTGCATGCTAATATTAATTTAGTAGTAAATTAAATATTACCATTTCCTAAGTCATGCATGTTATCACACACTCGCCTCAGTTGCTACAGCTGTCGTAGAATACATTTATCAAATATTTTAAGTGAGACTGGCTTTGATTGGGGTGTAAAATGCTCAGATGCTGTCTTACAAGCCTATTTACCACCCTGTTATTTTACCTGAGAATGAAACACACTGACTTTCCTTTTACAGTAGCTTGTGAAATTATTAAAAATGATAAGCTCTGCTTGTATTGGCTGGTTTACAGAACCCACACATTATAGCCTAGTTTTAACACTGTACCAAAAACACCTGTAATTATTCCTGAGTCTTGCCAGATAGTGCTGCTGTCCTCTCATTGTGTCCTCTCAGTGCGATGCGCTGTTAGGAAGCTGAGGAGATTGTAGCTGGTTAGCTTCTAGCCTTGCCCCCACTTGGGTTTGGCTTCCCTGGATTTGGCTTCACCATACCTTACCTTACCATCAATTCTTTCCCTCCTGATGTGTGTTTAGCTCCAGCTGGTTTGATGGAGAAAAGAAATGGTAAAAGCCACTTGGCTAGTGTTAGTTTTTGGCCTAGCATGGACAGCTCCCATTCTGAGGACACTGGCACCGGAAAAGCTGCACTCCTGAGGCCTGGGTCATGTAGCAACTCGTAGTCCCATAACTCGCTTCATTGCTTTACAGTTGTGGTTCTGTTTTCTTTGCAGCTCATTACTGGATATTTCCCACTGGCCGGATATGCTATTGGCCCATACCTGTGCAAGCTGGTGCCCTTCCTGCAGAAAGCATCCGTAGGCATCACAGGGCTGAACCTGTGTGCACTCAGTGTGGACAGGTGAGTCACAGTCTGATTGTTTTGTAGTTTGACTGATGATATGATTAAATTCAATGTTTTATCTCACTAAACTAGCACATTTAAATATACTCTATATGGACAAAAGTATTGGGACACCTACTGCACCTACTGCTTTTGTTGGAGCAACTGTCTCTACTGTCCAGGGAAGAAGGCTTTCTACTAGATTTTGGGAATTTTGAAGGAGCATTTTTGTGAGGATTTGATTGTATTCGGCAACAAAAGCATTAGTGGGGTCAGACAGGGTGTTAGATGATAGTGTTAGATGAGCACCACCAATCATTCCAGAGAACACAGTTCTACAGCTCAGTGCTGGGGGGTTTTATACCCCTCCAGCCCACACCTGGCATTAGACAGCAAAGGCATTCATGTTTATCCACTCTAGAGAGTCCTATTCTATTGGTAATACTTGGTAATCTACAGGGACTAGACAAGCTGTGTGTGTGTGTGTGTGTGTACCACTGAATGTAGTAGTAGTTTTTAGAAGGGGTGTCCACAAACATTTGGACATGTTGTGTGGTTTGTATTTACTAGAATACAAATGTGTTAGAGATGTGTACCCACATACAGAGCCTTATGCTGTTGAGGAGTCCACTGCTTTAACACTGCCCATTACTGATTCCTCTGTAGACTGGGGAACATATAAGCCTATAGAGGACAGTGTTTCTCCAGGATGGACAAAGTACTGTCCTCCATCTCTAGTCCTCTAGTTCTCCCGGCATTAAATATTAAACACAGCAAAATATATATGGAGGATCCTCGTCCTGATCAGGATATGGTTCCCAAATTGGCCCGAAAACCCTGACACACTAAGTGCCAAGCTCATATTTCAGACTTAGGGTAAAGTTTCATGAGCTGTCGTTTATTATTTTACCTCCTTCAGCTTAGCCCAATGAACTTTCCCTTCTACGACCTTTAACCTTGAGGTCAAGCCGAGGTGACGGAGTAGGTTTTGGGGATGGGGTTACTATTGGGGTCAGACTCGGGGCAAGACAGGGAAGTTAGGGGGGTATTAATGGTTGTAGGCAGGGGTTTATATTACATTCAGTTAGTCTTTAACACTAAATAGAGCCTCAGAAGCCTACGACTACAGTACTCCCCACTCCACTCACTTCATACAGCCTGAGCTTACGTGAACTCTAGCGCCCACTTTCTCACTTACCCCTGCTGTCTACCTCAAATCAGGACCATATGGAGTTCAGTGAGCTGAAGGTTGTTTTCTCAACCCAACCAATTGGAAATGCCTGCCCCCTGACTTCATATATTTTCACTGTGAGCTGAACGTATTTATATGGAAGTGCTGTAAAGGAATCCTGTGCATTAAGCTACTGTCTTTTAGTTGGGTTTAAGCACAGCAGAGCTTTAAATGTTAGAAACCCAGCCATTCTGAGCTGAATTAGAACATATACGTTCCTCCGAATCTGCTTACGTAAGCCCTTTTCTGGCCATTATTCCTACTGTTTAATCTTCTTTTCTTAATGAATAAGATGGCATCTCACTGATGTTGCTGTATTTATCTGATGTGTAATTAATGTGATCTAAGAAAGCCTGTAATTTCCAGAGTTTTAAGTTGTTAGAGACAGAAACTCTGATTATAAATAGGAATATAAGTTACATAGCTCTTGTGCATGCATTGCTACATATGTACATATGGGGCAGTGGTGGCACATTGGTTAGAGCACCTGGCTATTGATGGCAAGCTTCCACTGTTGGGCCCTTGAGCAAGGCCCTGAACCTTCTCTGCTCCCTGGTCGCTCCAGGCATGTGTGTTCACTTTATTGCTGTGTGTATTTGCTCACTAGTGTGTGTGTGTGCGTTTACTGCATGGATGGGTTAAAGGCGGAGGCCATAATACATCTGTGCCCAACACAGCTGGTGAAGGTGGTTGTCCTAGTCTTTTGTCAAAGGAAAGATTTATTTTCTGGAGAATTTTTGCAGCATATCTTGTCCTACAGTTCGATATGGACACCGTCTGATTGGGTGATTCGGGCTTGTAAGCAGCTTTTTTCTAATGCATGATTTTCGCATAGCAACAGATTTTTGCAAAAAAAAGTCTACAAGCGTTTTGGCACACTCCAAATACTTAAGTAACACCCAACCAACCATGGGGTACCACAGCGACCACTTATAAACCACATTGCCTAGTATCCGCCTTACAACAACATAGCAGCCACAAACACCATAGCAAACGCCTGAAATACCATTGCAGTCACCCATCAACCACCTAGTAGAAACAACATAGTAACACCCAACCAACCACATGGGGTACCACAGCGACCACTTGACAACCACCTGAGACATCCTAGGAACAATCTGGGAGACCCTAGGAACTGCCTAGCATCTACCTAACAGCACCATAGCAAATGCCTGAAATACCATTGCAGTCACCCATCAACCACCTAGTAGAAACAACATAGTAACACCCAACCAACCACATGGGGTACCACAGCGACCACTTGACAACCACCTGAGACATCATAGGAACAATCTGGGATACCCTAGCAACTGCCTAGCATCTACCTAACAACACTATAGCAAATGCCTGAAATACCATTGCAGTCATCCATCAACAACATAGCAGGAACAACATAGTTGCACCCAACCAACCACATGGGGTACCACAGCGACCACTTGACAACCAACCTGAGGCATCATAGGAACAATCTGGGATACCCTAGCAACTGCCTAGCATCTACCTAACAGCACCATAGCAAATGCCTGAAATACCATTGCAGTCACCCATCAACCACCTAGTAGAAACAACATAGTAACACCCAACCAACCACATGGGGTACCACAGCGACCACTTGACAACCACCTAAGACACCATAGCAACCATCTGGGTTACCAAAAGAACTAGCTAGCGATGGCCTTGTAAGAAATGGGAACCACTTTAGCTGAGCAACCATTCTTTGGGAAATAAAATAGATAAAACTGGACAGTCATCAAACATCTTACTGCGAGTAAACTGTGACAAACAACGCATAGGTTTAGGTTTAGGTTTAGGATTAGGATTAGGATTAAGTCTTTGTGTTTGATTTGGGGTGGGAATTTTCATCACTTCTGAGCTTTAAGTGATAAATAATGTCCTCCACTGTGATAATCGTGATGTCTAAGCCTCCATTCACAGCACCAATACAGTACAGTACCAGGATGACTCTGTCTGTACAGTGTGAAGTGTAAAAACCGCAGATAGCCTAATTTTCTGTCTGATTTCTTTAACAGCACAATGCCATTTCCCTACAGTGTCTCTGTAAGAGCAGTTCCCATGAAATGCTCCCTAGGAGAGATTAATGAAGTTGCTCAGTTGGGGTGGGGTTGTGGGGCGACAGGATGTGGCTCAGTCAGGCCTCCAGTTCAGTCAGAGCATTCTCACAAGTTTGTAAGGTCAGCTAAACAACCCCACCCCTGGGGGTTCAATCCCCCCATGTACAAGTCTGGAGGAACACTTTCACGTTAAAACCGCAATAGAAAATCAGCAGCGTTTTTTACCCTCAGCCTCAAATGAATTTAGATAGGAGAGAGGGAGGTTAAGGGGGTGTTGATGGGTTTAGACGTGCCGCTGGGGTTCATATTACATTCAGTTTAACACTAAATAGAGCCACAGAAGCCTACGACTACAGTAATCCACACTCTGTTCATTTCACACAGTCTGAGCTTACGTGAACTCTAGCGCCCACTTTCTCACTTACCCCTGCTGTCTACCTCAAATCAGGACCATATGGTGTTCAGTGAGCTGAAGGTTGTTTTCTCAACCCAACCAATTGGAAATGCCTGCCCCCTGACTTCATATATTTTCACTGTGAGCTGAACGTATTTATATGGAAGTGCTGTAAAGGAATCCTGTGCATTAAGCTACTGTCTTTTAGTTGAGTCTAAGCACAGCAGAGCTTTAAACGTTAGAAATCCAGCAATTCTGAGCTGAATTAGAACATATACGTTCCTCCGAATCTGCTTACGTAAGCCCTTTTCTGGCCATTATTCCTACTGTTTAATCTGCTTTTCTTAATGAATAAGACGGCATCTCACTGATGTTGCTGTATTTATCTGATGTGTAATTAATGTGATCTAGCAAAGCCTGAAATTTCCAGAGTTTTAAGTTGTTAAAGTCAGAAACTCTGATTATAAATAGGAATATAAGTTAACAACATTGTGCATGCGTCACTACATATGGGGCATATGACAGGGTTGTGGGTTCGATACCCAGGCTCAGCAAGCTGACACTGTTGGGCCCTTGAGCAAGGCCCTGGTCGCTCCAGGCATGTGTGCTCACTGTTTCGCTGTGTGCGTTTGCTCACTAGTGTGTATATGTGTGTTCTCACTGCACGCATGGGTTAAAGGCGGAGGCCAATTCCATTAGGGTCCAACACAAATGGTGAAGGTGGTCATCTTTGTCTTTTGGCTAAGGAAATGGTATTAACTGGACTGGTTTCACCTATCCTTTCTAAAATGTTGCTTTTCTTATGTTTAATATAATATTTAGTGATTAATGAAATGCTGGATATTGATGAGTTATATAGAACTGAAATCTAAAATAAGTGTTTCACTACTTTTATTACTGGAAAATAATTTTATGATTTTATCAAACATATCAGACGATTTTTGATTTTCTTAAAATTGATGAAATACAGAAATGTTATATTCTGGTAAATAAGTTGGTAAAAAAAAAAAGTGTATTACTCAGTAACTACAGGGGCTTCTGTACAAATGTGTAATAGCCCGCCGTTGGTCCATAGGCTGTTCAAGGGGTTAAAGCTTCCTCATACGCACACCTATATAAATAGTTTACCTATAGAACCATAAATGGCTTTTTTATGGCATCATAAATTTTAAAATTAAATTCTGTGTTATAAAGTATATATAAGACAACAATTACAGTATGTTGTTTATTTATTTTATTTATTTATCAGGGACAATGCACATTAATCAACATTCCAGTTTCCACCTCAGTGTTAAAGTGCCAGGGTTAGCTAATAAGTTAAATTCAGCTGTGGTCCCTTGGAAGCTGATTACAGACTAAAGGCCTTAATGTCATTAGCTCAGTAAGCACAACAACGCAAAAATAAATAAATAAACTGAATAAATAAAATAAAGTAAAGTTAGAGTAAAGTAAAATATAAAAATAAAATAAATACAATTAATAAATGAAATAAATTAAAATGGCATACAATTAATAAAGTGGGAAAATAAAAGAGATATAACATGAATAAATTAAATTAAATAAAATCCAATACTAAAAATAAAATAAATAATCTGAATAAATTAAATAAAATAAAGTAACATTTAATAACAACAATAAAATAAATAAAATGAAGGCCTAAAATTAAGTAAATTCAAGTACAATTTAATAATTAAAAATAAATGTAATAAATAAATGAAAAAATAAATAGTAACATTAAATATAATGAAGAAAATTTAGAAATAAAATAAAGTAAAACAAATAAAGTAAAAAAAAAAAAATACATACATACATAAATGCATAAATCATATAAAAGCAATTACAACAAATTTGGTTCACTTTAAGCCAGATTAAACACAGCAGAGATTTAAACCTTAGAAACCCAGCTATTCTGAGCTAAATTAGAACATATAACATATATGTTCTAATATATAGATTAGAACGTATATGTAATAAGTAAAGTAAAAGAAATACATAAATACATACATACATAAATCTTATAAAAGCAATGCCAGAGAGAAAAATAATCACTACAATTACACTGATTACATGATTGCAGATTTGGTTTGCTTTAAGTCACATTTCCATAGGGTTTTGAGGAAACTAGTGCTCTGTCTAAGTTTACCTGGTAAACTTCTCCACTAATAGCTCTGAGACTCTGAGAACTGAGAAGACTGTCTACCTAAACCTCTGCGTCTGTATTGTACAACACAATCCCCTCCCCTGGTGGTTGCTCTGGATGCCCTACCACTACCGCTACCACTACTACTATCCTTCTGTAGTATGAACAGACTGAGTGGAGGGGGTGGGGACAAGTCCATGCAAAACCTTACAAATAAGACAAGCATCTGTCAAACCATCCTAATTAAATAAATGAATTGTCTTTTTTTACTTTTTATGTGATGATAAATCCTTTGCTGTGTGTCTGTTTGCTATTGCTGCACATCCATTTAACCCCTTAATGGCGAAAAGCTTATCACATAGGCTGGTTTAAGGGGTTAATGTAATGTTAGTCAGACTCTGAACCAGACATTCACAGTCTGAAACACATCAGTTTTCAAAGGCTCAGGAGCGGAATAGGAAGTCAATGGTTCTGACTCTGTCCTGGTTTCTCAGAGTGAGCCAGCCAAGACTTCTGACACATGGGCGAGTGCTCGTTCTGTCTGGAAGGAAACACATGGACTGGCCTAACCTCATCAGCTACAGCACAGCTGCTTTTGGTTTGTTTTTTTCATCCAGCGCCGAGGAAATGTTGAGCATATCTCGTCTGATTCACGTCCCCGAGAAACACTAGTCTGGCTGCCTTGCTCCTTGCCTCTGGCTGGACTTGCTCCGGTGTTTTGGGTCATTGTCCTGTTGCATAACCCAACTTCTACGGAGCTTCAGCTGACATACAACTACTCTCATATTATCCTGTAGAATTTTTTTGATACACTTAAGAATTCATCCTCTCCTCAATGGTTGTAAGCTGGCCAGGTCCTGATGCATGATTCTGTGTCTGATCTCCGTCATGTTCGAGGCTAAAGTTGATGAGGCTAACCTCATCAGCTAAAGCACAGCTGCTTTTGGTTTGTTTTTTTCATCCAGCGCCGAGGAAATGTTGAGCATATCTCGTCTGATTCACGTCCCCGAGAAACACTAGTCTGGCTGCCTTTTCACCCGCCCTCCCCTCCTCGCCCCCCTCCCCTCGCCGTTTGGGCGTCTAAAAGGTAGATACAACACCAGTTAGTAAAATAGTAATGCCCCATTGTTGTTAAACAGGAATATTCAAATGGGTCATGAAAAATATATACTTCCCCATGAAATCTTGATGCAGCATTTTAGGGAAACATCCACTGGAGAGGAGTTATTAATGAAACAGACACGCAAACACGGGTTTGAGCGAAGGAAAAACATAAGCCGACTCCTAAACCAGCCAGTAAGCTGCTTTATCCAAACAATCAGAACGTGTGTGTGTGTGTGTGAGTGTGTGTGTTTGTGAGCGTCGCTGCGACAATAACATGCAAAACACTCTTTTCATTAAACTTAGATTAACCTTTTCTTCTGCGATGGCAGCCCTTGTTGATTTGAGTGTAAGTCAACATTTGAGAGACGCTGCAGCTGCACTGCTCTGATGGTGGTAGACGTTCTGCTGCCGTACAAGATCCCGATTCATTTAACCCCTTAAACAGCCTACGGACCGCCGGTGGGCCGAAATAAAGTGTTATTACAAACGTCTAGTCCCTGTAGTTACTGGGTAATACACTATAGTGTGTGATAAGTCTTGGAGAGGTAAGGGGTTGGACGTCCACTTACAGCATCATAGAGGAGCCCCTTTCTGGATCCATAAGGAACCAGCTTTTTAAAACGTCATCTTACAGAAGGGCCATTTAGGGCCCGATACGTTAGCCAGCCAATGTAGCTAGCATGCTACTTGTTAGCCAGCAGAGCTGGTCCGCCCCCTTGACTGTGTTAGCTATCATGCTACTAGTTAGCCATTCATCATCTTACCAAGTTTACAGAGGCTAGTGATGAATTAGCGCTTTTATTTAGCGATGTGAACACAGCGTCGCTACTGTTGAGCTCAGAGGGTAGATTAGACTTTATTTATGTTGAAATATGGATTAAATCTCATAACTAACTCTCATTCTCTTTACACACACACACATACACACTCTTAGCTCTTAGCTTAATTCAGCCCAGTGAAGTATTCCAAGTATTCCAAGTAAGTGATCTTCGTCATGTTCCAGGCTAAAATTCTCTAAACTACACTGAGATAATATACCAAAAAAAGCTAGATTCTTTTAGACAGTTTTTTTTTATTATTTGTATTATTTGTTCTCCCACCAACAAATTCAAGGACATGCTAACTAATCTGAATTAACCAATCTTAACTAATCTGACTTGGCTCCACTCCAAAAGGTGGGTTTTGTTTTTTATTAGCCATTCTGTTGTGGACATGCTCCTGTGTATTGGGTCATTGTCATGTTGCGTCACCCAACTTCTACAGAGCTTCAGCTGACATACAACTACTCTTACATTATCCTGTAGAATTTTTTGATACACTTGGGAATTCATCTTCCCCTCAATGGTTGTAAGCTGGCCAGGCCCTGATGCATGATTCTGTGTCTGATCTTCGAAGCTAGATTCTTTTAGACAGTTTATTAGGCACATTATTATTAAATATTATTATTATTATTATTTGTTATCCCACCAACAAATTCAAGGACTAATGCTAGCTAATCTGAATTAACCACAGAATATTGTTCTGATTAATGAGATCAAACTTTTAATTCTAGATTGACACCAATAATATATACAGTTCATTTCACTGAATTTACATGACATTCCTAACAGAAGAGTCACACATTTCTCATATGTTTATATCTGTAAAGGAATCAGTTGCAGTGATGTCTTTTTGCCAATTCTGGACCTCTCAGCTTGTCAACAATTGCACGTGCACATTTACATTTATGGCATTTAGCTGACGCTCTTATCCAGAGCGACTTACAAGGTTACTCGTATTACAGAGGTGGGCCAATGTAGTGTTATGAGTCTTGCCCAAGGACTCTTATTGGTATAGCGCTGCATGGTCACCCAGGCCGGGAACCGAACCCAAGTCTCCAACATGATGTGGTAGTTCAGTGGCTGGCAGCGGTGTCATCTGTTGCGCCACACCAACCACCATGTGTACAGCTGCCCATGAGGAAGGTGCTTAAGGCGTGATTTGTATTTATGACAGTGGTGTTAAAAAAAGTTAGTGCCCTGTAGGGGGAGCCCCATAATGCTGCTTAAACAGCCTGGCATCAAGAGGAAATTGTGCACATGTGGCTAAAAGACCATTTCAGGCCGTCGTACACAACCCAGACTCAGAGAGTGGTATTATCCTGTGTCTACTTCATACTGTGTGTGCTGTTCAGGGCTGTATTTGAATGTGTTCTCAGTGTCTGACGCTCCTTATCTCTGTCCCTGCAGGTACAGGGCTGTGGCCTCGTGGAGCCGTGTGCAGGGAGTGGGGATCCCGTTACTCACCGCTGTGGAAATCGTGGTCATTTGGGTGCTGTCCATCATCCTGGCTGTGCCGGAAGCTATAGTGTTCAACATGAAGTACTTCACCTACAACAACGTGCCTTACCACACCTGCATGCTTGTCCCCACGACCGACTTCATGCATGTAAGACTTACAGACTTGTGCAGTTTGCGTCAACTTACGAAAAAAGGCGTGACTTCCATAGAGAAATCTGATGTATGGCCATATATGCACATATTATATATCATATAAGGATGGTACCTATTTTTTAAAATGTGTGTATATTGTATATAGTGTACATTGTATATAATTTTTATAGAAAAGCAGGGACACTCTGGGTCTGCTGCACATGACGCCATTGGCACCATGCCCAATACCAAGTTTTGGCTAGAGGGGTATAAAGCCCCCCAGCATTGGGTTGTGGAACAGTGGAACTGCATTCTGTGGAGTGACGGAGCTCCATCCAATACCTTTGTCAGAACTAATTATCCCAATGATCTAATGCTCTCACAGCTGCAATGCAATCAAATTCTCACAGCAATGCCCCAACATCTAGCTTAACTAGATGCTATGACACCTCTGATTTTAGAAGAAACGTTGGACATCCAGCTTTTAGGCATCTAGTGTAGCTCCCTTCTAATTGTTCAAGACCCTCATACAGTAATTGCACTACATGTCCAAATGTTTGTGGACACCCCTTTTAATTAATGCATTCAGCTACTTAAAGTTGTACCCATTGACACTGGGTAGATGCACACATGCACACACAGCTTGTCAAGTCCCTGTGGAGAAGTAGTACTGCCAGTAGAATAGGACTCTCTGGAGCAGATCAACATGAACCTATTGGCACCATGCTGCTGCCTAATGCCAGGCGTGGGCAAGAGGGGTATTAAGCCCCCAAGCGGCATTGAGCTGTGGAGCAGTGGAAGAACTGTGTACTCTGAATTGATAGATAGTGCTCTATACAATATTTTCGGGATGAGTTGGGGATGTGGTGGGGTAGGACGATGATCCTGATCTCACTAACGCTTCTCTTTTCACTGCATGCAATCAAATCCTCACTGCAATGCTGCTCCAAAATCGCCTCCAAAAACGCCTTTTTCTTCTCTGGACAGTAGAGACAGTTTCTCCAACAAAAACAGGATTTTTCATCCTTGATTTTTGAAGAAACATTAAACAAGCAGGTGTCCCAATACCTTTGCCCATGTATTATATCTGTAATCAGAGGCTTTAATTAGCTGGTTAAAACTAAGGAATTTTAGTTGCACACAATGTTCTCTCCAGCCCTCTTTGAGCTCCTGAAAAAGGCAAAAACATCTTGTTTAGGAGAAAATTAGGAAGATGGAAGATGAAGACACAAAAGCCAAAGCGTGAAAGCTCACGGGAGTATCTGGAGCTGAGCTTCTTTGTTCTCAGGCCTGGAGCAGTTAATTGATAGCAGATTGACCACAAATCCGCAATTACAACAGCTATCTGGCCAAAGCGCAGCCATATGTGTGGATCAGGAACACACAGTCTTTTCTCCACCATAAATCTCAGCCATTACAGCCATTTACAGTCACAGCATTCGCGTTTTCACTGCACCGGACCTAAAGATTCCCATGCAGGCTATTTGAGCTGAGCTGCTCCAGTGGCTTTGTTTAGGGCCCTGATAATATGGAAGCAGTTGCCATGCAGTGTGGTGTACATTTATTCAGACCTCTTTTGTTGCTTTATCAGAATTCATATCTTTCCACAGGCAGGTTCAGTAATCTGTGCTTTAAATGAGCTTCGGGCCCGTCCTGCGTACAGTACTCATATAACTGCTTCCACATTGTATGGTGTATATTTTCTTCAGAGGAGTTGGAAACGACTGTGCTGTGGCGGTGTTATTATATTTTCTCTTACAATGTCTTAAAAAATACCATTTAAGACCAATCACAGCAGCTGAGTCTTCTGATTGATTGGTGTTTGGATGATATTTATGCACTGAAATCGGTCCTGTCTGTCTGTCTATCTGCAGCTGTACATTAAGTGGAAGGACTGGTGGCTTTTTGGCTTTTATTTCTGCATGCCGCTGGTCTGCACTGGCATTTTTTACACCCTCATGACCTTGGAGATGCTCACCCACCGCAAGGGAAGCATCCGGATCGCCCTAAGTGACCACCTCAAACAGGTAAAACACAACAACTATCATTTCAGCCATGTTTTTTTTTTCAGACTGTTGCCTCACATTGCCAACAAACTCTTGTCCACACTATATGTCCAAATATTTGTGGACACTCCTTCTAATGAAAGCATTCAGTGACTTTAAAGGTAAAGTAAAGGTGCACATATTTGTCACTGTACAGTGAAATGTGTCCTCCGCATTTAACCCATCTGTGGTAGTGAACACACACACACTTTTGAACTAGGGGCAGTGAATACACACACACACCCAGAATGGTGGGCAGCCAACTCCAGCGCCTGGGGAGCAGAGAGAGTAAAGGGCCTTGCTTAAGGGCCCAACAGAGCAGCTTGCAGAGCCCGGGAATCAAACCCACAACCCTGTTATCGATAGCCCGGCGCTCTAACCGCTGAGCCACCACTGCCCCAGTCACTGACACATGGCATGCCTAGTCCCTGAAAAGAAAGTATTGTCACTAGAGGGGTATAAAGCCCCCCAGCATTGATCTGTGGAGCAGTGGAGGAGCTGTGTTCTCTGGAATGATGGATGATCCAAAATGGAGCTCTATCCAAAATTTTAAATGGGATGAGTTGCAGAGCTGGGGAGGATGAGGTGGGGTGGTGATCATCATCATCCAACATCCTGATCTCACTAACGCTCTTGTGGCTGAATGCGATCAAATCCTCACAGCAATGCTCCTCCAAAATCTAGTAGAAAGCCTTTTTCCCTGGACAGTAGAGACAGTTACTCCAACAGAAGCAGGATAAATCTCTTGAAACCCCTTCTGAAAGATCTGGAAGCATTTTGAGTGGTTTGAGATGTTTTGGGCATGTGTTTACAGATATGAGATCGGTGACTGTCTAAATCTAGCGTATGTTAGCAACACTAGCCTAGCGTCTCCCACATGTCTTGTCTGTTCAACAGCATCTGTAGTGGTAAATCATGTCAATTCAATTTTTGACCAAACTATACACTTGAATAATTGCTAAAAAAAGATTCCCTTTTTAGGAAATGATGATGAAGTTTTGGGCTTTATGTTCTGCAGAGACAGGAAGTGGCCAAAGCAGTCTTTTCTCTGGTGGTGATCTTCGCTCTCTGCTGGTCTCCCTTGCACCTCAGCAGGCTCCTGAAGAAGCTGATATATAGAGACGGCGATGAAAATCGCTGTGATTTGCTGAAGTGAGTGGAAATCAGCTCTTTTATCCTTCATGAAATCAGATATTTTAATGTGAGTGACCTGGTGCAATTTAAAACATCAGCAACATAGACTTCAGATTTATTTATGTAGTGCTTTTCACAGAGTCCAAGCCTCTTTTAAGCAAGCCAAGGGCAACAAATGGCAAGGAAGAACTCCCTCATAACAAGACAAAGAAACCTTGAGAGCCAACAAGACTCAATTCTCCTCTGGTCACTGCTGGTTGGCTCAACAAATAACAGAAAAACAAGAATAACTTAGAAAGAAAAAGTGAGATAAGGAGGAGCTATGGCTGATGTGATAGCAGGCCATGAGTTATGAGAATGTCAGTGAGTGTAGGACACATGCTCAGAGTTAATGTGAAAGTCCATACTAGTGAAACACAGTTATGCAGCATCTAGAGTAATGTGAATGAATCAATGCTAGGATCAAGAGCAGGACAGCTTTGCAGCAGGCAACGGGGTCATGGAGGGCCGGGTTGGGTAGTACCTGGACAGAACAGTCATGATGGGGCATCTTTATAAATGGGAAAGAGAAAACAGAAAGGAAGTAAAAACAAAGGGGTTAGAAGGATTGTGACAAACAGTTGTGAGTTTACACAGCAGGAGAGGCTGAACCAAGGGGTAGGCAAGCAGCAGCACCCAACAATGAATGGACTTGTAGCCTGTAATAGAGGATTAACTAAAACCTTATGTGAAAAGGTACATTTATCTGGATTTCAACACTGAGAGTGTGTGAGTCCCAAACAATAACAGGAAGACACTTTGAGTAAATAAAATTATTTTAAAAATAAGTTGGTAATAAATTTAATTATTATACAATGTTTTAAAATGTGAAATATTTAGAGGATTTCACATGCTAATGTGTAGCTGTCCTAACTGCTAACGACTGATTACTGTTTTTTTTTTTTTTTAGCTTGCTATTGATTATGGATCACTTCGGACTGATGCTGGCCACTATAAACTCCTGCATCAACCCCATCATCCTGTACTTCGTCAGCAAGAGGTTCAAGAATTGCTTTGACGTGAGTTGCACCCTTCAGCTAGATGCTATCATGCTAAGGCTAACCTGCAGACACATGCTAAACATTATCCTTGCTCCCTCTGAATGGACCACTCCAACCTGAAAGCTGCTGATCTGAGACATTCCTATTGGGAAAAGTCGACCAGGGCTTGATTTATGAAGTCATTTTGGAACCAGGGTGGGTCACATGTCATGCATTGTGCCAGAAGAGCTCAGAGATAAACCATGCCTGATGCTGGATCTCGAATGTGCATCTAACCATCACATGCAAACAGTCAGATTCGAGTGAGCAAGCCTCACAGTGGAAAGCAGGCTAATGAGGACCTCATGTTATCAAGGCTATCTTAGTCCAAATGAAGGCAAAGGCCCATGGGGGACAACCTTCCACGTTCACCTGGAATCATGCAGAAAGCACGACAGAGGGCATGACATCAGTTTTTCCTATGAATAGGCATAATCAGTCTCACAGTCTAGTGTGTAGCAGGGGCTATACTGCAAGCAACCAAATACAGGCAGAAAACCTGACCACTGTCTAGCAATGTCCAAATGTTTGTGGACACCCCTTCTAAGAAATGCATCCAGTTGCACTCACTGCTTACACAGATGTGCATATAAATGCACACACACAGTAAAATGCCTAATGCCAGGAATGGGCTAGAGGGGTATAATGCCCCCCCCCCCCCCCCCAACATTCAGCTATCCCCTCAGTATGTGTTAGCTAATGCCTTTATCTGCCTTCTACTTCTACTCCTCTAATCTTACGGCTTTTGTATTTTTGGTTCTTCTAATCCTTCTAGTCTTGCCTGTGTTGTTGGCGGCGCTCCAAGAACCAAAGCACCAGCTTAAGTCCAATGAACGGCACGAGCATCCAGGGCAAGAACCAAGAGGCCAACAATCACACTGACCGCAGCCTGAGAAAAGACAGTAACTGATTTGTGCACGATCTGCACTGCGCACCGCAGCGCCTGTGGCCCGGAAGAACCACTGCGACTACAAAGCTCTGTTGACAGGATGAAAGCCGCCACCACCAACACCACCACCCAGTCCAGTTGCAAACCTTGATATGTGAACCTTGATGAACCTTGGGAAACTAGTGCTTTTCTGTGCTGGACACAGTATGAAAGAAGTTGCTTTTATATGTATATATATATATACGATATGATATATATATATATATACATACGTATATATATCAGCGTATATATATCGTTGATGTTGGAACTAAACATTGTATCTCCAGAAAAGTAACTTTACAGCACACACAAAATACCTTCTTAACTTTCAATGGAAGTCAATGTAACTGTAATCTGAGGGACATTTGGGCCATTTTTCTTGGTCCGTTTGCCTTAAAATTTCAATATGGTGTAAAGGGCATCTCAAATTATGAAGATACAAGGATTTATTTCCACAGAGACAAATTATAGCCTACATTGGGACTGATGTATTTAAAGTCGAGTTCTCAGAAGCTTCCGGAGCGATGTTTTGCCGTGAGAGAGGAGGCAGGGGTGGAGGCAAGGGGGCAGGATGCAGCTGAACGTCAGCTATAAATGAACCCCAGTCAGGGGCCTAGCATGTTTGGCCCACAAACACACAAACACTGGGACATGTGTGTGAGCCATGCACACACATTCTCAAGGGGCAGGAAACTGCAGGAAGGAAAGAGTTGTGTGGTGTGTGTCACTTTCTGAGTGTGTGAATTTGGACAAAGCCCCACAAAGACCCCCAACGCCCTGGTCCTTACTGATGCTGCTCAGGAGTGGTACTCCACACTTGCTCTCTAAATTTGGATCTACAACATCTGGATGGAGATGGAGTTTATTTCAGACCTTGGAGCTTGAGCCCATGCATTGAAAGCTATCCGGATCCCATCTGACTGTTGACAGAGTTGACATTTCATTTGTCATTGAGGTGGGCTGGAATCAAAGGACTAGGTTCTCTTGTTCGCAGCGCTGTGTTAGGAAGGTTTTCTGCATTTTTGTGCTGTATCCACCCAACTCAACCAACGTCCAGGTGCTTTCTCAGATCTAACAACCTGTGTGGAGTGGAGATAAAGCTCTCCAGTGGTAGAACTTTCCCTCCCGGCAGTAAAATGACCACAGAACGAGTGGGGTTTCAGGTGGATGTACGTTCTACCTGAATATTTGCATGGTGTGGAGTCATATCAGACACAGCTGGTCATTATTCCTAGAAAACCGAATAATTGAAGACGATTTTGAGACTATACTGTGTCCAGTCTTATGTGCAAAGTGCAGGTGTGGATGCAGGTTTTCATCCAAACAAGCTTTTGTGGATAAGATTTCTTACATTGGATGTCAAAAAATGTATATATATAATATAGTAATAATTATATTATATAATATTAGATATTATATATAAAGTAAGTAATAATTTCTTGCTATCAAACTAACATCAGGACATAACTCAAGATTCACCTTTCTAAAGCACAATGCTCTAGAAAGTCCAGACATCAGTATCAGTTCAGTACACTTGGTTGAGTGTAAAAGCTGTTTTTGAACCCGGGAGCAGTCCAGAGAACCAATCTCTGATTGTCTTGAAGTCAGTGGTCTGGGGTTTGCTTTAAGCATGCGTTAAAAATTACGTATTTTTTTCCCGGTGCCTCGTGTGGGGTTACGTGATTGGTTGATTTTGTCACATGACTTCTTGGACTTATTGCCTACATGGCTCCTTGATTGCAGAGGTTGCTGTATGGTAAAATGCTATGACTCCGGAAAGTGCTGGTCTTCTCTGCTTGAGTGTTTGTATACAAGGAAATTCTGAGTCGTTCGGAATTGCGCCATCGATCCACAGCTTGAATGTGTGTTCTTCTGTGTGACAGCAAACCCAAAAAATAATGAATAATAATAATAATAATAATAATAATAATAATAGTAATAATAATAATAATATAAAACATAATGAGCTCCTCCCCCAAAACAAGCCCAGAAACTGCCCTGGATGCGGACTTGTATTTAGGCCCTAGGAACTTTTTCACACCTGTCCGAATAGGTGAGGGGCTCATTATCACTGGTTTCTGCTTTCACATAGAAGAATCCCAAGTGGCTCCATTGCGCAAGTTTTTTTTCTCTCAAAATGATATGGCTAGGCTCATTCGTTTATCCAGTTTATCCATTATCCCACTCAAGCGGTGAAGAACAGCATTTTCTGAAGGCTTGCCATTTCACTGTGCAGGAACACCGGCAATCAGGTTAAGATTGGTCAGTGACAAAATGAACCAATCACGCAACCCCACACAAGGCCCAGGGAACAAAGAGCTTCCATCCCTGCAGCGGACCCCATCAGGAGGACCAGAGATTGGATCAAAACGCCTTAGTCCATGACCCTTTAGCTGGTTCACTGGTTTGCTTCCGACCACTGCATACACACGGAAACACCCCATAAGACCTAAGTCTAATGTTTTGGCGATGGCCGTCTACTCATCATAACTTGGTTCTTGCCAGAGTTGCTCAGATTCTTCGCCCCCTTGTTCCTGCTTCCATCACATCACAAACTGACTGTTCACTGGCTGCCTAATATGTAGATCCCAACCCTTGACAGGTGCCACTGTGACCAGGTCATCAATTTTAATTGCTTCACTCCTTGTCAGTGGTTTTAATGTTGTGGCTGATCAGTGTTTATCCAGATGAGACTTAAAATTCAGTGAAAAACTCATGAAAAAATTAACCAATCATGCAAGCCCATACAAGGCCCTGGGAGTCCAGAGTCCGCTAGAAGCAAATCCCAGACCATTGATTTCAGCAGGACCAGCTTTCACACTTGAGCAAACGTACCATAACAAACTCATGGAGCAAATGGACCTGGGTTCCAGAAAAAGCTCTGGTGTGTAAAGGTTCTTCACCTTCACTCACACATCTCTATTACAAACAGGGGTCTTTATGAAGCCAGAGGTGGTTCTTCCACTAACAGAAACACAGAATTGGAACGAAACAGAAACGAAATTGCCATTACTTTTATTACTTTTTCTCACTCAAAGATTGCAGATTTGCTTCCTTTGTTAAACCAAATAACAGCCTCACACACCGTCGCTGTAGTCAGTTCAATACACTGCAGCAAATCACTGTGGAAATGCACAGAAATGCAGAAAATCAGACCTCCTCACCACGCTGTTCATTAATGAACGAGTGTTGCCATTGAGTTTGGACATTGCTGTATTGTGTTCTGTATAAATAAGCTTGACTCCTGCCCAGATACTATGTTCCTATACTGCCTCACGTATTCCAGAAGCATTTACAACCTTCCTGTAAAGACATAACGCCAACGAAAAGGTGCTTTCTTGAACCTTGATTAGTCGTCCGCAGCAATATCCTTCTGTCCCACAGCTGGGTTTTCCTGAGCAGTTCGAAATACAGAGGCTAATGACTTCTGACCTTGTTTGAGTTTCAGAGTGAGCTCTAGGAGGCTGTCCAATCGCAACAAACACATGGTAATAATGCTGGGGGGAAAAAAAGAAGGGAAGGAGAACATTTCTAAGTTCAGCTTGAGGGCTTGGGAACGCAGGGGCCTCTCCCTTGACCCAAAAACAACCCAGCGGTCTAAATCTCTCCCTTCACCCGTTACACTGTGAATCCTCATTCTTAGACATTACTCATTGTGTATATATGACTGCCTTAATATGAACATTTGTAATCTTTCTATTGCATTTATGTTGGAGAATAAATATGTCACTTGTTATGGAAGTTATTGTTATTATTATTATTATTAAGTTTGTAGACAGTGTGAACCAGATTTTTCCATGAAAAAGTGTCTCTTCATATTGGCTGAATGCTGAGGCAGCTGGGATTAGAGTAGATTTCTGAGGTTTCATTTCACTACATGATTCAGAGAGGAATGTGTTGTGTTAAGGAATACAGTAGTGTTCATACAGCTGTTCTTCCTCCTTGCGTTTCAGTGAGGAAAGCACTCAGCGGCGTCTGAATACTTTTACTAAATTATAAGTAGACTTTTTTTCATTTGTGTAACTGAGTAAATAAACTGTATTCATAATCTGCTGAATCCAGATGTTCCTCACCTTGTTAGAGGTGCTCAAGTTCAGACCTGTAGAAGTCAATGAACACGTTTAGATTAGAGTCAGGGTAAGAGTTAGGTTTTGGGCTGAGGTTAAGGTTACAGCTAGGATTAGAGTCAGGGTAAGAGTTAGGTTTTGGGCTGAGGTTAAGGTTACAGCTAGGATTAGAGTCAGGGTAAGAGTTAGGTTTTGGGTTAAGGTTAAGGTTACAGCTAGAATTTAGAGTCAGGGTAAGAGTTAGGTTTTGGGCTGAGGTTAAGGTTACAGCTAGGATTAGAGTCAGGGTAAGAGTTAGGTTTTGGGTTAAGGTTAAGGTTACAGCTAGAATTTAGAGTCAGGGTAAGAGTTAGGTTTTGGGCTGAGGTTAAGGTTACAGCTAGGATTAGAGTCAGGGTAAGAGTTAGGTTTTGGGTTAAGGTTAAGGTTACAGCTAGAATTTAGAGTCAGGGTAAGAGTTAGGTTTTGGGTTGGGGTTAAGGTTACAGCTAGAATTTAGAGTCAGGGTAAGAGTTAGGTTTTGGGTTGGGGTTAAGGTTACAGCTAGGATTTAGAGTCAGGGTAAGAGTTAGGTTTTGGGCTGAGGTTAAGGTTACAGCTAGAATTTAGAGTCAGGGTAAGAGTTAGGTTTTGGGTTGGGGTTAAGGTTACAGCTAGGATTTAGAGTCAGGGTAAGAGTTAGGTTTTGGGCTGAGGTTAAGGTTACAGCTAGGATTAGAGTCAGGGTAAGAGTTAGGTTTTGGGTTGGGGTTAAGGTTACAGCTAGAATTTAGAGTCAGGGTAAGAGTTAGGTTTTGGGTTGGGGTTAAGGTTACAGCTAGGATTTAGAGTCAGGGTAAGAGTTAGGTTTTGGGCTGAGGTTAAGGTTACAGCTAGAATTTAGAGTCAGGGTAAGAGTTAGGTTTTGGGCTGAGGTTAAGGTTACAGCTAGGATTAGAGTCAGGGTAAGAGTTAGGTTTTGGGTTAAGGTTAAGGTTACAGCTAGGATTTAGAGTCAGGGTAAGAGTTAGGTTTTGGGTTGGGGTTAAGGTTACAGCTAGGATTTAGAGTCAGGGTAAGAGTTAGGTTTTGGGCTGAGGTTAAGGTTACAGCTAGGATTTAGAGTCAGGGTAAGAGTTAGGTTTTGGGCTGAGGTTAAGGTTACAGCTAGAATTTAGAGTCAGGGTAAGAGTTAGGTTTTGGGCTGAGGTTAAGGTTACAGCTAGGATTAGAGTCAGGGTAAGAGTTAGGTTTTGGGTTGGGGTTAAGGTTACAGCTAGGATTTAGAGTCAGGGTAAGAGTTAGGTTTTGGGCTGAGGTTAAGGTTACGGCTAGGATTAGAGTCACGATAAGAGTTAGGTTTTGGGTTGGGGTTAAGGTTACAGTTAGGATTAGAGTCCGGCTAAGAGTTAGGTTTTAGGTTAAGGTTAAGGTTACGGCTAGGATTAGAGTCAGGGTAAGAGTTAGATTTTGGGCTGAGGTTAAGGTTACGGCTAGGATTAGAGTCAGGGTAAGAGTAAGATTTTGGGTTGGGGTTAAGGTTACAGCTAGGATTAGAGTCAGGGTAAGAGTTAGGTTTTGGGCTGAGGTTAAGGTTATAGCTAGGATTAGAGTCAGGATAAGAGTAAGATTTTGGGTTGGGGTTAAGGTTATAGCTAGGATTAGAGTCAGGGTAAGAGTTAGGTTTTGGGCTGAGGTTAAGGTTATAGCTAGGATTAGAGTCAGGATAAGAGTAAGATTTTGGGTTGGGGTTGAGGTTATAGCTAGGATTAGAGTCAGGATAAGAGTAAGATTTTGGGTTGGGGTTGAGGTTATAGCTAGGATTAGAGTCAGGATAAGAGTAAGATTTTGGGTTGGGGCTGAGGTTAGGGTTAAGGCAAAAGTTCTGTTTAGGTTTTAGATTGATTTAAAATTTGGGGCTAGGATTAGGACCAGAGGCTTAGGTTTTTGCTGGGGTTAGAGTTAGGTTGAAGTTACGGGCTAGGATCAGGGCCAGGGTGAGAGTTGGGTTAGAGGTTAAAATTAGGATAAGGGCAAAGGGTTAGGGTTAGGGTTTGGGTCGAGATAAAGGTTACGGTCAGGATTTAGTTTTGGATTGAGGTTAATGTTAGAATTAGGTCAAAGGTTAAGTTTGGGTTTTAGGTTGATGTTAAATTATGGGCTAGGATTAGGACTAGAGTAAGCGTTTTTGGGTTGAGATTAATGTAAGGATTAGGGACAGAATTAGGATTGGGTTTTGGGTTGGAGTTAGGGTTAGGGTTAAGGCTAGGATTAAGGCCAGTGTTGAATTTGGGTCAGAGTTGGGTTAGCATTAGGTTTTGGTTCTGAGGTTAAGGTTAGGATCAGGGCAACACACACTATAGACCTCAACAGCATGGAGTTCTAAAGCATGTTAAGGACAGCTGAGGAACCTCAACTCAATGCTGTAACTGGATTGGGTTTTGTCTGGGGTTAGAGTTAGGATTATGTTAAGATTAAGAGGGTAAGAGCTGGGTAAGAGGTTAAGATTAGACTTGGGGCGAAGGGTTAGTGTTAGGTTTTGGGTCGAGATAAAGGTTACAGTCAGGATTTGGTTTTGGGTTGAGGTTAGGATTAGGGTCAGTGTGAGGGTTAGTATTTGGATTGTGTTTATGTTTAGGATTAGGGCCATGGATAGGGTTTGATTGTGGGTTAAGGTTAAGGGGACGATTGGGGCCAGGGTGATGATTTGAATTATGTATTGGGTTAAGATTAGGTATTAGGGGGAGGATGAGCGTTAGGGTTAAGTTCTGAGTTTAGGTTGAGTTTATCAATAGGATTCAGGCCAAGGTGAGATCCAGGATTAGGCTTTGGGTTGAGGCTGTGATTAGCACTAGGGTTTGGGCCAAGGTGAGCTCTAGGATTAGGCTTTGGGTTGAGGTTGTGGTTGGTACTAGGATTCGGGCCAAGGTGAGCTCTAGGATTAGGCTTTGGGTTGAGGTTGTGGTTAGCACTAGGGTTTGGGCCAAGGTGAGATCCAGGATTAGGCTTTGGGTTGAGGTTGTCGTTAGAGCTAGGATTCGGGCCATGGTGAGATTCAGGATTAGGCTTTGGGTTGAGGTTGTGGTTAGCACTAGGGTTTGGGCCAAGGTGAGATCTAGGATTAGGTATTGGGTTGAGGTTAGGATTAGGGGGAGGATGACAGTTAGGGTTAGGTTCTGAGTTTAGGTTGAGTTTAGCAATAGGATTCAGACCAAGGTGAGCTCTAGGATTAGACTTTGGTTTGAGGTTGTCATTAGAGCTAGGATTCGGGCCATGGTGAGATCTAGGATTAGTCTTTGGGTTGAGGTTGTGGTTAGCACTAGGGTTTGGGCCAAGGTGAGATCTAGGATTGGGTGTTGGGTTGAGGTTTCCTTTTTTGTATCATGACTGAATTTACTAACTGCATCAGTTTTATAAAAGATTAGAGGTGCACTATTTGATAGCTTCTCCCTCCCTCCTACCTTGGGCTTCCAGTGGGGGGATCTGAGGTCACACTAGAATCAGGGTGCCCTTATTTATACGAGGTGCAAATATCAAATGTATTTCTGTGGGCACCCATGTCGCCCATCCTTTAATCCTCCCTGCTCGAGCCAATGTATAGTCTTTATTTATTGGAAGAGCAGGGAAACACATTGAAATTATTGTTGGTGGTAATCAACAGTGCGCTACAGATGCGACAGATGGAGATTAAGTTGAAAGTCACTTTAAAGTGAACATGTGATGTAATGGGCAACACTCTGGATCTAAGATCTTTTCTAAATGTACTTGCCTTGGTTCAGATTAGGGAGCTCTGGCGTTTGAAGCTCCAGACCAGTCTTCTAGATAAGCTGTTGCTGCTGCACCAGCTGGTCATCTCTCTGCTTAAAGTGCATCGAGGCCCTCGAGAAGAGGGCAGTCTCCTTCTGGCTCAATTTCCTCTGGGAAGAAGCTCCAGTCTGGGACTGATCTGAGCTGCACTTCAACCCATTTGTCTGCAGAACATCTTGGGGTCATTTGCGGCCAGCTTTCTTGGAGATTTCGCGAACGAGACTTAAAATCTGCCAGGAAAATCTGTTCGACAAATGGTTCTTACAAGCTCATTTGTCTTTTATTGCTCTGGCATCGCTCTGTCCCGGCAAACGTGCTTTTCATTTGTTTGAGATTGTTTATGAATGTAATTAAAGATCATTTTTCAGTAAAGTATGAAGATTATATAATCTGAAAGTCTTTTAGTTCATGGAACAGCCAATTGCTTCATTTCTGCAGTAAGATATACAACCACTGTCAGATTAGACAGCGTGTAAGGATTATGATTACAGATGATAATGGCTATAGAACGATGTCAGGAGGCTTATTTTTAATTATATGTCATTACCATGTACCCGATTAGTTACGATGTGTCTGCTCATAAATTCCAGCTATAAACCCAAGCCAAGTGAAACATGAAGCGAACCACTCAGAACTCAAATAGTTCTTCATTTTGCTGGAAAGCCTGTGTTTATCAGGCACGCAAACTGAGCGAGAGCCTAATTTAGAAAGGCCGGTCAACCCTCTGAAGGCTCTTCATCAGATTTTGGAAGTCTTCTCCCTGGCCGCGTTATGAAACAGCTCAAAAGAGGAAAAATAAGAGAGAGAGAGGAGGATGGCTTAAAGTCTGAGGAATTCGGTGGGAACGTTTCTGCTTGCCAGAAAGGAGATGACTGCAGCTCAAAGACTCAAAAGTGCCAACGCTCAATGTTTCATTAAAGAGCCCGGGTTTTGTTGTTGCTCAAGATGACCATCATTCACTCTTCAACAACCAGAAAGACGAATTGCCGTCATTGTGTGGTCTTTTCTTTCATTTTGGCTTTCAGGCCTTTGATCTGCGCTGGGTTTCAGAGCACTTCTTGTGTTAGAATGATTGGACTGATCAATAAACACAAATAAATTTAGCATACAGCAGCACAATGTGGCAGTTTCACCTGAAAACAGCAGCTTCAGGATCATGCTGATGCTCCACTGACTGTAACACTCCGGGCCGGAACGCTGCTGCTACTGCACTATGGAGCTATGGTGGTGGAGTTGCAGGAGAACCTCTCTCCAGAACTGTCAGGCTGTGCAACGCTGCGTAACCCATAGAGTCATATTACTGTAAAATCATGTAGTATTACTCTACCGCCTTAGCCCACATGCTTCTCTACCTTCAGATGCTGCTTCTGGAGCTCTCAGCTTGTCCAGAAATGCACATGTACAGCATGTCCATAAGGGGGCGCTTAAAACTTTGAATACAAAAATTTGTATTTACTGCGGTGGTGGAAAAGTGAATTACGCTGTAGGCTGAACGCTGCCTAATAAATCAAATTAAATCAAATCAAATCTCAAAAAAAGCTATAGGTCCAACTCAACTCACAGGACCCATCAAATAGCCCTGTTTATACTTTTCATATCCCATCAAACACCATCTTCAAGCAGGGTCAGAAATCAGCGATATTAACAGTCCTCCATTTTGGTTCACCAGTATCAGAATCCAGCTAAAACAACTAAATAATCAGCACCTACTGTCCCCTGTTTTTTATAAACTGATGGCGAACTGTGACCATCCAGACCTCAGAAGGACTTTGACAGTTTTTGTGGGCATAATGAAATGACTAAAACTGCCACAGCTGAATGATCAAGAACAAGCGATTCTATTCAATAAAAAAGAGACAATAACTCTAAGAGCCTATAAAGCCCAGAGGGTTCTTCACGGATCTTCTCTGACCATTGTGGATCCTTGAATTTCTGTAGTTCACCAGTATTAAACCTTAGATTTAGCTAGTTTACCAATATAACCCTTAAGTGGCCCTTGTTTACCATTATTAACCCTTAGACTTCTTTGGTTTACCAGTATTATCCCTTATATTGCCGTATGGGACTCATATTAACCCTTACATTGCTGTAGTTTAACAATATTAAGCCTTAAATGTATTGACCTGCCATAATAAGCCATGACCTCTGTAGTCACCAATTTGAGGCCTTTAAATTGGTAGTTAGGCACTAGTATCTAACACATATAGCATATTAGTATCCAAACTGCCATGACAGTGAAAAAGGGTATCAACATATTTAACATATTTAACATAAATAACATATAATCCAAAAAATATTTTATAAAAATATTATATATTACTGAAATGAAAAAATGTTGGCAATTTTCCTGTCATTTTGGGGGGTAACACCTCTATCCTCTATGTAGAGGTAGACTAGGGTCCAGTTCCTAACCCGGCTGAGAACACTACAGTCTACCAGTAAGCACAATAGAGCCACCCGGATGTGAATAAGCCCTGACACTCTTCACTCTTACAAAAAGAAGGATTTATTTTTTTTTGGATGGAGGTTGACCTCATGTCTCGTGCAAGAGGTTTTGAAGCTGTGCAGGCCCGAGCAGCCAGAAGTATCACTGAGCTGAGCTGGAAACGAACTGACAGACACCAGAGAGCAGCATGACTCACTTTTGATTCGGCCTATAAATATAGTTTTCACATAAAGCGGTGTGATAATGAGCAACAAAAGGAGAAAACACACGCAAGCTGGAAGTAATGTTCCAACTCTGAGCTAAGTTTAGATCTATACTGCAGTTTTGGGGCGTTGTATAATGCGCTGTTATTCAACGTCTGAGAGTGGTGTTATGGAGACTCCAGTTTCGCTGTTTAAAGCTCCTCAGTACACAGTTTCTACTAGTCTCCATTGCGTCCTGCTGTATGATGAAGCGCATTAGCAGCACATTTCGAACGGGTTTGCTCTCTCAGGCGTTCGCTCTCAAGGACAGCATCTGGTAGTGATTACAGAGTATGTTAAATAAACTGTGCGTGGAATTCACACACACTGTAATCTTTTACCATATCTAGTGCTGATTTCCATTCACATGCTCTGGGGTCCCTCTGGGGTATCATATTTCCTTGACTGAAATGTATACAGTGGTTCCGCATCAGTGCAATACATCACATAAACACTCTAATTGCCACAAGTAAGAAAAGCGACACACTTGTGTTAATGTAGCAGATCTTATTCATGGGAAAAGGACATATAAATTTGTTGCACTTTGACGTTTTAGGAGACGTGAAATATACAGAGGCCTACAGCTACAGTCTGTAGGAGTTCAGACCAGGCTATCAACACACACCATGTCCAAATGTGTTTGAATGGAGATAATTAAACTTGCAACGCAACCATTGCTGACGCAGGGGTGTAAATGCATACACACACACATACTACCAATAGAATAGGACTCTAGGCACATATAAACATGGTCCTATTGGCACCACGCGGCCTAAGCATTGAGCTGTGGAGCAGTGGAAGAACTGTGTTCTCTGGAATGATGGTGGTGGTGCACCATCCAGTACTTTTGGGATAAGATGAGGTGAGGTATAAGGTGGGGTGGTGAACCTTTCTTTGCTTTTACCTCTTCGTATTTATTATTGGTTTAAATTTCTTGCAAATATAATAAATGGGAATGTCATGTCTGTGTACTGCCTTGGTTTAGACAGCTGCCAGCACTGCCCACAACCCCTCATCACACTGACCATTGAGGCTAGACGTAGTAGAGGTTCAGTTTGTAGTTTTTATTACAAACTTCTTGAGTGTGATCCTACTTGAGCCTCGATCAGGACACTATGGGCCAGTTTCCCAGACAGGGATTAAGCCTAGTGCTGGATTTACACAGCATTGGGAAAGGGGATTTTTCAATTAAAGGAAAATTGGACTAGTCCCTAATCCCTGTTCAGGAAACTGGCCCTCTGACCTTATCTTTGACCCTATTTTGTCTTTTCTTTTCTTTCAAAACATCTCATAGTCAGAGAAACTTTATAAATAAGGGTGTCAAAAGGCCATAGAAGAACCTAAAAAAAAATGGATGGAATCAGAGAAGCGTTTTTGGAAATGAGATGGGTGAGTGCACAGAACGAAGTTTCCATCAACCTCCACCTAATGTAAAGGATCTAGGAAGGACTCTTAAATCGGTGTAGAACCTTTAGATTATCTAAGGGTTTGTCAAAGCTTTAACTTAAACTTTGGCTTAAACTTGTTTATTTAAGGAACCAACAATGTTGTTTTTTGTTCAATGGCATCCCTTAAAGAACCCTCTGTGGAACCTCTATAGTTACTTCAGTGAAAAAGTGTCTTTAACCCCCTTAACACCCCCAGGCTTATCACACACTAAAGTGTATTACTCAGTAACTACAGGGACTTCTGTACAGACTTCTGGGGCTATTCTTTGGTAATAGATGTTTGTAATAACACCCGTGGCCTACTGGCGCTCCATATGTTCTTGAAGGGGTTAAAAAAGGTGCTTTCACACCAACCTTGTTTGGTCATGGTTCAGTTCATTTGAAGTAAAAGACATTTTTTTGGATAGTTTGGACTTCGAACCAATTACAGGTAGTTGAGGCAGGATATTAAGAGTCACCCATTAAACTCTTAAACTTGTAACCACTGGAAAAAGCAGAGTTAAGTATCTGCATTCTGCTTGTCTCGATGTCGCTCCTGATCATGGAGGCCTACGTCGTCTGAAGTTTCTTTACGTTACAAACACTCTTCTCCAGAGCTACTTACAGAAGAGCTTCACTGTTCACTCAGGAAATACCCAAGGATCCAAAAAATCCCTCTAAGCTTAGATACTACTAAATACAGAAGTCAGTGTGGAGACCACAATACTCTCAGAAGAGGAGGGTCTTCAGTCTGGGTTTGAGGACAGCGAGCGTTGGACTCTGCTGTTCAGACACCCAGGAGAAGTTCGTTCCACCACTTCGGTGCAGGACAGAAAAAGTCTGGACGCTCGTCTTCAGTGGATCTTAAAGGATGGCGGGTCGAGCCGAGCCGTACTTGAAGCTGGAAGGGCTCTTGGAGCAGATCGGCTTTTGACCATCGCCATCAAGTACGAAGTCGCACTTCAGAAATGTTTGAATGGAAACTCTCAGCTCTCAGTTTGTCTAGAAATGCATGTGAAAAGCGTGTCCTTTAGGAGTGTCTCAAAGTGTGAATCTCACCTCCTGACAGTAGGGGGAGCACAGGAGCAATAAATGCCCATTCTCGCATACTGCTGCTTTAAATGTGAGCTTCTTTACTAACAGACTTGAGTAGAAGCAAAGAATTCATTTGAAGATATTCAGGACGATACAAATCAGGCAAAGCTGTCCTGATACTGATCCTGGTAATGAGCAATTGTGTCGACCAGAGGAGGATGGGTTCCCCTTTTGAGTGGTTGGTTCCTCCCAAAGGTTTTTCTCTGCCACTGGTGCCTCTAGCTTGGTTGCTCTGTTGCTTTGTGAGAACATTCGTTATGAAAAGCCTATATGCCTAAATTTGAATAGAAATTTAACTGAATTAATTGCACAGCAATTAAGCAATTAATTAAACACAGCGTATCAAATTTGACCTCAAACATTAAAAGCAAAGGCTACAGCAGTGTGTTTACCAGCCGTAACAGTGGCGGTTTTCACTCTGCATGTTGAAAGCAGAGCTGAATGTTGTTCCATGTTTAAAGTGGAATGACTGGATTGCTTTAAAATCCCTTGTTTACACAAAGCATTTTCCATCAAACAGCCATGGGCGGGACGAAGCTGGGAGAAAGAAAAAACGGGGGCCGTGGCTCCTCGTCCAAATCAGCAGTGCTCTCCAGCACAGTTCCACTTACATGGAGGCATCGGTCATTCAGATATCAGTCACAAAGGAGTGTTATTTCACAGTCGCCTCCACACACGGGCCTAATCCCGCCGCCCCTGTCCCGCAGGCCTCCTGAGAGATTAAGTATGGACGTCACGAGGCGCTTAATGTTCCAATGTGTCTCCAGTTTTCTCAAACAGAGCGGCTGTTTGTCTCTCCCTGCCCTAACATGGCAGCGCCCCTCGTGCCATTTTGCAGAGCGATCGCTCGCAGCCATCCAGCGAAGGCGCTCGCATGACGGTGGCAAGAGCCATTGCTAATTTATAAAAGCCAAAAGGATGGATTCAATATTCATGAACAATCTGTCCCACTACAACCAGTCATTTCTGAGACTTGGGGGCAGTGAGGTAGCGGCGCAGCGACACAAAGGAAAAGTTCTGCCTTCCCTCACAGAGAAAGGAAAGAACGCCCCATCCTCGAAGACATGGCAACCCAAACCCTGCCCTAAACCTTGTGCTTTTTCTGACTCTTTGGATGTAGACTCTTTCAGTGATGCGGGGAAGAAGCAGCTGAACAAACTGCTGGCACAGAACCGAGCAGAGACTTGTTCCCATCCCAGGAAAACTAATGAGAGAAATGCCGAATATTTCGTTTTACAGGCCAGACCCCTGCCTCTGCCTCCATCATGGAAAGGCTGAGCCTTCTCCACATAAAACGCCATTAAACTCTTCATCACTATTCGCAGGCTAATTGAATCTGACCCTTAAAGCCCAGTAAAACCACCCTGTTATGGTTTCTCCAGCATAGCTGGGTCAGGTTGTGAGACGCTCAAGGAGAAACAAGGAGAAACGGCTGCCAAACGAATCAGATCAGCTTGTGTAAGATGTTTAAAGTCCCACTAAATGAATAAATAAAGAAAGTTCTGAATGTGCTGCTGGGGGACGGAGTTCTCTCACTGCTTCCCAACAACAAACACAAGTATTCACTTAATCCGTTAATGTGATTTTTAACTCAGTAAAGGGAGCTTTAAAGGAGAAGTGTACGCACACGCTTGAGAGCTCTCTGCAGTGTGATTTCTGTGATTTCTGTGAGTTTAACTGAACTGCTGAGGCCGTACATCTCTCTCTTAGTGGCTTTGAATATCATGTGTGTCTCGCTCTCGCCGCTGAAGCCGTGCCCTTTTTATAATGAGGACAAAATGAGAAAACAGACAGAGAGACAGACAGACAGACAGGCAGGCAGGCAGGCAGATAGACAGACAGACAGGCAGATAGATAGATAGATAGATAGATAGATAGATAGATAGATGTACAGACAGACAGCTGTTTGTGTGTGTGTGTGTGTGTGTGTGTGTGTGTGTGTGTGTGTGCATTTGCACATCTTTGCCAGCAACTTAAAGTAGCTGAATGCATTTATTAGGGGTGTCCACAAACATTTGGATAAATAGTGTAGATAGATAGACAGACAAATGGATGCATGAATAGATATATAGCTATAGATTATTCTGTCTAAAAAACAAACAAAAAATAAAAATACTATGAAATGAAAGACTAAATGATATGAAAACTGAATAACTGATTTTTTTATTTAATTCAGGAACTTTTATTGATGAAATAAAAATATGCATATATGAATTTGATTATTATATGTATAATATAATACATAATATATTATGTATAAAGATAGATGAATGGATGGCTAGTTAGACAGGTATACAGACAGATTAATACATCATTGCTGTACACAAAAAAACAAACAAACAAGAAAATAAAATAATTTTAAATTTAAATAATAAAAAATGTTTATCTAAATGGTCATATATATATATATATAATATAGATATATAATATATATTTGGAGCATTTTCATTGGTTCATTCATACAAAGGGCTCACATTGTGTAGATAACCTGTTGTTCTCAAAAGCAGCAGAAAAAATATGAATAAAAAAACAGAGATTCTTACATTTAGATTTGAATTTTTTTATAGACAAAAATCTCCAGACTGAAAACACTGTTGGAGAAATGATCAACTATAATCAGGTTAAAGGAGTAATGGTATGGGAAAGCAGACAAACATTAAAGTGTAATTTTTTTATTTAGTATAAATCATTGTTCAGTAATAAATCTTAATCAGGAGTTGCAGTAAGTGCTGAATTTGCTCTTTTTAATTAAATAAACTCATCGTAAAATCCCTCTCTGTCCTCACTCAGGTGGAATGTTAACTACAACCAGACTCCTCTGATTATTGACTATTCAGCCTGGAAAAAACAGGATTTGTATTATACACAGCAGACAGTTATTAGCATTGCACTTCAAAAAATAAAAGTGCTGCAAAGGGTTATTTTTGGTAAAGAACCATTTTTACTTCCATAAAAAAAATGTAAAGCTTTAAAGAGTCAATATAAACTTTTCTTACCAATTTAATGAAAATAATGCTCTTCACACCTTCATATCTTCATAAAGCTCTTTTACAAAACTGCTTCTTCTATTCCATCCCTCAAAGAACCTCTTCTGGTGCCTGTATTCATAAGATCATACCTAAAATGTCAGTTTTACCTTTTGTTTTTAAAGAAAATATACCTAGACACCGTCTAAAAGTGCAGAATTTCCAACAGTCTTCATGGGTTTGTTCTCGGAAAGCCGGGTATACTGAAATCCAGCGCTGAACCTCAACTGCAGAGCAACTGTAAGCCCATACTGCCATCTATAGGCCATCAGGTGGCACAGCTTCATCCTCATCTGTGTGAGCTGTGTGCTTCGTTTTTCCCCCAGATAAACATCCACAGTGTGTTACCACTCCAGTCCACAAGCTGGCGACAAGGGCTAGAAATTCTGAAGGACTAAATGTCCACAGTGCACAGCCCAGCACATCCCCGGGGGCTGACCAGAAGGATTTGAAGAACTCCCACCCACCCAAGCCACCACCTGTCCTCACAGCTGCCCAGTGGCAGGAGGAGTAGGTACAGAAGCATGACCAGCCGAGTTCAGCGACAGCTTCCCCCCCAAGGCCATCAGGCTGCTGAACAGCCAGTAGCTGTGCATCACTTTATTGCCTATTACAACTCATCACTACTATAGACCTCTATGGACACCCCCCCCACACACACACACACACATATATACACACACTAACCCACTAATCCCTTTCACTGGAACTGCCTATAGGCAAACAGCAAAGCTTGTATATCGTACAGTGCAGTAGTGTGTATAATGTGTGTGAGTGTGTGTATAGTGTGTGTGAATGTGTGTATGACCTATATTATACTAGGGTTCAATTCTCTGGCTAGGAAAACACACCACACTACACCAATAAGGCCCCTAACTCTACATTCTCCTATCTGTGTCACTCTGGATATGAGTGTTAATTAACAAACATCCCAGTTAATCCCATTAATGGGTCAAAAAAACAAACCGACAAACCACACGAGGTGTGTGACACCAAGCAAAAGTCCGGGTCTCAGGAGCCTAAAGCATGTAACTTAAAGTTGTCTTGACATAAGTCAAAATATATACTCAATAATTCATTTTTAATTCATTTTGAATTCATTTCATAAGGCATTTGAAGAATCACCCCTCCCATATACACATCCATAACCAGTAAAACGTTTGGACACACCTTTATTATTTTATTTATTTTCTCCTACATTGTAAATGAATACTGAAGCCATCCAGACTATAAAGTAGACACCTACTGAATCCATAAAAAATAAATAATAAATAAAATAAAATAATAAAAATTACATGGTGGACCACCACAAATCTGGGAGTGCACAGACGTAGTGTGTGACTGAGTGAGGGAGAAAGGGAAGGAAGAATATTTATGGTGTCCTCAGATGGTTCTCATAAATTCCAAACAGGGAAGTTGCACCATACAGCCGACAAAGTGGTAAATACGTAGTCTAGTAAACTTCGGCAAGGGTCACGCTACCTGGCCTTATGAGCTGTGATGGACTGACTGTCGGTACATTTTCTGAGTGATGGTCAATCACTGGTCCATCCCAGCTGATGTGTGGCGGGCAGCTTTTGTTGACCTTGAACCAGCTGAACACAAACAACTAGCAATTAGGACTCGGTGACGTGACTAGGGTTCCGCCATCCGTCCCGTAAAATACAGAATCGGCTTTCATTTGCCACTTAAATGTTGCGTCCCGTATTGAAGCAGTTTTATTTCGTATTTCTAATAAATGTCTGATACAGACGGGAGTGGGGAGAGGTATATCCTTGGCTGGACAGCATCAGTGGAGATGACTACAAGGGAAATTGTAAAATAGGCATTGCTTATTTCAGTAGACTGGTGTGGTTTTTATTGATTATTTAGGATGTTTAGGAAGTTTTTAAAGTTGAATGAATGATCATTTATTTAATATTCAGAAGTATTAGCCAATATAAATATTATATATGGCAATTTAAAGAACCATTGAATAATGGAATACTAGTTAATAAATGAATACATTAGTTACAAGAAAGCATTTATTCTTTAATATGTATACAGTATATTTGCTAGATTCAAAATGTTTGTATTCAGGCCTGTGGTGGTCATGGCCCAGAGGAGCCATGGTGGGCTGAAAGGTGGCAACCCTACAGTTAACCAACCAGTATAACCTTTTATAATTTCTAATAATGAGACTGCCGTGTCTTCATTCAAAAGCAAAAGCCCAGAGAATTAAAACAGAGCTGTAAAACGGGCCGATTCCAAAACCCCAAGACTATTATATATAAGTCTTGACTAATTTCATATACGTCAACAAAATATCCAGCACACTAGCAAAAGGCTAAAGGCAAAGGCATTCAAGGCTTATAGTTAATGCTAATGGAACGGGTGAAGCACTCAGAGAAGGCCCAACTGGAAGAAGAATGGAGATGTGAATGTCCACAGGAAGGCAGGTGGGAGATCGGAGATACATGCAATGGCTGGGGCACAGCTGGTTAAGCAAACAAGTGCTAGCAGGGTGCTAGGCTAAAAGCTAGCTAACCCCACACAGTGCGCCGACTGGAAGAGGCCAAGAGGTCAAGAAGAGGCCAAATTCAGGCCAGACAGCTACTGTTGCACTGCCATAACTAGCCAAAAAAGCCCTCCATAAAAAATGTTTTCAGTGGTTTTCATTCTGAGGTGAAATAAAGGTGGTAAAGCCACACCTGAGCATTTCCCTCCTCAAACAAAGTCCAATGCTGTGGTTGTTTGCTGCAAAATGTAAAAGCTGCTTTAAAAATCTGTCCTAAAATCTGTAGAAAGTAGAATTAGCTCTTGACCCCCATGGAGTTTGCTCTGGCATGCACTGTCAGCTCTCTTATAGTTGATCTGCTCTTACATAGGCAGGTGTAATATAGGCAGTCCCCAGTCATGTCCAATCAGTTATATTCACCACAGGTGGACTGCAATTAAGCTGCAGAAACATCTCAAGCAGCATCAGTGGAAACAAAGTGCACCTCAGCTCACTTTTGGGCATCCTGTCAAGGGTTTTCACAAGTGTGTACATATGAATTGTGGCTCAGCGGTTAGAGCTCCGGGCTGTTGATGACAGGGTTGTGGGTTCAAGACCTGGGCTTGGCAAGCTGACACTGTTGGGCCCTTGAGCAAGGCCCTTCACCCTCTCTGCTCCCTGTGTGCGGCAGCAATAGCGGCCCACCGCTCTGGGTATGTGTGTTACTGTGTGTGTTTGATCACTAGTGTGTGTGTGTTCACTGCACGGATGGGTTAAAGGTGTAAAGAGGCCAAATTTCATTTGCTGAATATGGCTCTTAATGGTCTTGTGTAGAACCGTGTGCCAAAAAATGGCCTCAGTATTGTAGAAAAAAGAGGGGTTAAAGGGGTCAAAGGGGTGTGCAAACTGGACTGGTATCTGTTGTTGTGACTCATCCTATCCCCTTGACTGTTCCATTGGTTAAAATCATGCTTTTATATGCCAGATTAAAATTTTTAGATATTTGCTGATCATTACTGAGAAGTTTTTATCTGGATAAAGCGTCGCTATTTAACTTTAATAATTAAATCTTAAACACTTATTAGCTCAGTGATAGTTTCATGATATAATATATGTGATATATGTGATATATGCTAAACTTCAAGCAAGATCAGCAGATAATTAGGATCTAAATAAAATAATAAAGCGATAAAAAAAAAAAAAACTACCACTAGATAAAACACACTGTGAAGTGGGGGGCAGCTTGGCTGGCTAACCAGTAGCATGCTAACTACTACTACTATTATTATTATTATTATTATATGATATATTATTACTATATTTTACATATTCACATATATTGTTGGATACGCTGCCATATAAAGCTGATACCAACAGCTAAAGCTAGCTATCGTGCACTTGCTATCCGCTATCGAGCTAAACTTCGAGCAAGATCAGCAGATAATCGGGATCCAAATAAAATAATAAAGCAATAAAAAAGTTTTCCATTAAATAAAACACACTGTGAAGTGAGAGGGGGGCAACTCGGGGGGCTAACCAGTAGCATGCTATCTATTGTTATTATTATAAGCTATTATATTATATATTATTATTCTATTTTATATATTCACACATATTATGTTTTTATATTAATATATTTCTATTATATATATATATATATATATATATATATATATATATATATATATATATATATATATATATAATATATATCTCTGCAATTTTGCAATTCACCATTAACCCAGCTGTGATTGGCTGGGCAGTACTAGGGGTGGGATGAAAGCGAGTGTTGTGATTGGCTCAGTTTAATTAATAATCAATAGTCAACATCATATCTAAGAGGGATCAGCTGTCCCAAGGAGGAGGAGGAGGAGAAGGAGAAGAAGGAGAAGGAGGAGTAGGAGGAGGAGAAGGAGAAGGAGGAGGAGGAGGAGGAGAAGGAGGAGCAAAAGTTTTTGGACGCAGCCCGGCTCGACTGTATTCAGCTTAATTAATAATCAATAGTCAACATCATATCTAAGAGGGATCAGCTGTCCCAAGGAGGAGGAGGAGGAGGAGAAGGAGGAGGAGGAGAAGGAGTAGGAGGAGGAGAAGGAGAAGAAGGAGAAGGAGGAGGAGGAGGAGGAGAAGGAGGAGGAGGAGGAGAAGGAGGAGAAGGAGAAGGAGGAGTAGGAGGAGGAGAAGGAGAAGGAGGAGGAGGAGGAGGAGCAAAAGTTTTTGGACGCAGCCCGGCTCGACTGTATTCAGCTTAATTAATAATCAATAGTCAACATCATATCTAAGAGGGATCAGCTGTCCCAAGGGGGAGGAGGAGGAGGAGAAGGAGGAGGAGGAGGAGGAGAAGGAGGAGGAGGAGGAGGAGGAGGAGCAAAAGTTTTTGGACGCAGCCCGGCTCGACTGTATTCAGCTTAATTAATAATCAATAGTCAACATCATATCTAAGAGGGATCAGCTGTCCCAAGGAGGAGGAGGAGGAGGAGGAGGAGGAGGAGGAGAAGAAGGAGGAGGAGGAGGAGAAGGAGGAGAAGGAGGAGGAGGAGGAGCAAAAGTTTTTGGACGCAGCCCGGCTCGACTGTATTCAGCTTAGTGGTGGACATGCGGCCTGTGCGTCTCCGCACTGTAGGGGGCAGCAGCGGCACGCAGCCGCCTGTGGTCTGCCAGTAAAGCCCAGAAGGAGGGCGAGGCTGCAGGCTGGGGGCTGGGGGCTGGAGGCTTTGTTGTTTGGGCGAGTTTGTTTTTCTCGGTTATTTTTCATTGTTTTATTACCAGTTCTGTCCTCTAAGAGTCCTCGAGAAACCAAGGCCGTCACTACGGCCCCTGATGGAGTCGCGGGCGGTGTGTGTGGGCTCCAGTGCTCTGGGAGGCGGCTGGGTTTGTTTACAGTGAATCAGCTGATGAGGCTCCTGCTCCTGTAGCCCCCCTGCACCTCTCCTCAGAGCCCACCCAGCCGGACCAGCACGAATGTAAGTAGTACTGTAAGCTGCTGTGTCCTTTACCCCACCCAGATTATTCAGCTGAGACCCTGAAACAGCAGGAGATTTGGCTGCTGGCCACGTGTGTTACTGGGACCTCTGTCTGTTCCTTCATTTTACTGGACATTCAGACAGTCTTCGGTCTTTATGGTCATGTATTCTCTTCTCCTTCGCATGTCCTAGCTCAGAAAGCCAGGGTCCGAGCACAAGGATGGCCATGCTACAGCACCCCTGGAGCAGAGAGGGTTGAGGGCCCACCGGTGGCAGCTAAGAGGACCTGGAGGACTGGTGTAGGCAGCTGTGTGTATCTGGGTATTGAACCCACAACCATGTGATCAGTAACCCCGGGTAGGGCTCTAACCACAGTTTACTTAAAAGCAGCAGTGGCGGCGGCGACGACGACGACGGCGGTGGTGGTGGTGGTGGTTCAGTGGTTCGAGCTCTGGGTTGTTGGTCACATGGTTGTGGGTTCAATACCCAGCTACACTGAGCTGCCTACGCCATTGGTTGCTTGCGTAAAGCCCTAAAAGCCCTAACCCCCTGCTCCAGGGGTATCGTTGAAGAGGTCCAGCATTAATCAATACTATGCATTTACTACAAACAAACTATATGGGCAAAAGTATTGGGACACCTGCTCGTTCTGTGTTTCTCCTGAAATCAAGGATATTATTGAATAAATAAATAATAATAAGAAGAGGTGATCATGCTTTTGTTGGAGTAACTGTCTCTACTGTCCAGGAACATTGCGGTAAGGATTTGGTTGTATTCAGAGACAACAGCATTAGTGAGGTCAGGATGTGGGATGATCACAGTCCTGTCTCATCTCAAAAGTATTGGATGGAGCACCATCATCCATCGTTCCAGAGAACACAGTGCTTCCACTGCTCCACAGCTCAATGCTGGGGGGCTTTATGCCCCTCTAGCCCACGCCTGGCGTTAGTAGGCATAGTGCCTACTAATACGTTCATGTTTAACTGCTCCAGAGAGTCCTGCTTCTTTACGAGAACTAGACAAGCTGTTTTTAAAGCTTCCTTAAAATTCACACTTCTCTTTGACAAACATGGTTCTTCATGGAACCAAAAGTGGTTCTACTATGGCATTGCTCAAAGAACCCTCTGTAGTGTAAGACAGTCACCAGGTTTCTCGTTGGTAATAGGTGCTGGGACAGTGTGTGAGTCCTCTGTAACCTTTGCTTGAGAAGATGCCATGCACATGTGGGAACTGGAGGAGGTGGATCCGGCCTCTGGTGGTGCTTCTCTACATCCTGCTTCTCCTCGTGGTTCTACCGCTGTGTATATGGGAGCTACAGAAATCAGAGGTCAGTTTTTTTTGTTTGTTTTTTTTTACCTTTGGGCTTTCAGCAAGTGACTTGGCTAAACATTAACAAGCCTTATCTCCAGCTCTGACGATGATCTGTGAGCGTTTATGACTGTGTGTGTCTTTTGCTCGCAGGTTGGCACCCACAACAAAGCATGGTTCATCGCCGGTATTTTCGTCTTCATGACGATACCCATATCGCTGTGGGGTATTCTTCAGCATCTGGTGCATTACACCCAACCTGAGCTACAGAAGCCGATTATTAGGTGAGAACATCTAAAAAAAAAAAAAAAAGCAACAAAAAAACAATAAAATTAATAAATAAGTAAATACAATATGAATAATATTCCTATTTGCATTTTATGACTATAACTGTCTGGATCACAGGCACAGAATATTATAACAGCGAAAGATGCAAAATTAATCCCTGAGATACATCGATTTCACCTATAACAAACGGGCAATATTGGTGTTATTATAATTATTAGTAGTATTAACAATAAAATACAGACATTTAGTTAAGTTTGATCATTAAAAATGACAGACTTTTAACACAGGGAGTGAGTGTGCTCGGAAACGGCCCATTTTGTGGTGATCTGGACCTCGTAAATGTCTCGTCTGATTTTGAAAACAAGCTGTTTTAGGCTACTAAACACAGCCTTTCCTTCCCAATGTAACTAATTTTAATTATAGGTATGTATAAACCTTACAGCAATATGCATAAACAGTCAGAATTCCAGGAACTTGAACATAAAACACTAATATTAGAGTAAATTCTAATAACATTTGTGGTTCTCCACCACTGTGTTCATCATTAGAACATCTCCAAAGTTCTCCTCTCTCATGGAGTCTAGTATTATTTAGAGTTCTCCTCATATCAACACCTGGTTTGGTGGTAAATCAGGGCTTAATGATGGTAAATCAGGTGAGCTGCTGCTGCTGCTGCTGATGATGGAGTTGAACACATCCTCCACGCTGTGCTGGCTGGACTGGGGGGCGTCCAGGAGAAACCTGGAGGAACTGAGCTCTGTTCTTCAGACTAGCTCACCGACAAGATCTCACTACTTTCTTTCTTCAGAATAAGAAGCTCTTGTTTCTCTTTTTGACTGGATTTATGTTCACCTGCTTTATCTGTTCTGATGAGATCTGGAGTTTTCATTATTTTATTAATGGGATTAGGATCCCAAAACATGCACAGTGCTGTACACTGATCAGCCTTAATATTAGCCTGCCAAATACTGAGTAGATTCCCCCTCATGCCGCCACAACAGATCTGACCATTGGAGGCATGGACTGGTGGTATCTGGCAACAAGACTAATGTAAGGAGCAGATCCTTTAAGACCTGTAAGTTGAGCGGTTGGGCCTTCATGAGCATTAATGAGGCTTAGGCACCCATGATCCTGGCACTGGTTCACCAGTTGTCCTTTCTTGGAGCTATTTTGGTAGGTACTGACCACTGCATACCGGGAACACCTCATAAGACCTGCCTGATGTTTTGGAGATGTTCTGACCCAGTCGTCTAGCCATCACTTGCCCATTATTCCTGCTTTTAGTGCCTTCAAGATCTGACTATTTACTTGCTGACTAATATGTGGGTCCCACCACTTAACCAATACCACTATAGATAATCAGTGGTCTTCACTTCAACTGTCAGTGGTCCTAATGTTATGGCTAATGTGGTTAATTTGACCCAGTATTATGATATTATTACAGTATTACTTGTTTAACTTCTTCCGTCTCTTATTGTTCCAGGATCTTATGGATGGTTCCAATATACAGCTTGGATAGTGTGAGTATGTTTGTCCAAAATGTTGACCCAGTTATATTTAGCATTCCAGCTCTTTACGAGACTCTCAGAGTAAGCTCTGAGTGCATGTCAGTAATTGAAGGCCTAAGGTTGCTGAGGCACATGACTCAAATGAACGTCTTCAGTCTGGCCTTCTGAATTGAGATCTTTGACCAAGGTCATGCGCTTCTCATCCTTCACTTACATGACTTGCTTTATACGCCTTACAACTGCACTGACCACTTAAATCTGCCTCGTTCCCTGACCCTCTCTGTCTCTGTAGTGGATTGCACTGAAGTACCCCGGCATCGCCATCTACGTAGACACTTGCAGAGAGTGCTATGAGGCCTACGTCATCTACAACTTCATGATCTTTCTATTGAACTACCTGGGGAAGCAGTATCCCAGCCTGGTGGTGATGCTGGAGGTTCAGGAGCAGCAGAAACACCTGCCCCCACTTTGTTGCTGCCCACCCTGGCCCATGGGAGAGTGAGTGGTCGTGTACATGGGCATCTCTCATAATTGCATGCTTTTTAATATACAGCTCTAAAAGACATTTCTGAAATTTGCATGTCTACGTGTGCGGCAGTCCTTTTATTTCAGGCACTTCATCAAACAAAGCTGAGTTAGCTGAATTTGCAGACTATGAATGGCATAAAGTCCCAACAGCAATGTGAAAGACTAGTGGAGAGCCGGCCTAGACATGAGAGCTGTGATTGGCCATCAAGGTTATTTCCACCATAGTGATTTCTGAATGCTCTCAAAGTTCAGATATTAGTACTGTGTTGTTTAAATCTGAATAATAACTTATTTGCATTATAATTATTATAATCATTTCTTTGCATTATGTGAGCAGTTGTCATTTTGGCAAATAAATGCTGTAATTTCATGCAAATGTTAATTTCCATAAACACATTGCCTATAAATAGTAAAACCTGAAAAACTGATCATGTAGGATTGGCTTTTTTCCCCGGATATAAATATTTATAATAATAATTATAATAATATTTTTTTTATTTAACACACTTCTTATTAGTTATGTTTGAATAGCAATAAATTCAGGTCCATATGAATTTGGACATCCACCAGAATAGATTGGAAGTGCAGCAGTGAGATTGAAGTGTAGACTTTCAGCTTTAATTCAAGGGTTTAAAGAAAATATTGCATTAACTGTTAAAGGGCTCACAGTATTTTACATGGTCATGTCATTTTCACACGCTCAGAAGTAATTGGACACTTGACTGAAAGGCAGTTCCATGGCCAGTTGTGGCTTGTTACCTTATTTTATAACACATTAAGAGGATAAAAGGCCTGGGGTTGATAATTGCTGAATTTGTGTTTGGTAGCTGTTAATGGGAACTCTCAATATGCAGTCAATCTAATGTGTAGGTCAGTATAGGAGGTCCTTCTTAGGCTGATCCGGAAACTAGCCTATCAGACGGAGCCGAAAGTTTAGCGGTGGCCAAATTAATGTTTTGGTACAGTCTTAAAAAGAAGGAATGCCCTGGTAAGCTCAGCAACACCTGAAATGACTAGAATTCATTCCTTTTCACAACATCTAGTGAAGTCAAGAACATTAGTGAGAAGGTATTTGTGTCATTCACATACGCACACACACATTGTCTAGTTTCTGTAAAGAAGTACTGTTAATAGAATCCTTTTAATATATAAAGTATAATATGAAGGTAAAATATACATTTAAAAGCAAATATTTCTATTAAACATAGAATAGGATGGATATAACTCACTAAATTGACACTATTTAACTGTAGTGTGCAATGTATGTAGAGATGAGCGTTGTTGAGTATAGTGTGAATGTGAAAGTGCTACATAATATATAATAGAGCAGTAGGTTATATAATAGTATATATAGAGGTAATCCTGCTGTCCTGATAGAGAGCCCGAATGGCCTGCGTGAAGAAGCTCTTCTTCATGCTTTCATCACGGCCTTACTAACTTGTTGTATGCAATCAAATCCTCACAGCAAAGTCAATGCAAAGTCTTGTAGAAAACAGTAGGGAAAGTTACTCCAACAAAAGCAGGATTAACTCTTTAACACCCTTTGATTTCAGGAGAAACAACGAATGAGTAGGTGTCCCAATACTTTAGTCCATGTAGCGTAGCATGTCAGTTGGAGCACGGTGAGAACCTGCAGGGTCAAAACAAACACTGAAGCTGTTCATGAAGTTCTTAATTAGGGCATGTTCTTGTGTTGTAGCTCTGACGGAGGCTGTATGTAGAGCTTTGGGTTGGTGCTAGTCACTCAGTCACTGGCCCGTTTGTCTGTTATCAGTTTGATAAAGCTGTCATTTGTCCTACAGTCAGCCCCACGTCCACCAGCACACTCGAAATGTGCTGAAGATGTGATAACAGCACACAATTCTTAGCTTGCCAATGAAGTACATAAAAAAAAAGGGCCCACTTATTATATTAGACTGCGAGAACTGTGGCCTGAACTGTCCCACTCACATTTGCTCACAGTATGCAGGTCGTACCTTGCCGGGCTGTGTGTGCTGCAGACGGAGGGAGGCTTGTTCGCTGGGATTTATTTTTGGATCTAGTTTGCAGATTGCCTTCAGTCTCACTAGTAGGACATCTCACAGGCTATTTCCCCCCACTGCCTAATTATCGTTACATTAAAACGAGGCTCTGGGAAAGTTTGCTTGTGTTCCCATTGTCTGCTTGTTCTACCCTTACAGCAGTGAGGAGTTCAGAAACCCAATGAGACGGGTTGTTTGTTTCTCGGTTGCTTGTAGACAGTGAGGAAGCCTGCTGTAAGGTTTAGGCCATGTTGAAATATTGAAAAAGCAGCCCTGTTTTAAATGGGCTGCAGTCGGGCAACCACAGCCCTGATTGACATGGTTGTTCAATGTCTGATTTAAAGTGGCAGAGCTTTTGAAAGGGACCCCTGTGCGTCTCTTTAGCACTTGTCTGTTTGATACCAGAGCTCTAAGCGGTTGGATTGCATTGCATTTCTTTAGAAATCACTTAACCACACTTTCTACTCAACTACTGACTTCTCAGTTTGCAGCTAGGCCGGTCACAGTCATGAATCACTCGGCTGGTTTATTCATAACTGTAAAAATAATACTGATTAATAACTGCATGTGTTTTTTAGTCGTTACTGAACGGCTCTCATTCTGCTTCCTAATGTGAGCTCAAATAAACAAACTTTAATCAATGATGCAAAAGTGGAAGTGCTACATGATGTTATAGGATAGTATATGTGTTTAATGTTCAGTGAAAAGCCCTGTAAGTAGTGTGTGGTAAGTGAGGTAATCCTGCTGTCCTGGTGGGGAGCCCAAATGGCCTGTGGGAAGAAGCTCTTCCTCATCCTTTCCACATTTGGTTGGGTGGTGATTGGTCAAACATTGGTCAAAGCTGCCTGCTAAACATATTCTAGCACTAAGTCAGTCCATCCAACAACACATTATTTTGTTAAATTATTACATTGTGCCAATATTTCATGATTAACCGACCAATAGAAATGCTCCAAAATGACTCCTATTGATTTGGTGCTCCTGTCAAGTTGATGTTCTGGAGATACAAGTTTTATATATGTATATATGTGTGTGTGTGTGTGTGTGTGTGTGTGTGTGTATATAATATGTTATACACACACACACATACACATACATGCATATAATATATATATATATATATATATATATATATATATATATATATATATATGTGTGTGTGTGTGTATATGTCAGTCAGACTTTGTAGGATAATGTCTGAATGATACTATGGCTTTTCCTCTCCTGTTCTGTTTGCAGGGTGCTGCTGTTGAGATGTAAGCTGGGTGTTTTACAGTATACTGTAGTGAGACCCGTCACCACAGTCATCGCATTGTGAGTACCTCAATTATCACCTTGGTTGATACTTGGTTGACACCTTGGCTGCTCATCCTCTCACAGTTTATATAGCTTAATATGAACATACATTAAATATACTGTAGGTTAAGCCCTTAAACTATATGGACCCACACTCCCTACTAAGCTCCTCGCTAGCTACTCCCTAGCTGCATAACTCACAGATTAGTTTCTTAGCAGCTACTGACCAGTAGGTATTGAGGAGTGTTAAAAATAATAACGGAATAATACTCTTGAAGTTTAGGGGTTAAGGCTTTACCCTCAGATATGTACATATACCCATGTTCGATGTGTTTTTCCATGTGTGTTTTTGTGCCAATCAGAATTTGTCAGCTTTGTGAGGTGTATGACGAAGGAAACTTCAGTTCCAAAAATGCCTGGACCTACTTGGTGATTGTGAACAATCTCTCTCAGCTTGTACGTAGATCTCCTTTTATTAACCCTCATTATTTTTTTGTTTCACATTAATGGAAAATGAATGTTTTACAGAATGAATGTTTAACTGCAGCCCTTTAGAATAGTGTATCGTAGTTGTTAAATAATTAAAAAAAAAAGGTAAAAGTTAATATAATAAAAATATAAAAATATAATCTATACGTAATATAGACTTTGTATAACATGACAGGAAGGCTTTTAGTGCTGTGAGTAAAGTGTTAAAGCCCCTAACTAAGACATAATTAAAAATGAATTATTAATATCATGTAATTAATTATTCATAATTTATGTATGCATATTTTTTTTCTTCTTGTATTTTTCTTGAAGCCCACCTACCTATATTTACAAGTCTTTATGCTCCAAAAACCTTTAACATGTATATAAGATAAATGTGCTCTATTCTGATTGGCTGCACTTATTAAAAAATAATAATACCCATAAGGACTGAAACTCTCCAGAGAGCTGCAGTATGAGTAGGCGGGGCTAAACAGTGGTAGGCTAATGGATGGAGATGCTGTAGGTAAATGAGGTGGTTCTCGTTAAATCAGAGAAACAGTGATTTCAAACTGGGCTGTATTTGCAGCTTATTTTGCAGATATGGACTGCATTAATTGGGGGAGTTTACGTTACTTTTAATTTAAAAAATTAACTTTAATTTGTTAAAAAGTGAGACTAATTCAGTGTTCCATAATATAGAGGCTCTAAAATGAATCTTAGGTATTCGGTGGAGGTTGGGACCACTCTGCTGCATGCCATGTTATACCTGTATCAGATCCAGATGTCTTTCCATCTTGACGCTGAATGTCACCATCTCCATCATGATCTTTTAAGGTCTCTAAAGCTTCAACATCTGTATAATATCTGTGGGACTTTTTAAGGCCAGTTACAAGCTAAAGATAAAAGACTGGCCTGATACTGCGCTATATTTACTGCTTGATTGATTTGTCTTTATTTTTAGCATGTCCGTCTTATCAGTATTTCACAGTGTACTTACCCCCCCCCCCCCTCCCCTAGTTTGCAATGTACTGCCTGGTGCTGTTCTACAAAGCTTTGAGAGAAGAGTTGAGTCCCATCAAGCCGGTCGGCAAGTTCCTCTGTGTCAAACTTGTCGTTTTCGTGTCTTTCTGGTAAGCCAGTATGATTTTTAATACTTTCTAAAACCCATTAACACATTAAAATATTCCCTTAACGTCTGGCCACAAAGATGTACGGCTGCACAGATGTAGGAATTGTGGGCCAAGGTAGAAATCATAGATCCACAAACTTGAAACATTGAAATTGGGACTTAAACCACCTGGATTCCAGAGAAATAGAACACTTATTTCTGTAAGATTACAGTAAGATACACAGTAAAAGGAAATTTCAGGTATTTTAGTAGTCAGTTTAGTAGATGACCGGTGATCTGATGGCTTCCCACCGCTCCGGACATGTGTGCGTCCTGTCCACTGTGTGTCATTGCTCACTAGTGCTTATGCACACTGGCGCCCAGCAGCATACGCTGGACACTAGAGTTCATTTAGAGACACCTCAAATATCAGTCAAATCTCTGAATGGCATCAGAGTGATTGCATGTCAGTTCTCCATCATGCCTTGGTTGGTTAACTTGTGGTTATTGCCACTGTGCACCAATCAGCCATAACATTAATACCACTGACCAGTGAAGTAAAAAAACAAACAAACAAAACGTTGATTATCTTCATCTACAGTGACCTCTGTCAACAGGGGGATCTATTGGGCAGCAAGTAAACGGTCAGTTCTTGAAGGTGATGTGTTAAAAGCAGGAGAAATGGGCGAGCTTAAGATTTTTATCAACTTTGACAAGAACCAAACTGTGGCGGCTAGACAACTGGGTCAGAACATCTCCAAAACATCAGGCAGGCCTTGTGGGGTGTTCCCGATATGCAGTGGTCATTACCTACCAAAAGTGCTCCAACTAAGGGCCGCCGGTGAAAAGGCAACAGGGTCTCACTGATGCTCACTGAGGCCCTGCCCACCTCACAACTTACAGGACTTAAAGGATCTGCTGCCGACATTAGTCTTGGTGCGAGATACCACAGAACACCTTCAGAGGTCTTGTGCAGTCCATGCCTCCAATGCTCCGTTGTTGCGGCCTACTCAATATTAGGCAGGTGGTGCTAATGTTATGGCTGACCGGTGTGTATTTGTTAATACTGTTGTCAAAGCTTAAAACACACAAGTTTTGTTTATTACCTGCTTTTTCCACATAAAGGCAGGCTGTGGTCATCGCACTGTTGGTGAAAGTTGGGGTGATATCGGACTCACACATCTGGGACTGGGACAATGTGGAGGCTGTGGCCACTGGACTGCAGGTGCGCTTTGTTTCTTATTAGACCTTCTAACTGAACTAGACCGCAAGATATTTTTCTGTATAAATGGTTAATTTTTTGGGGAAAACGCACATTGTATTTATTTATTTATTATTTTAATTTTTTGGTGTAACTTCCCCTAGCTCTAGCAATGCTCCCAACACTAGGAGGCTTAAAAGGTCTCCTCTGATTCATGCGATGGCAGCCACCGCCATATATATACACACACACACACACACATATATATATATATATGTGTGTGTGTGTGTGTGTGTGTATATATATATATATATATATATATATATATATATATATATATATATCACACAAGGTTTTTGTATGAAGGTATAATAACAATACCATACCATGGTTCGCCTAAACCCACTATACTGCTTCAAGGGCCCCTAACTAGTGGGAAGTATTCAGTTGGAGAGAAAGTTGACTAGTCTGCAACTTTAGACGTGCTACTCTTCCTCTGCTGTTGCAGGATTTTATCATCTGTGTGGAGATGTTCCTAGCAGCCATTGCTCACCACTTCAGCTTCACCTACAAGCCTTACATCCAAGAAGCAGAGGAGGGCTCCTGCTTCGACTCCTTTCTGGCCATGTGGGACATATCGGACATCCGGGCCGACATCTCTGAGCAAGTGCGCAATGTTGGTGAGTAAGCAGTCCACAAGGAGGTTCCTAAAACTGTGACTGTAATGAGTTCTCTTATGATCTCAGTAAGGAATCCTCTGCTGGTTATTTTAGCGGCAGTTCTTTAGCTGTAACTGTTCTCACACTGCCCGCTGTCCACTGACCCAAACACAATCCATTTACACCTCCTGTAATCGTTTGGATTTATTGGTGATGGTAGTACTGGTTGTGCCATACACGTATAGTATTAATGCCCAATACTCTGTGGTATTATTGGTCAGTGTGCCTTATTGTATATTTAGCTGAGTATTAGTATATTTACTAATATTTACACACGTCCTTAAACTAGAATAAAAATAAATAAATACATTTAAAATGGGTTGAAGGAATTTTGGCCCAAAACCACGTCAACGCAGTGATGTTGGTGGACTTTCTTGTGTGAACTGCTCATGAACTCTTTTTAGGTCCAGCCACAGCTTTTCTACCAGATTAAAGATTAGACTTTGACTTTGCCCTTCCAATATATTGAATTTCTCCTGCTGTAAGCATTCAGTTGTTACCTCACTGCATTTTCAACCTCAGGTTAAGCTTTAGGTCATAGACATAGAATTTGCTGCTGCAGCCCAAAATTCATATTTCCATCAATGATGGCAGGCCAAGAGGTTATCTTTAATTTTCCAACAAAAAAATTAATATAGGAGAGTTTAATTAAGATTGCTAATAAAAAAGTAAACTGTTTTTGCATTAGTTTGTTTAATAAGGTTCTTTTCACCTAGTTTTATGGATTAGGTTATGATCTGATCACATTCAGGTAAAGGTTATGCAAAAATAATATTTATTTTATAATTATAAAAATAAATAAATCATTTTATAAAGGGTTTGCAAACATTGTAGTGGCATTAGTAATTATTTAAAACTTGCGCAGTGGTACGTCATCGACACAATGTTGGAATTATTAGATAGATAAATAAAAAAAAGAAAATCTCACAGGACACAAAAATTGCCATCTTGGATGTTTAATGTGGTAACTTGCCTGCGTGATGTGAGAGTGACGGGTTTCATAGATTAAGAAGAGGTGGGACAGTCTGGGATATGTGAAAAAAGGGGTCACAAAGCAGATACAGTTAATGATTGGCTAAAAGGTGTGATTGCATATGGGTGGGGTCCTCCATATTGTAAAGGAGGCAGCTGAATCTGCAGGTGTATGGAAGCTTACGGTCATACGGGTCTACCAGCAGTGGCAAAAATCCCAGTCTGGAGGAAATTCTCCTCAGAATTGAGGCCAAAAGACAAAGCTGATGGACAGGGCTGATGGCAGATTCAGCTGCTACCTTCACACTGTGGTCTTTGACTATGTCCAAATGCAGTCACTACCTTTAGCCAGTCATTAACTGTGTCTGCTTTGCGACCCATTTTCCACACATCCAACGAGACCCTCACTGCAGTGTACCACCTCTTCTCAATCTCTGAGTCCAGTCACACAGCCTGCAGGTAATTATAGCCCGATTGGTCCCCATGCAGCGCCATCTGCTGGAGCCTGAAGTTACAACCACCTTAAAAACTCATGGCCACTAATTAGATTTGTCCAGGGAACTTATTAATATTAAAATAAATGATTGAATTGTGCATCTAACAACAGAAAATAAAGTTTCCTCCTGATTTTGATGTCTTATCACTCTCCTACAGGGAGAACGGTTATGGGCCGTTCGAGGAAGAACTATTTCAGCGGGGAGGCGGAGAACGACGAACATACTGGGCTGCTTTCGGATCCTGCCCAGGAGGCCTCATCCACGCCCCCGTCTCCAACTGGACGCTACCAGGGCCTGGGGCGCACCGTGACTCCCCACTCTCACTCCGCCCCAGCTGAACTGTGCTCCGCACCGTGGGACGGAGATGTGGATGACATCACTCCGAGCGTGCTGTCCGGTGACCCCAGTCAACAGTTACGCACAGATTATGCTGCAATCACTTAACTGGACTTTCACTGCCTACCAAAGCTTAGGCAGGTAGCACACATTGAACTGAATGGGTGCTGTCTGCTGTTAAATCTACTGATGCGAGTGAGTAATTAATCTTAACCCCAGCATCTTATGGCCTGCTCACATGTTTTGGGTGAGGCTTTGGTAGCTAGGGCTCACCATTTAGGCTAGTCTGTCGATTTCTCATGCCGTTTTAGTTTCTGAGGAGAGACCTGACCAAAGCAAGCAAGACAAAGCATGTTGCAGTCGTAAGCTAGAAAGATCCTTCTAGACAGCTGTATGAATGTTCAATGTGACTGGTAAGCAGCGAGAGTCGACAGCCATTCCCTTCTCTAAAGAAATACTCATTCACTTTTAATGTCATTTTTTAATGATTTTATGTCAAAACAGTAAATAATCATCTTTGCTAATCACACACGTCCTGAACCAGTGCCAAGGTGCTGTTAGCAATAGCAGCTTGCAGTGGTGATTTTGAGAGAGGAACTGACTTGCGTTGAACGGAGGAGTTGTTCTTCGTGAAATTTAAGACTGACCTGAAGTGCACAACATGTTTAAAATGCATGGAGCTTTTCCGATCACAGCCTCCGAGCATGTATCTTGTACGTCTGCCTGTCATGTTTATCCACGGTACTTTGTATACTACCAGCTTAAAGGGGTATTCCAGGACTTTGCAGCTTGTTTTAATATTTTTAAAGAATTTTTATGTTTTAATGGGGGCTTTACGCTGATCAGCCATAACACCTCATTGTCCAGCCTATCAGCTCCACTGACCATACAGGAGCACTGAGTCCAGTCTGTTTCTCTGCAGACTCCTTTATATATCGGCCTCCTTTCACCCGGTATGTTCTTCAATGGTAAGGGCCCCACAGGACTGACCACCACAGAGCAGCTATTATTTTGGGTGTTGGGTCAGCATTCTCAGCACTGCAGTGACACTGACTGACATGGTGGTGGCGGCGAGTGTGTTAGTAGTGTGTGTTGCGCTGCTGCTGCACTGAGTACAGATGGACTGTAACTGGCTGTAAGTCTAGAACTACATGATCAGGGGAGCTGATAAAATATACAATGAATGTAGAATCAGGGAGGTGGTATTAATGTTATGGCAGATCGGTGTGTAGGCTGCAGGGTTGAACTAAAAAGTCCTGATAAGTTTGCACCATTCTAATGAAGACCTGAGGGAAGTTTGTTTGGGCAGATGTTTAGAGAAGATCTGGGTGACTAGCGACTTCTAGTGGTTGTTGGGTGCATTAGCTTTGTAGCTCCAGTTTTTAATTAATGGAGCCAAATTTGCATAAAAGGAATTTCTTGGCTAGTCAAAATGACTATTATTACTATTATTATTATTTTATTATTTTTTTTTTTTTATCAAGCCCCATCTTTCAGCCAGTTATCAAATCATGGTCAGCTCCATCTGAAATAAGCTATAGCTATAATAAGCGATATAGTCTACTCTGTTTATGTAAGTGCAGGAGGATTTCTCTGTGTATCCACATAACGTCTCATTGAGCACAGTGTAGAAATATCGCCATTTCTACTTTTTATACCTACTATTTTGTTCATTTTTATAGTTCTTAAGTATGCATTTTATGCCCTAAACCACACAGACAAGTGTGTGCCCCCCTAACGAAGACCTGTGAGAAACTTGTGGGCGTGCATTTCCAGAAAAGATCTGGGTGACTAGTGATATCTGCTGTTTGGTAGCTACATTGGCTTCGTAGCTCCAGTTCTTAGCTTACAGGAGCAGAATGTGGACAGCAAGCATGTCTTGGCTGTTCGGCTACATCTGGGGTCAGTGCAGTCAGGGTCAAATTTAGCCAAACTATTCCTTTAGTCTCAAATCAAGTTCGGTCTTCGTTTTAGCCAGTTAACTGACCAGGGTCATACGTGTGTGTGTGTGTGTGTGTGTGTGTGTGTGTGTGTGTGTGTGTGTGTGTGTGTGTGTGTGTGTGTGTGTGTGTGTGTGTGTGTGTCTATAGGCTGCACTGTTTATCTGAACACATCCGGAGCAGCATTTTACAAAGTAGGATCTCTGGGTTTATGTAGAGAACCTTATGTAGAGAACCTGTCTCTTTGGGCCGTTTCTGCCATTATATCTACTGTTTGTTGACGTTTATACTGTGGTCTACACCACATGGATCAGTCTGCACCACCTTAATTAAGACCTGGACTGCAGTTTGAGAGCAGAAGGTCTGTGGGCAGATATTAGGGGAAAGGAGTTGGGTGACTGCTGTCTTCTAGTGTTTGTTAGATACGTTAGCCTCACAGAATTTGCTCAGCAGACGTATCCGGGCTGACCGACTACATCTAGGGTCAATTAGAGAGAAGTATTCCTTAAGCCTGAAATCAGGCCTCAGTATGAATTCCTGTTGGAGGAGTCTCATCTTTGGTCTCAAGTTATCTGGATAACTGAGATCCTGGTTGTTCCCACCAGAACTTTTAACACTTTTAAAAAATGCAGAATGTGTGGGATATCCTTTTTAAGCTGATCTGAAGTGGGTGACTGACTTTATTACTGTGGGAATAATGGAGGGAGGATATGTAGGTTATAATTTTGTGTAAACACTTCTCTTTTTTTTCCCATTTAAGATCGTGTTTATCAATCATAACGCACACATGCTGATGTTAATAGAAGCCTCTGCCTGTCTGAATTCTAGTTGTTGGTTTATTTAAATTTTTTTTGGATGTTCTCACAATGCAAGATGCAGATCAGTAACCCATCACAATATATCTGCTGTATAGGTGCCTAAGAAATATCAGTCTGCTGGTGTGGGAGCATCTTTACCACGGTCAGAAATCAATAAACTTAACAGAAGAGCGTGGAAGAGCCTGTATGAAAAATATGAAAAATACTTCCTGTAAAGCAACATTTTATGGAGCTTCAGTATCATGCTGGTGCTTCACTGACTGTAACAGGGACAACGGCGTCTCCGTCATTCCCACTCCGGGCCGGGCTGATATTTACTGATCATTGCTGAAGTTTTTATCTGGATAAAGCGCCACTATTAACTAAATATCTTTATTTATTAAATATTAAACACTTATTAACAAGTTCAGTGATTATAATATTGCTATTGCTACGCTGGCATATAAAGCTGATACCAACAGGTAAAGCTAGCTGTCATGCACTTGCTATCCACTATCAAGCTAGTTCCTTTAGCGTGTGCTAGCTAACAGTTACCCACATCCCCCCCCCCACCCCGAACACATAATCTCTCCTGACCGTTTCATTGGGTGAAATTGTCCACGTGATTAATTAACCCATTCACGATTGAAATAAATGGAAAGATATATTTTTATTACTGTTCTTATCTTGACAGTGTCACTTTTTATCAAATTACTATTTATTTATTTATTGATTTATTAATTTAACTTTTTTAAGGGGGGGGGGGCAACTCTGCTGGCTAACAAGTAGCATGCTAGCTAATAAAATCAAAGGGGATCAGCTAGACTGGCTAACTATTTTTTAAAGCTACCCCAGACAGTTTATCTGTGATCTTATTTCAGTGAGGAGAACTAAACCGAGCTTTAATTGAACTGCTAAGTGTGAAGACTTTATCAGTAAGTGCTTTGTTCTAGCAGTGAGAGAACCAGCTCTGATGGATCAGATTGATCAGACTGCAGAGCTGTAAAGGAACTGGGAGCTGAATTGTCAGGGAGGTCAGTCAGACTGGACTGTACGATATTACAGGTGCTGGTCATAAAATTAGAATATGAAAAGCTTGATTTATTTCAGTAATTCCATTCAAAAAGTGAAACTTGTATATTATATTCATTCATTACACACAGACTGATATATTTCAAGTGTTTATTTCTTTAAATTCTGATGGTTATAACTGACTAATGAAACTAATGAAAACCTCAAATTCAGCATCTCAGAAAATTAGAATATTGTAAAAAGGTTCAATATTGAAGACACCTGGTGCCACATTCTAATCAGCTAATTAACCCAAAACACCTGCAAAGGCCTTTAAATGGTCTCTCAGTCTAGTTCTGTTGGCTACACAATCATGGGGAAGACTGCTGACTTGACAATTGTCCAAAAGACAACCATTGACACCTTGCACAAGGAGGGCAAGACACAAAAGGTCATTGCTAAAGAGGCTGGTTGTTCACAGAGCTCTGTGTCCAATCACATTAATAGAGAAGCAAAGGGAAGGAAAAGATGTGGTAGAAAAAAAGTATACAAGCAATAGGGAAAACCACACCCTGGAGAGGATTGTGAAACAAAACCCATTCAAAAATGGGGGGGGGGGGGGGTTCACAAAGAGTGGACTGCAGCTGGAGTCAGTGCTTCATGAACCACCACGCACACACAGACGTATGCAAAACATGGGTTTCAGCTGTCGCATTCTCTGGGTCAAGCCACTCTTGAAAAAGAGGCAGCATCAGAAGCGTCTCGCCTGGGCTAAAGACAAAAAGGACTGGACTGCTGCTGAGTGGTGAGTAAGTTATGTTCTCTAATGAAAGTCAATTTTGCATTTCCTATGGAAATCAAGGTCCCGGAGTCTGGAGGACAACGATGCCTTTGAAGTGTATGGTCAGTGATGGTTTGGGGTGCCATGGCATCTGCTGGTGTTGGTCCACTGTGTTTACTGAGGTCCAAGGTCAATGCAGCCGTCTACAAGGCTGCTGACCAACTTTATGGAGATGCAGATTTCTTTTTCCAACAGGACTTGGCACCTGCACACAGTGCCAAAGCTACCAGTACCTGGTTTAAGGACCATGATATCCCTGTTCTTAATTGGCCAGCAAACTCACCTGACCGTAACCTCATAGAAAATCTATGGGGTATTGTGAAGAGGAAGATGCGATACGCCAGACCCAACAATGCAGAAGAGCTGAGGGCCACTATCAGAGCAAACTGGGTTCTCAATACACCTGAGCAGGGCCACAGACTGAGCGACTCCATGCCACGTCATATTGCTGCAGTAATCCAGGCTAAAGGAGCCCCGACTAAGTATTGAATGCTGTACATGCTCATACTTTTCATTTGGCCAACATTTCTAAAAATCCTTTTTTTGTATTGGTCTCAAGTAATATTCTAACTTTCTGAGCTTCTGAATTTGGGGTTTTATTATTTGTCAGTTATAACCATCAAAATTAAAAGAAAAACACTTGGAATATCAGTCTGTGTGTATTGAATGAATATAATATACAAGTTTCACTTTTTAAAGGAAATTACTAAAATAAATCAACATTTATGATATTCTAATTTTATGACCAGCACCTGTAAACACTATAGAGTTTAAAACAGTCGTTTAAAAAGTTACTCGACCCATTAAAAATGCCAGGATCAGCTCAGGACATCCCTACTACAATCCACTATAAAATCAGGCTACATATAATGTGAAATGTTGACACATTTAAACAGGGGTAAATACTTTTACTGTACTTTTCACAATCGTACTTCGTTTTTATGCAGTTAAATGTTCAATTTCTTCGAAATGTAGGGCAAAAGGGACCTCACAGGGACAAAATGTCTTAATATGTCTGGTCTAGAGCATAAACCAGTCTAGTGTCTGTTGCATAAACTGTATTTTGATCCTCCAGAAAAAATAAAATTACAAAGTTACAATTACAGGCAATACAAAATTAACATCAATACAGTACATACTAGAGTCACTGGCAACATGCATCGCCCTTAGGTCAAGTTTACAGTCCACGATCCAGTTTGGTTTTGTGATACTAGATCTTTTAGGGGTGTTTAAGCAAATGTAAGTGTGTTACAACATGGGAATCAACACACTCCGCTGGACTTCAGGCCTCCAAGACCAAATCTGGACACCCCTCCCCTGCGAGTGGTCCATAGCAGAACACTGCAGAAGGCTCCGCCTAATCAGTGGCATTAGCTGCTGTAGCCGGCGCCGCCTCCTCCTCCTCTCGGACAGCTGTTATAGAGATGCTGCTCTTGTGTAGCTGGACGGTGAGCTGGACCCAGTCGCCAGCGTTCACCACCAGGGGACACTGCAGGACCACAGCTGCCTGCTTCCAGTGAGAGTCCTGGCTGAATGTGCTGACCGTCAAATCTGCATCCAGATAAATCTGGTACCAGAAGGGGATGGCTGTGACCCTGCCAGAGGCACTGACCCGTACCTGCCAGAGAGAGAAGTGAGAATTTAAAGCCGGTCTGAAAGAGAGCAAGAATCTGAAGCTGGTCTGAAAAGTTTCTGCAGCTGCCAGGCCAGGAGCACGGCCTACTGTATAGGAACAGCTTTACATGCTCTGTTATTCTTATTATTCTTATTATTTTCTAACGAGCATTATTTTTAATTGATACTCATGGTAACCCTCAAGTGTGTCATGTTAAGTGAAGAACTGAAGGGGAGTGCCTTACCCTGATGTCTCGGCTGTTGTAGTTGTTGTTGGTGTTCATGAGATCTAGGGTGAACAGCTCCACTGGATCACTGAGGTGAGTGCACTCCAGGGTGGACAGGTCCAAAAACACATGAACGGGCACCTGATAAAGAGAGGATGTAATCACTGGTACAGGGTAGGATATGCTATGGGTTCGGTCACACTGACTGCTGAGCAAGGATTGCTGTTCTCTTGATTCTTCTCATCTAATAACCTTTACCTGGCAGCTTCACCCCAATACAGTTAAAGAACGGCGTTTAAAATGGTGTTGACGAGGTGAGGCAGAGTCAGAGCCGGTTTATGGAAAGCCTAGCCGCTTCCCGTTTTCCCCGGTGTCTCAAAAAATGACAGCAACACCAATGGGAGCCTGTGAGCGAGTCCTCAATGAATGGGGTGAACGGAGCTAAATGGCTTTAAAAAATAAAATTAATTAAATAAATAATTTGATAATAATAAAATTAGATAATAATAGATAATAATAAAAATTTCCATGATCTTACTGTAATTTTGGAAAGTAGAATTAGATAATCACTAGAAATAAAAATACTCCTACTGAATGCTAATTGGTTGGCCAGCGGACACTGGACTTACGGCCAGTTATGACTTTTTCGTTATAACAGCTTCATTAGGTGATAATAACCGCAGGTAGTTAACGTCCTGGCCAGCCAAAGCCATGTTGTTGTTTTTCATCCTGTTTTTAACCCAAATCAGAAAGGGACCCAATCCCCATTTACATGAACTCCCTTTATGGGATGGTAAAGACCAGCACGTCTCCTCCGAATCCAGCCACTACCTCTTTTCAAACTGCTGCTAATGCAGCATCACCATTTAGCCAGCACGCTCTAATGAAAGCTCAGCTCCCCAGCCTCAAAACAGCAGCAACAGTCCCCTGTGCAGACCAACATCACACACACCATAGGAGAGATCTGAGGAAGAGGCAGAGCGGTCAACCCACCCGAGAGACAGCAAGGCCAACTGTGCTTCCTCTGACGCCGGCTGCTGATGTATAGGACCATGACCCGGGATTTGAACCGCATGGACAGCCACCCTTGGATCATAGTGTCCGTGTCTTAGTCCACTGGACCATTCGGAGCCCAGCTAATGGCAATGATTAATGCGGCCACCTTTGCAATGTTGGTTGCATTAAACATTAGCAGTAGCTGGGCTCCGAGTGGTCGAGCCACCCTCAGATCATAGTGACCGTGCTATAGTCCACTGGACCACTTATGACACTACGAACCCTGAAGACATTCTCGAGTCTGAATGCCCCTCTCTGCAAGTTCTCTGGCCGACAAGGGTAACTTAGAAGGGGTACCGAAAAGGGCGGCTAATATGCAGGTGAACGCATCTCATCCTCTCCCTGCGCTTTACACACACACGGCCTCAGGCTGACAGGGCTGCTGCACAGAGCAGCCAGGAGTCCCTCACTCCCCCTCAAACCTTCTGGTCGTGCTAAAAAGCGTCCTCGACTGAGCACTTCAAAGGCATCGTCTGAAACAACGCCACCGTCCCTCGAGTGCCTGACTGAAATTAGCATGTAAACATGACACTCAAAGCCTCCCTCTGCTCCTGCGGGTACGACGGGAAAAATCACATTACAAAGAACAAGAAAGGGGACCAGTGTCCTCAGGGCTCACTGGTGACACTGGTGGAGCGGCGTTTCAGTGCATGAAAAACTTGGGTGTCATGATAAGAAGTTGTTGAGGAAACACTGGGGGAAGTAAAACGCTCAGAGCACGGGTTGTCAGCTATTTAAGGAGGAGTCACTAGGGCGAGATCAGCCTTCACAATATAGATGGAGCAGGTTGTGCACATCTAACTATGTGCATCTAATGGTTTATGGTGTGGCGTGGCCATCGTGACCGGTCAGTGATGTTCGCAGATGGACATTCCTTGGCTGTATGGATGAATCAGGGCATTTTTTTTTACTACTTAATCTTTTTGGTTAAAAAGTGAGGGCCAGTGTTTAACCACGTCAAATCTAAGGCATGAACTGGAAGCGCGGATGAGCATGGGAATTCGGGCCATTTGGTTGACCATTCGAGGAGCCCCTATTCAGGAATTCCTTTTTCTGCATCATGGGACCAGTAGATGATGTTTCCTACACCACACTGTCTCTCTATTTGTGCTCTTGCTGTTTGTTAGAAGCACTATTGCATTTGTATTAGAGGCAGGGCTGTCGTACTCGGCTCTGCATGGACTCAATGTGAAGGCTTTGGTTATTAACTGAACCCCTGAACTTTTCTCCCCGATTTGGTCAATTCCAGTTCCCACCCACTAGCTAGGACATGCAACATAATGGGGTGGTGCAGGCTCTTTACAAGCTGCCACTAATGCAATACCAGGGACTTAACCGAGGCCCAACAATTCGGGGGCCTCTAATCCAGGTGTGTTTGAGGACTAAGAATGCTGCATGGTGTCTGACTAAGACCCTGTTTACACCTGCTCACGTCACGTGACTGAATCTGGACTGTATCCTGACAAGATTTTAGTCACATGGGTTTACAGTCTGAAGTCAAATGTGTTTCTAGTTAGTCAGACTGAAATCCGACTGCTGTGTCGGACGGTATATGCAAATTTGCTCGTTGCTCGACAATTATTACTGGGACCACCTCCTCAGGTGATTTGCTATGAGTAAAAGGACCCCCCTCCACCCAATCCGTCAATTTAGTCAATTCCATTTCCACCACTAGCTAGGACTCACAACATATTGGAGGGGGTGCAGGCTCTTTTCAAGCTGCCACTAATGCAACACCAGGGATTTAACCGAGGCCCAACACGTAGACAGTTGCAGCATTCGGGAGTCTCCAATCCAGGTGTGTTTAAGGACTAAGAATGCTGCATGATGTCTGACTAAGACCCTGTTTACGCCTGCTCACTTCATATGACTGGATCTTGGACTGTATCCTGATAAGACTTTAGTTACATGCGTCTCCGGTTAGTCAGACTGAAATCCGGCTGCTGTGTGGGTCGAAATATGCTAATTGTGTGAGTTGAAATATGCATTCGGGAGCCTCCAATCCAGGTGTGTTTAAGGACTAAGAATGCTGCATGGTGTCTGACTAAGACCCTTGGTATATGCAAATTTACTCATTGCTTGACAATTATTACTGGAAGGGGTCTTGGTTGTTGAATGTGAGACGGATGGAGAGACGGATGGGTTTACACTGCCATAAGGTGGCTCAAATGGGCGTTCACAAATGTCCCCCCCACTAGCTAGAACTCACAACGTAATGGAGGTGCAGGCTCTTTTCAAGCTGCCACTAAATCAACACCAGGGATTTAACCGATGGCCAACACGTACACAGTTGCAGCATTCAGGAGCCTCTAATCCAGGTGTGTTAAAGGACTATGAATGCTAAACTCTGCACTACTGCCATCCTCCAGGACTGGAGTCTGAGGTATGATATGAAGGAAAGCTTACGGTGAACTGGTTGATGAAAGGAGCAATGTTGAATCCCAGCGTGGGGTCTGTGCCCTGCACCGCGCTCTCCTGAAGCAGGGTGTCCGACTCCACCAGCAAGCCGTGAATCACAATGCGCTCGGGGAAGATGCGTCCACCGTCCTCTAGGAGACACCTGGAAAACATGGCACAAGTTGGGAAATTAGGAAGTTAAAGCTACAGCTTAGTGGAAACATCGAATTTACAGTCTCTCCAGTATTGACCAACTGAGTCTTGGTTCCTCTCAAGTAATCAAATGCGTCTTCGGTTAGTCAGAATGCAAATTCGCTCATTACATAGCAATTAGTACTGATGTTTTGATTGTACTGGGAGGGGTTTTGGTTCTCGAATGCATCTTGGAGAGGCGGATGTGTTTACACTGCTATAATTATAAGAAACACTTGTACACCTCCTCATTCAGGAGGTGGTGTAATGCTGTGGGCAATGTTTTGGCCAAGATACCAACCAGTCACCGTATTAATGCCACAGACTATTTGAGCATTGGTGCTAAACATGTGCTGACCTTCATGACCACAGTTTACCATCTTCTAAAGCAGGAGTGGGCATTTTCGGTCCTGGAGGGCCGAATTCCTGCACAGTTACATGCTTTTCTTGCTCAAACACACCTCTGAGTTCTTTTGTGGCCTTTCCAGTAATCTAATCTGAATCCAGGAGAACACTTTTGGGATGTGGTAGGACAGGAGACTGGCAGCATGTATAGACTGCAGGGATTGTATGATGCAATCATCTCAACTTTTAGTATTCCTGGTTCCTTTAGTGTTCCTAATAAAGTGCATCTATAAAAATGGACATGGTAGCGGTCACTTAAAGCCCTGAATTTGCACTTTTACACAAACCATCAACCTCAAAAACCTCACCTCGCCAGTGTGGCTTTCTCCATCAGCCTCTGCCTGATCAGCCCACAGGTTTCGATGCAGTCCAGCATGATGGCGCTCCACAGCTTCTCGGAGGCTGGCCTCTGCAGCACTGCAGTGTCGTCGTCCACTTGGTTGAGCCAGAACTCCACCGCGCTTTCCTCCACTCCGTTACTCTGGGCCAGGAGCTGCAGGAGAGCCTGGTGTTGCTCCTTCTCCACCGAGCTGTAGGCCCGCAGGAAGGAACCGGAGTCCTGCCCCAGCCGTGCCGCCATCAGAGAGAGCACGGAGAACCCTTCGGAGACGTCCAACACATAGAGGGGCTCTGAGCAGCAGACCTCTGGATCCAGTGTCTCCTGAGATGATCTGTAGGGAGTAGGGATGGACAATTTAACCATTTCTGCTTCACAGATTTCAGCTTCCACAACCAGAAACGACAGAAACATTCATCCATCAGCCATAACATTAGCACCACGCACAGGTGCAGTGAAAACCATTGATTATCTTCATCTAGCGTGGCATCTCTCAAAGGGTGGGATGTATTATGTGTGTTAAAAGCAGGAAAAATGGTCAAGCTTAAAAAGCTGAGACTCTCTGACAAGATCCAAACTGTGATGTCCTGAACCAATCGTCATGCCATCTCCAAAACATCAGGCAATATGATGTATCGCAGTATACAGTGGTCAGTACCCACCAAAAGTGGTCCAAGAAAGGACAAACCATCACCAGCAACCAGAAGGAACCCATCTGTGCAGTGCCTAGAGTGGTGGGCAGCCATCGCTTCGGAGCTCGGGGCACAGAGAGGGTTAAGAGCCTTGCTTAAAGGCCCAGGTATCAAACCCACAACCCTGTCATCAATGGAACGGTGCTCTAACCGCTGAGCAGTCATTTAAAGCTCTGAATCTGCACTTTTCACAGTCCAGCATGATGGCGCTCAACAGCTTCTCGGAGGCCACCACCACTGCCTTGCTCAGGGGCCCAACAGCAGACATCCTTAACTTGTAACTCATTATTTAGGTAATTCTGGACCATTTCTGCTGGACGACGCATTCTGTTTTTGTGCAACGTGTAAAGGGCAGGGTTTTTTGGGCAGTAAGTGTTTACTTGCTCAGTAAAACATCTCCAAGTTCTCCTCATGGAGTCTAGTATTTAGAGTTCTCCTCAGATCAACACCTGGTTTGGTGGTAAATCAGGGCTTAATGATGGTAAATCAGGTGAGCTGCTGCTGCTGCTGCTGCTGATGGAGTTGAACACATCCTCCACGCTGTGCTGGCTGGACTGGGGGGCGTCCAGGAGAAACCTGGAGGAACCGAGCTCTGTTCTTCAGACTAGCTCACGGACAAGATCTCACTACTTTCTTCAGAATGGATTTTTGTTTACCAGCATCTGTTCTAATGGGATCTGATGTTGCCAAGATAAATGTGCTCAGGTGCATACTAACCACACACACGCCTACCTGAGAGAGGTCAAAAGCTTGTCCAGTGCCATCCGAAAGGTATGGTGGTAACTGACGTTGTTGAGCAGGGCGATTTCGGAGCACTCCAGTGTAAACATGTTGGTTGGTGTGTCGTGGCGGGTCTGGAGGCTAGCCAGCGCACTGCACAAGTCCACCTCAGGATTCGACTGAGATATAGGACCATCATCATCTTCCATGCTGTCGAGGTGGAACGTCTGGCCGTCTCTCACTATGGCAACGCAGCACAGTCTCAGGTAAGCGTCCCTGCAGGAGACTTCCACCAACAGCTCGTCGCTGCATTTCACACTGCAATCTGGATGTGGGAGGGAAAAAAGGCAGCTATAGAGGATGCACCTACTACTTTTAGAAGGATGATGATGATGCTACAGTAGACTAGAGATATCAGTATTGATGGAGATACCTTTCAGGCCTGTGTACCTGGACGTTAATAACAGGTACAGTGTGAACAGTGTGTACATGTAATTGTAGATGAATATGAACATTAGGCTTGGGCAGTATAACTGGGGTATACAGCATTACCGTATTTTTTATTATTAATTTTTTTAAGAGCAGGATTTTAAAATTATGATGTATGTGATACATCAAATTTCTGTTCTGTACTATTGATTAATCCATTGATTATTTTGTTGATTAGTCAATTATTCTAAACTATTAATAGAAATGAGCTTCTAATGCAAATTCCTTTTATTTTTAAAAAAAACTGTAAATAAAGGTTTACTTATATGCTTTATATTAGGGATGCAACGATATCACCTTTTCCATTTCCGATACCAGACGTTCATCTTCCGATACAGAGCATTGATACAGAGTACCGATCTACTCTAACTTAAATCCTGGACAGACGGCTCCAAGTCCTGATATTTAGTGTTTTACTTTCTACAGGTTGTACCTTTTTATATCTGATTACAATTAAGATCAAATAAGCTGGTTGAGGATCTGCACATTTGAAAAGTTTCAGAGCTGGAAGAATTAAAATTGCCACAATACAGAACCACGTGCAGGTAGGGAAGCCTAATCAGGCTCAGCTTCACCAAACAGCTTTTAACTGGTGTTGAAATTCCCATTTCAGAGCAGTGGGAAAACACCAGTTTAGAAACAGAAAGAGCTTCTGCAGCAAATTTCTCATTCAGGTTCATGACTCCTAAAACTTCAGTGTTTCCTTTAAACAAGCTGCTGAACCATAAAAAGAAAATTAATTAATTAAATAAATAAATAAATAAATAAATAAACAAACAGAAAATGCTGTAAATGTAAAAGCTGCATTAGAAATCTGTTTAATGGTAATAACTATTCATGACTGGCTTTTACTGGTTGTTTAAATGTTTGTTTGTTTTTTATAATAAAGGAAAAAAAAGTAAGTTAGTAAGCTTCATGGTATCGGTGCTCGATATTGCCAATACCAATACTCTGTGTAAGTGCCAGTATACCAGTGCCAGGCACCGAAACCAATAGGGAATACTAGGAAAGGTGGGAGAGAAATGAGTTGTTGAGCATCATCAGCCTATAAGTGGTATGAGAACCCACGAGAGGATATTCCTTCAAGACCTCTAACTCTCCATGACCATACTAAGCCCCACCATCTTCCAAAAGAGGAGACTCTGAGAAACTGAGAGACCGAGCGAGGTCTCTGTGAGATGTGTGAGGAGCAGAGTCCTGCAGGACTGGAATCTGCTGGTATCCCAACAGGTGTGTGTAAGTGTGGCTTGTGTCTGGGAGTTGGAGGAGTATGCATATTCATGCCCCATTAGAATTTCATGAACACTAAAGAGAGGCATCAGTGCTGGCGGGATGTCGGGGAAAGAGGATGTCAGCAATCACCGGAGGAGGAGGTGGAGAAAAGGAGGATGAGGAGAGTGTTCCTCCCCAGACGCTGCCCCCGACAATTAGCCCTAATGCTATAGGAAGCTCTTATCAGCGCTAAGGCCCTGCCTGTGACTGCAGCTGTGTCATAACAGAGCAACACTGACCTAAAATAGTCCAAAACGCCATGAGTCACACACACAGCAGCCGAGTTAAACATTCAGGGCTGCTCTCGGGGTTCGGACATGATATAATGTGTTCAGAAATGTTTGTTGGTAAAGTAGAACTTTTTAAAAATAGATCTGCATGTATTAGTGGTTTCAGACTTCTGTGAAATTAGATCAGACCAGGCTGTGTGACTGTAATGCTTATGAAGACCAGGCTGTGCCAAAAAACCCACCCCATCACACTAGATCACACTTCTATATACATCATAAAAACCATACATGCAAGTTTTAGCATCTAGAGACTTTCTGCTCCACGTTAAATACGGACATGGATACGGACGGAGCCTTCCATCTCGTCCGTATTCATGAGCGCTCTCGTAAAGCTTACGGATACGGACAGAATGGAGCAGTAGCACTGGAAATTGTGGGGCAGTGTAGCCAATAGATCCAGCATTTAATGGCCTCACAGACTACCTCCGTTTACACCATTGCCAGGCAATTCCGCTTACTGACTGGCTGAGAGACTGACTGACGGACCTTGTTGAGACCAGCATGAGCAAGAACTGCTTCTGCAAGAACTGCAAGAACCCTGACTCTGGCCTACAAAGCCAAGACTGGACCAGCCAGCCCCTCTGTACTTGATGGCGATGGTCAAAAGCCGATCTGCACCAAGAGCCCTTCCAGCTTCAAGTACGGCTCGGCTCGACCCGCCATCCTTTAAGATCCACTGAAGACGAGCGTCCAGACTTTTCTCTGTCCTGCACCGAAGTGGTGGAACGAACTTCCCCTGGGTGTCCGAACAGCAGAGTGATGCTCGCTGTCTTCAAACCCTGACTGAAGACCCTCCTCTTCTGAGAGGACTTGGGTGAATAGTAGAGTATTATGGTCTCCTTACTGACTTGTGTTTAGTAGAGTCTAAGATTAGAGGATCTTTAAATTATTAGTCTATTTAAACTAGCTGAGGTTTTTCTGGAGTGAACAGTGAAGCACTTTTGTAAGTCGCTCTGGAGAAGAGCTTCTGCTAAATGCTGTAAATGTAAATGTAAAGACTAACTAGTCAATATGTGGTCTACATTGTAAGACTCTGAGGGCTAGGCTTTGACCAGGCAGGGTCACATGAAATGGTACAGGAAACAGAAGAGAGGTCATTTAATGCCACAGAATTAAAAAAAAAATGAAGCGCATATATTTTGGTCCCAAACTCCTTTGAAAACTTTGAAAAGCCAGTGACAATTCTTTGCAGACAATAGCGGTCTGGTAAAACTAGGCTCGCCTCCACCTGTCAGAACCGATTTAATACAGCTCCAAATAAAGAGGCTTTGATTATAGAAAACCTTTAGTTTGAAGCTACAGGTAAGTCAGAGTTCATCCTGCTTTTGTTGGAGTCGCTAAGGTCTAGATTTTAGAGCATTGCTGTGAGGATTTGATTGCATTCAGCTCCACCTCATCCCCAATTCATCCCAAAAGTACTGGATGGAGCTCCACCACCATAATTCCAGAGAACACAGTTCTTCCACTGCTCCACAGCTCAATGCTGCTGGGGGTCTTTATACCCTTCTGGCCCATGCCTGGCATTAGGCATCAAGTTTGCTGCCTCAGTCCTATTCTATTGGCAGTACTTCTCTACAGGGCCTAGACAAGCTGTGTTGGTGTGTACACATGTGCACATCCGTGTCAGCAACGGGGGCAACAACTAAAAGTAGCTGAATGCAGCTGACTCAGCTCACCGGTTAACTGCCAGGTTTGGTAGGTCTGTTAGAGCCAACTGTGCTGGACTCCGGCCCCCGTTGTCCACCCCTGGTGTGGTTAATATGTATGGAGAACCTGCTGGGTTCTCCAGTGCACTTTTAATTATTAAGAGGCTTACGTGCTGGGCTTTGCACTGGATAGATGGCCTGCTCCCAGCAGGTGTTCTCCTGCGGCCCGGTGGAGATGCTGTTCTCCTGGTCTAAGTGGAGTTGGAACCACACGGCCAGAGCATCCACAACTCCCTCCTGGGTCACCGGCACTCGCAGACGGGTCGTCTTCCTGCAGCACAGGCCCTCCAACTCCTGCAGGACAATGAAGAACTTATAAAGAACAACTACACGATTTGTCTCTATATGATCTAAAATGTTTTAGATCGATGGAATTAGTCAGAGCAGCTGATACTTTCGGCCAGCAGAGGACGCTGTAGCTCTGAGGAAAACAAAGCAAGCTCCTTAAGGACCATGAGGTGCCTGATTGAATCTCTCCTACTTTCCCTTCCCCACAGATCTTGTTCAGTGACCAAATAGATTATGTGAAATCGCATAAGGCCAACAAGCAGAGATGGATGACAGGATATAGTGGCCAAAAAGCTTTTTATTTATTTATTTAATTAATTAATTAAAATTATTTTAAATGGGCATCTAAATCTGGGTTTTTGTTCTAATGAAGTGAATCTGGCTCCTCAAGGCCCCCACGTCTAATAAACATCTGCTGTATTTCACCAGTATTCCTCACCAGCATGTCCCTGAGCAACCTGAAGAGCCAAAGCTAAAGCTCAAGCCGTGGCTGAGGGAGTGGCTGCCCCGCTTGCCCAGCGGTCCCTTAAGTTCGTCGCCTCCCTGCTTCACCACAGAAATTAGTGGCTGGGTGCTGGGACGGACGGGAGGTCCCACAGCAGCACTGTGAGCGGTGAAAGCTACTGTCCGTCGCCCACCCATACCATGCCCTACCACCACAGATGGTAGGGACCATGGGGCACACAGGGCAGCCGCTCCCCTCAGTGGTGGTCATATGAAATATGGGTCAGCGATTGGTCATGTGAAAAATTATGCGACTATAAAAGATTTCTTATATAAAATTACGACAGGAGCTCATTACAATATATTCCATGACTTTTTAAGTACTTTTTTCAATGTTGTTATTTTTAAGGACTATTCATTACTGGGTTTTATCATATTTATTCTTCATGACTTTTTTTGGTGGAGGAGTAATTGAGGAGTGCTTTGTCAGATTTCTGCTTTGTGTTTTCTAGATAAACTTTGCTGAAGTTTAGTATTATACAAATGTCATGGAAATGGAGTTTTAGGTTGTGTGTAAAAACTGTGAAAGCTTCAAAAACACACCCTGGACTTCCCAGCCCATACAATCTACACATGCAGCAGAAGCAGCAAAAACAGCCAGTGTTAAACTCACTGCTTTTGTGATGGTAATGCATTAGCAGCCCATTCTTGTCGCTGCTATAGGGAGTGTTTCGGCCTGAACTGCTTTTTAAAGCGACACAATACACTGCAGCCAGTCAGGGCTGGGATTCCCCAAAGCCTCTTAGCACAAAGATCAGTGTTAAATGGTAAAGATAGCACACACTCTCTAAACACTCTCTCTCTACCAGTAAAGAGAATCCTAATACTATATAAAGCTTCTGAGAAACCGGGCCCTGGACATTTACATATATCAGTCTTAAAGATATAGTACTAAACGTACTGAAAACACTTAGTTTTGGTACAAGAAAAGGTCCTAAATGGACTTTAGAGAAAAACAACATGCATTAATATAGAAATTATGTAAAAAATATAAAGCTATGTAACAGCAATAGATGAGACATTGCCTCTCATCAGAATAAACTTGTTATCTGCCTGAACTACTTCATCCATACGTTCCATCTCATTAATTAAGGTCCCGATTCAGGCTGTCCCCCGGTTCAGGCAGTCCACTCTGGGTGGCAGGTCATTGAGTGTTGCTGCCTGGTCTTTCTGGAACTCTTTACCTTTATCTGTCTGCCCCTGTACCTCCTTTTTTTTACCTTAAAAGCCCAGCTTAAAGCCTAGTCTCGGGATTCTTCCACTCCCTGAATTTCAGTTTCGCCCTAAGACTACGAAGGCGCTATACGAGTATAACTTCTTACTGTTATGGGATATGATCTTATTCACTATTATTATTATGGGCTATATTATGGCAGAGTCCTCCTCAAACTCTACAGCACGCAACATCACAGCAGTGGTGCTAAACGTAGGTGTGTGTACCTGCACGCTATTGAAGTCTATATCCAGCACCCTGCAGGGCTCAGTGAGGGCGGTGAAGCCTCCAGGCAGACGGCTCAGTCTCTCAGTAGTGTAGGGCTCTGCCGACTCGTCTGCATCAACCGAACAGCTCACAGGACTGCGGATCTCTCCTACTGCCTCCAGATCCAATCCTCCAAGTGCAGGCACACACAACCTGCAAACACACGCAAACACACACACACACACACACACACACACACACACACACACACACACACACACACGCAAACACACACACACACACGCAAACACACGCAAACACACGCAAACACACGCAAACACACACACACACACACACATATATATATGCAGAGCTCTGTGCAGAGGTAGCACATGATAGTTTTTTATCTAATAGCTCTTATTAAAATATTAATTATTTTATTTATTATTAATTCATGTAAGCAATTCACAAATGATCAGAAATGGACCTTGTGGTCTCACCTGTGGTGTCTGCGGATCTCTTGACACTCCACAGCCATTCCAAACACAGTCGCCCCAGCAGGAATGACTCGGCCCGTTTGGGAAGGAGCAGACAGCGGCTCCTCTGGATTCTTTTGAGAGACATGACACACATGTGAGTCCCCTTTATTTACAGCTTTGGAGAGTTTTAAGCATAGAAAACATGAACCCACTGATGCATCATTTCAGCTGTGATTCCTTATTTGGGCTGAATGGCTCCTTAGTTGTTCTTTCCAGATGTCATTACCACCGGCAAGCAACAGGTGGCACTGTTGGTTCAGTTAAAAACTGTGCTCAGTTTCTATTGATGTGAATAAATTTATGTTCTAAAGGATTCTGGAGTGAGGTACTAGTACACAGTGCAGGCAGACGGTTCTAGAGAAGTATACAAACACATCGATAGCTGCGCCCGAGGCGGCGGCCTAACTTTAGGGTTCTGCCATTTTGTAGTGGTGTTCGTAAACATAGCGGTGAGTGAATTTTCAGCCTACTGTAAATCCCATAATGCATTGTAATATATAGTGTACAAACAATGTACACTTAAGAGATATGGAATACCCATAATCCACCACATTGTTTGGTTTGAAGTGAGCGCACACACACATGGGTGGACGGGTGGGTGGACGGGTGGGTCTTTGGATGGTTGAACAGGTGTGTGGACGGATGGATGGACGGATGGATGGATGGATGTCTTAGCATTTTAGCAACAGCATGACTGAATCTTTTTGGGTGTGTACTAACTGAACTTGGCATGGAAGGTGAACCATGAGAAAGATGATGTGGGCGGGTCTACACAATTACTAGCCATGGCCAGTTTGAGCAGGCAAGATAGGAAATGATTAGGTGTTTGTGGGCAAGGAAGACTCTAGATTTTGCGGGCAGGCGTACCACGTGGTCGTTTTCAAAAAAGGTGCAGACCTCCAACTGTCATTAAGGTCAGATGAATGTCAGTAAGCTCGGGATAACCGCGTGTGCTCAGACAGGCTTTAAATAAACAGACTGCAACTCAACCATTCAGCCCTGTACCCAAACTCCACCATCTCTACCATCAAGTTTACAAGTAACAAGTGTGTAAATCACTTTGCCAGCACTGCTGTGGAAGAACAAGACCAGAAATGAATTATTTCTGTCAAAAAGCTAAACCTGGTGAGTGGGAGCACTTACAGGAGGCGGAAGGAGCAGATTCTTCCAGGCATGAATCAAACTCTCGATGATTCCCTCTCCAAGCAGCCCGGCATCCACAGTCTCAGTCACGACCAGGGACACCCTTCCAAAAAGCCAAAAGAAATACTGAACTGCTTTCTCAATGGATTTCATTTAAATGCAATTTAAAAGATCCCACAATAATCAAGATACACTATGTGGACAAAAGTATTGGGACACCTGCTCATTGATTGCTACTTCTGTAAAGGGATTGTTAAATCTTAAAGGGGTTTATCCTGCTTTTGCTGGAGTAACTGTCTCTACTGTCCAGGGATCAAGGCTTTCTACTAGATTTTGGAGGAGCATTGGTGTGAGTTTTTGAGGTCAGAATATTGAATGATTACCACTCCCCTCATCCCCATCTCATCCCAAAAGTATTGGATGGAGCACCATCATCCTTCATTTCAGAGAACACAGTTCTTCCACTGCTCCACAGCTCAATGCAGGGGGGCTTTATACCCCTCTAGCCCACGCCTGGCATTAGGCAGCATGGTGCAGATGCTCTTCAGAGAGTCCTATTGTATTGGCAGTTCTTCTCTACAGGGACTAGACAAGCTGTGAGTGTGTGTGCATTTGCAGGTCTGTGTCAGAAATGGGTGCAGCTTAGCTTAACATAGCAGAAAACATTCATTAGAAGGGGTGTCCCCAAACATTTGGACATGGTGTAATTTATATATACATTAATATATGAACTAATATATTAACTTTTTTTTGCTGTGAGGCTAACAATGCTAACAAACAACAGGGGTCAATAGGTCACCCAAATAGAGACAGTAGAGACAGTTACTCCAACAAAAGCAGGATAAACTCATTTTAACACCTTTAATTTAGCAAGAAACACTAAATCAGCAGGTGTCCCAATACTTCTGTCCATATAGTGCGTTTCAGCCAACGAAGATTCACCTGTTCGGAATATCTTTGGGGATTTCCATCTCAAGCGATTTCATGTGTAGAATCTTGATGCTATCTGCCATGTTATTGGCGGAGACCACCTCACACCCCAGCTCATACATAGTCTTGGACAGCTCACAGGCGTAGACTTCGCTAGCTCCTGCCTTCTTCGCACACATCCTGGTTAAAGCACAGCCGAGTACACAGACCAAACACATCTTTGTTGATGGAGAGAGAAAGAAGCACGCATTTCTGCATGCATTATTAAAACTACCATCTATTATTTCAGCTTATTTACGGACTCCTGATCTGGTTTCTGCGCTTGAGAGAAGCTGAATTTCATTAATTCATTTATTCATTCATTCATTCATTCATTTCAAGCTGCACTTGATCAAATCACTGGGTCAGAGCTTACCCAAGAATGCCTGTCCCTGTTCCAATGTCCAGAACTGTGCTGAAGCCCTCCTGCACCGCCCGCTGAATGGCGAGCTGGTACTTGCGGTTCCGCCCGTGGTCGTTCAGCATTAGGAAATGCCAGCGCTCCACCAACCAGTTGGCCACGCGGTAGAAGTTCTCCTTCGCCTCGGGGAAGTCCGGACGCAGCTTGAGGGCTTTGTGAAAGTGTGCCGCAGCCTCATCCCTGAAACCCATTCTAAAACATAGGAAACGGGTCAGATTACAGCTGTACTGAGGAACCTTGCCCTGCATGTGGGCTCACGCTGTTCAGTAGTTCCCACACATGAGCTATACTATTCTGGTACCCGCCCGTTCGTAGCTCCCTCTGGGCACTAGCAATGCTCCTGACGCTAGAAGGCTAAGGACACGGGTAACACTGGTCTCCTCCAATACGCAGCATTGCCAGGCCTGGCCCTCAGCTCCGCCGCACCTGCTAACAGATGCTTAAGAGTGAGGAGGGGGCCCGAGGTCGTGAGTTCGAATCCAGAGCCATGCCTCTCCCGTGCCATCAGTGGCCGGAGTCTGAGAGAGCACAATTGGCTGTGCACTTCCTGGGACTGGTAGATGGCGGGCTCTCTCCCCTCAGTACTTTCAGTGATGTTAGCCAGGTTAGCACAGGTATCTGTTAGCTGGGTAAATGTACATTACTGCCATGACTTAAACCTCTACTTTGGCCCTTAAGTCCTTTAAGTGTTTCATATCTAAAAACAGAAAACAGAAGGTTAACATTCAAAATATTCAAATACTGGATTATGTAAACCAAAGGCTACGATAAGTTTGGATATCCAAATATGCAAAGGGCCTTCCTCACCACAACCATCAGCTTCCCTGGAAACCATATCCTTCCCCACACTCTAGAGCTGGATCATGCATGTGTGAAGAACCTTTGAGTCGGTATAGAAACTTTACATCAAGTGAAAATGTCCTTACAAGCCTTTAAAAGGTTCTTCACACTCACTGACCCGTTTAATGGTTCTTCATGGAACCAAAAGTGGTTCCTCTATGGCATTGCTCAAAGAACCATTTGTAGCACCTTTATTTTAAAGAGTGCATGTTCTCCAAACCTTCAAAGCCCGACGTAAAGGCTCTTTGGATCTGTGAAGGGTGCTTAATACAACAGAAACCACAAATAACCACTACACTGTATAATCAATTTACACTCTACAGACAAAAGTATTGGGACACCTGCTCATTCACTGTTTCTTCTGAAATCAAGGGTGGGGTGGGGTGTGTGTGTGTGTATATATGTGTATGATATATATATATATATATACATACACACACATACATACACATATATACACACACACACACACACATTGCTGTGAGAATTTGATTGCATTCAGCAATAAGAGTGTTAGTGAGGTCAGGATGTTGGATGATCACCACCCCACCTCATCATCCCCAACTACCCTAAAGTATTGGGGGTATCATTTCAGAGAACACAGCTCTTCCACTGCTCCACAGCTCAATGCTTGGGAGCTTTAGACCCCTCTACCCCACACCTGGCGTTAGGCAGCATGGAGCCAATCGGTTCATGTCAACCTGCTCCAGGGAGTCCTATTCTATTGGCAGTACTTCTCTACAGGGACTAGACAAGCTGTGCGTATGTGTGCATTTACACATCTGTGTCAGCAACGGGTGCAAGTTAAAGTAGCTGAATGCATTCCTTAGAAGGGGTGTCCATAAATATTTGGACATAGGTTGTATACAGAGTCTTTTACAAACCAAAAGAAGTTTAGGGGGATATAAAAAAAAAACGTAAAGTGCAGGTGACTCAGAGAAGGTGGTTTTAAGATGAGGTTTAAAGATGAAAGAGCAGAGCAGACATGAAGGGGATGTAGCAGAGAGTTCTGGAGTTCGGGAGCCGTAGTACTGAACAGCCAGCCACTGTGTGTGGGACTGCAAGGATCCCCGCAGCGCCAGAATATCTAAGGAAGAGAGGGACAGTGGGGATAAAAGAGCTCGGAGAGGTGTGGAGGGGTGAGAGCATGAAGGGCTTTGAAGGTGAAGCGCTTTGAGAAGTTGGTTTTTGATAAGGGAGAACTTTGTTAACCAGTGAGGCTCATATAGGATAGGGGTGATATGGGGGCGGAGTGTTTGGTGAATGTGAGGAATCTTATAAGCACCTTTCAAGATACCCAAGATCACTGTACAAAGAGAAAAGGTGGAAACATCACTCCAGCCATGACAAGAAAAGACAGGACAGAGTAAACCGTACCTGAAGAGATGCTCTCCCATGCTGTTGACAATCACCTCATCAACCGGAAACAACTCCAGAGCTTGCTCATAGGAGTCGAAGAGGTCCTGAATACGTCCAAGAGAGTCCAGCTCATCGGCCCACTTGAAGAGCGTGAACCTGAAGGATTCCTATTTGAAAACCCCCAAGAAAACACACGCATGTGCCTCAATCCATCAACATCAATTACCTTCTAGTCCTCTTCCAAACAACTGCACAGCTCCCCTGAGAAATAATCAGACGATAATAACCAAGAAAAAAAAAAAAGACACATTCTACTCACTCTGGCAAAGTCCTTTAAGACCGGGGCCAAGTTTAGGACAAGAAGGTAGTGGACAAAAGCCGTCCCATAGTCCTGCTGCAGCAGGCACTGCTGGGCGCTTTCCAGGGACCTTGATATGAGCTCATTTCTTGCAGGATCTTCCCTTGTCGCTTCCCTTGGGCCTCCTCTTCTGGAGCGCCTCGTCCTCTTTGACTTTGACGTTTCGTTGGGCATGTTGGACGGAGTGAGCACCACAAGTCTGTTTATACCATCATTATCATTATTGCAGGATTATATTAAGTCTCAACTGTAACCATGGGAAAACCTCATGTGTTTAGAAAAGCAGGCAAGCAAGCTGCTGAGTATTACACCATACTTTCTAGACGGCTAATTAAATGGCACCTGTGATCCAACTCTGTTAAATATTCAGGTTGTGAAAAACTGAGCCACCCATGAGCCTAAATGGGAGATCTGTGGGGCCCCTGTCCACTTAGCCATGGTCCCATTATAGAGAGGAAGGCCCTCTACACCTTTTACAGGAGAACATAATGCAAATCCTGAGCTTTTAAGTTAATTTAATCCCCAGAATACACTGATGATAATAATAAAACACTATTATTATTATTACTAGCTAATAATAACACCGTATCCCTGACTGCCTAAACCTGGCCAGTTCAAATACAGCTACAGCCACGTTTAGGCTCTAATCCTCTAAACGTCGTAAAATATCACTCATCCAGCATCACTAAAGCATGACAGCACTAACGGACATATCTTTAAGGGCTTAACTCCTCGGCATCGCGTTAAAACCAGGTCTCAAAGTGCCCAAAACCGCCATAAAACGGCGCTAAACACAGAGGGAGCACATAACCAGCGCGGTCCCTCACATGAACCGCTATGCTAAAGCTAACCAAGCACATCAACTCGCATTTAACTCAAGATCCGCACCGAACAAACCACTCAGATACGTCTCCGTCATATCATCGCCTCCGTACAACCAAAACGAGACCAGACTTTGCTTCACTGCAACGCCGATAAAAACGGAATTCCTGCATCTAAGCGTTAGCTTGCCGGCTAACGCCGTAGCCAGGCGCCGGCTGTCCCTCACGTAAATAACACCGGGCGGACAACGGGAGCGCGACCCGACCCCGAAGGTTCCGCTTGAGATTAATCCGCATGACGTCAACACGTTACCACGAATCCCGCTCCACTCAGCCTGACAGAGAGCGAGTGTTTGGGCGACACTCTATCTTTATTTTATTCACCGTTATAAGTATAAGAAGTGTGTGTTTGTGTGCTCGTATGTCGCAGGTGGACTAGCTAAATATATGGGGAAACCCAAGGCGCCGTTTTCGTGTGACGCTTCTTCTCGCACGTTTCTAAGAAGTTCATCCACTAAAAAAGCTCAGGACTTTCAGGACTTTGAGGACTTTCAGGACTTTCAGGACTTTCAGGACTTTGAGGACTTTCAGGACTTTGAGGACTTTGATCCGCTCGCTGTGGCTCGTTAGTGACTTTAGAAAGCGCAGGAAAATGGGACTGCACCCTTTGGAGTTCAGCGAGTGTTACCTGGACAGTCCGAGCTTCAGGGAGAAAATCAAAGCCCACGAAGCAGAGCTGGACAAAACCAACAGGTTTATCAAGGAGCTGTATAAAGACGGCAAGAACCTCATCAATGCGACCAAGCGTAAGTTTCCCCCGGATCCCTTCAGTAATTCATTCCAGCAGTGGAGGGGAAACGGTGGCTGGGAGTCTAGTGGTGGGGTAGGAAGGCTGCATGGGCTGCATGGGCTGCATGGGCTGTGAATCAGCCCCCAGAAGAGGAGATCATGTGTCCAAAGGAAGGGTATTTGGGTATTTGGGTATTTTGGTATTTTGGTATACCAAGGTCATTTAACCTTTTTATTTAGAAGAAAGGAGGGTATTAGGCTGTGGGACAGCAGATGTAGAAGGTCTAGGGACGTCAAAGTGAAGGTTCTGTGTGTCCACCAGGACTGTATACTGAACTTTTGACCTGGGAGAGGTTGGGTAGACCCATGTCTAGTTCTAGACGTTTGCTGGACTCCATTCGTCTCCTTTTGGGATATTTTTGGTCAACAAGATTACCAGTGTTAATGAAGGAGTATGTTTAGTAGTGGGACACCAGGAGAAGAAGGTCCAGTAATGTCAAAGTGAAGGCCCTCAGGACTGTATCTTGAACTGTTGACCAGGGATGGGTTGGGTAGAGGAGCCTTAAACCATACTGAGCTAAAAATGGCCAAGCAAAACTAACCTGGGTCAGGTATGGATGCTCCTTTTAACCTGTAGATCTGAGGATCTTCTAGGTGCATCAAAAATAAGGAAACTGTACGTTTATTAGAATTACATTTTTCTTCCTTTGAAGTTTAACATCTGGAAACTTCAAGTTCTAGACGTTTACTGGACTCCATTCATCTCCTTTTGGGATCTTCTTGGCCACCAGTATTAACAGTGTTAATGAAGGAGTATGTTTAGTAGTGGAACACCAGCAGAAGAAGGTCCAGTAATGTCAAAGTGAAGACCCTCAGGACTGTATCTTGAACTGTTGACCTGGGAGGGGTTGGGTAGAGGAGCCCGAAACCATACTGAGCTAAAAATATGACCAAGCAAAAGTAACCTGAGACAAGTATGGATGCTCCTTTTAACCTGTAGATCTGAGGATCTTCTGAATACATAAAAAATAAGGAAACTATACGTTTATTAGACTTACATTTTTTCCCTTTTGGATCTTCTTAGTGCATGCAACATTTGGAAACTTCAAGTTCTAGACGTTTACTGGACTCCATTCGTCTCCTTTTGGGATCTTCTTGGCCACCAGTATTAACAGTGTTAATGAAGGAGTGTGTTTAGTAGTGGAACACCAGGAGAAGAAGGTCCAGTAATGTCAAAGTGAAGGCCCTCAGGACTGTATCTTGAACTGTTGACCTGGGATGGGTTGGGTAGAGGAGCCCGAAACCATACTGAGCTAAAAATGGCCAAGCAAAAGTAGCCTGAGGCGAGTATGGATGCTCCTTTTAACCTGTAGATCTGAGGATCTTCTAGGTGCATCAAAAATAAGGAAACTATACGTTTATTAGAATTACATTTTTCTCACTTTGAAATGAACAATTCAATATCTATTAGAGCTGGTCAATATGACAATATTGTATCATATTGTGATAAATTGTGTTATTGTGGAAAACAATATGCTTTTACGGGTTTATTGTGGAGATCATCAGTAACTCCACGTTTCATTACAAAGAGTGTAATCAGTCTTATTTAATTCAATGAATTGCGAAATATTGCGATAATATCAAACAATGTAAAAAATGTATTTAAATATTGAGATATACATTTTTTTCTATATCCCCCAGCTCTAAGCTGGAAAGCTGGAGAAACTGGTGGAGCCCCCTTTAAAATATGATCGATGGAGGTCTAGGTACTAAATTATCTCCATTTGGGGAGATCTAATGTTCCTCCATCCCACCTTTACTCTTGAATCCCACCTGGTTAGACACCAGACTATGGTGGAAATGCTCTAAATGTTCTACCAGCAAGAGAACCAAGCTCCTGTCTTCAGTTCTAAACCAGCTCTGAACGGCGCATTCATACTCAAGGAGGAGGCTAATGCTAATGCTAATGCTAATGCTAATGCACACACGCTAAGTGATCAGACTGCAGAGTTGTAAAGGAACTGGGAGCTGAATGGTCAGGGAGGTCAGTCAGACTGGACTGTAAGATAGTAAACACTATGGAGTTTAAAACAGTCGTTTAAAAAGATGCTCCAAACAAAAGTAGATCAGATTATAATCAGACTTTATAGTCAGACTTAGTCTGATTATAAAAACTGGTACTTAACTGCTGTTTACTGTTGTTCATTAGCACATCTTACCTACGTTTTGGAGCTATTTTACTGTATTGCTTAATATTAATACTATAAAAACACGAAGATCAGATCAGATCGGCCAATAGTCAGCATTTAGATCGGATTGGGGGTTAAAAAAAAAAACGTAATCAGGGCATCCCTAGTTGATACTCAGGGTTTCCATATTGGTACGTTAATGTGGTGCAATAAGGTAGTAATGGTCCAAATCTGACTATCTAACTGGAGCATATTCGCCTCCATTGGTACATCTGATCAAACGTTGACACTATTTAGATCTGTGTCCTTGTTTTTTGGCCTGCCTGATGGTACAGATCCAAAATGCATGTCGGCACAGGCTGTAAGTACGGTATAAGCTCCTCCACGACTGCAACAAAAGGGTGAAGTTGCGTCAAGTTACGTCGTAATTGTTTAGTTTGAATCCACGGTCTTAAAGCCAGCTCCTTCCAGCCAGTTGGATCCTTCATGTTTGGATATGCAGAGAAGGCCGTATGACGTTGACCTTCTGTCTTATGACCTTTGCTTCTACATCAGCTTACATGGTGCATTGCAGAACAGGCCACTCATCTCCTTGGGGGGAAAAAGCAGCAGAAGAAATTGGCTAAAAATAAAATTTACGTGACTTTCGCAGGCCTGGCTTTGGGTTCGCAGGCCTTTTTGGGACTTGCTGGAATGCTGAAGAACTGCTGGAGGAATGCCTGAAGCTGCCTTATTTGAAGGTTTTGTTGTTTTGACCGGGGTGAAAATGCTCTGAAATCTTCTACCTTGGAGAAATGAACCTTTGGCATGTTTGATATGTATTTGATGGGGCTGAAAGACTTGCTGTTATTAGGAACAGTGGAGCTGTGGAACATCTTGCAGGACAGTTTTCTCTATGGTGCGACTAAGAACAACAGGGTTGGGCTATATCTCAGTTTGTCACTCTTTCTGAACCGTGACCTGACCGTCCACTCTGAAGGCCATGGCCTAATATTGTGTAGGTCACCCTCGTGCCACGAAAACAGCTTTGACTCATCAAGGCATGGACGCCACAAGACCTCTGGAGGTGTCCTGTGGTATCTGGGTATCTGACACTAGAACATTAGCAGCAGATCCTTTAAGTCCTGCAGTTTGCAGTGTGGTTAGGCCTCCATGGGTTGCATCACTGGTTGTCCTTTCTTTGAGCACTTTTGGTAGTTACTGACCGCTGCATACCCAATGATTTGGTGATGTTCAGCCCCGGTCGTCTAGCCATCACAATCACAATTTGGGCAGAGTTCAGATCAGATTCTTACGCTTGACCATTTGTCCTGCTTCAACACCTTCATCACCTTCCAGAACTGACTGTTCACCTGCTGCCTGATACTGTAGGTCCCACCTTCGACAGGTGCCACTGAAAACCAGATGATCAAGGTTTTTCACTTGACATCTGTCAGTGGTTTTAATGTTATGGCTGATTAGGGTACAGATATCTAGCTCCAGTCTGGAGTGCTGAAGTACCCTTTCCCTCTGATTTCATTGATCTAATGAGATAATTCAGCTGCTCCTTGCTCTCCTCTATAAGACATGACCTTTGCTGAGACAGTAGACGACTAACGTGCCTCTCTTGTTGCCTCCCACTGCAAGCCAATCTTTAAATAAATAAATAAATAAATAAATAAAGGACAGACAACAATGATGCTTATCAAGATAGCCGAAATATTATTTTTCATATTTCCTGATTCATATCCTGGATTCGTCCTAAAATGACATGCATTGTGAGACTGACAATCGCCTTGTGTCTTCAGACCAGCAACTTTACAGGACCAGGAAGAAGCCGCCTTAGCTTTCAGTGGATTATCATTTGGACATTTGGACTCGATGTCGGTGACATGTGGGAGCTCACTGTTTGGGGAAGCCAAAGGTGGGGTGCCTGAGACCACTGTAGCTGTGAATGTAGAGACATGCTAAGCTCAAGTAAGCGAGAAAGCAAGCAAACCTGGATGAGCCAGTCTGCTAAATATAGCCTGAAAACAGTGGAAACACTGACCAAAGACCATTCACTCGACTCTGTGCTTCTCAGATATGAGGCTTTATCCTCTAAACGGGTGTGAGGTGTGATCCCAGCCTCCGTTAGCTGGTTCTTGGCTACACATCGCTATCCATGGGCCGTTGGTTCTTTGGTAATGTGGACGGTTCGCCGTCGAGTCCAGCTGCCTTTAACCTGAGCGGATAATCACAGGTTTCGTTCCACAGGATGCTTTACCGCTCAGGCCGACTGAAGGGGGGAGTGTTCCAGCGGGAACGTGGCGTCGATGCAAACCCTCTAACCCTCTGGTTTTTGTGACATCACAAAATTAGTGAATTTACCATTTTTATCGTTTCTTTTAAAGCTGCATTTCCATATTTGGACTGTGTGGTATTCACATGCTCCATTGAGCATGCTTCGTTACCGTCCCTTTAAGACTGATATTTGTAAATCACTTGGCTTTGCTGTATTGCGCCTCGTCCCGACAGCAGTCAGGGCTGATATACGCCCCCTGTCACTCTATATGGAGTGTAGTTAGAGCTGGGCAATGTGATGATCTTTTATCGTATCGTATCGTGATAAATTCGGTTATTGTGATAACAATCGAGGATATTGTTAGTGCTTAATAAACACTGATAAACTGCAGGTTTCGTTACAGTGTAATTAGTCTGGTTTAATTGGATGACGTGCAGTAGAGTATCTGAATAGTAGTGTTTTAGAAAATGATCATACTGATGTATTTAGTCTGCGATTACAGGTATTGTGATAAATATCGTGAAAAGTCTTTAAATATCGTGATCTAGTGTTTTCACCATATCACCTAGCCCTAGGTGTAGCATAACTGTGTTTACCTACATGCTACACCAAACGTCATTGTCTCAGGCTGCACCTCATCCCAAGAGCAGGCAAGGCTGATACACTCTGTGTCACTTCAACGATATTATAAATGGGTGGGGCTAACCTCGTATTGACCGAATAAACAGAAATGTACGCAGCGAATTCATTATAAGCCCTTTATGAGGCCTAATTTCGATATGCAGATTACGTCTAGTGTTGTTCTGGCGGTGTTTACCCGCTGCACCAAACTCCTTTGAATGTATTGCGAGTGACCCTTGTACTCACTGGCTCTGCAGTGTTGGCCCTTATCCTGCAGCAGTCAAGCCTGATACACTAAGTGGGGTTAGCCCCTTGTAGCAGAATAAGCAGATATGTTGATTGGCCCATTTGATTGCCTTCATGTCTCTATGAGGGTTTATGTAGATTGTAGTTTTAACAGTGGATGGGTGGGGGTAGCTTTTGCTGTGTTACCTCAGATGGGAGTGTATAAATTAATTCATTGATTTAATCTAATTAATAATAAACGAATAAACTGTAGAACACTACTGCTTCTGTGGATGGACGGTGCGGCACTCTGGGTTGGTCAGGCTTTCCCTACTTTCTGAGTAGGAAATCACATTGGTGGGATGTTCCAGTTAAAGATTTCCTGCTGGGAACTTGGGAAATCTGACATCCCATTTTAATCTAGAACACAGCATTGCTATTTTATTCCAAGGAGCATTTCTATTGGTCCATTCATCATAAAATAATTAATGGAAAATAAAATTTGGACGCAATGTAAAGTACAGCTGTCAGATTTATCTATGTCAAAAAGTTAAAAGTAGCAAAAATGGAGATACAAGGTTTTTTTTTTGCAGGTCATGCAGTTTTCTTCTCTTCCATTTCTTTACCCGAAGGTCCACATTGTTGGCTTTACGCACCAAAACCAGTGGTGGTTCATTTTTACGGGGTCTTTTCCCACCCTCTATTTGTCTCCCATAACTGAACCCACCCTGTTACTGTCCCTTTAAGACTGATTTATGTAAATGACCTCTCTTCTTACTGGTTTGGGTATGCACGTGACGCCATAGTTGGTGGGAGTCACTGCGGCCACGCCCACATCCAATGGCAAAAAGGCAGATTCTGTGGCGGCATTAGCGTTGAGCTATGGACGCAGCATTACTATAGGCAGGATAAGCGATATGTATGTGTGTTTGGGTGGGGTGTGTGTGTATGTGTGTTTGGGTGGGGTGTGTGTGGGGGGCGGGGGGGACATCCCAAATCTAATCTTGTCGCTGTCAGACAAACATTTCTGCCGCCTTTCACTTTTTGACATAACTGATTAAAAAATAATAATTATTATTAATAATAATTAATAATATTAATTGTTATATTATTATATTATAGGTTTTTTGTCTGACATCGACAAGATTATAAACAAACTGCCGAGAATATAAATGATATAAATTATAATTACGATGATTGATCCCTGACCCCCAGTTCATTTGATCAGCCAAGACATGCTTAATGTATCTGCTAACAAACACTAGACCTAGACCTAGACCTAGACCAATCTCATCTAAAAAAACAAACAAACAAAAACATTTTTTATTTTAAAGTGTGTAAATGTAACAAAACATTTCACAAAAACAGTGAATTCATAATGAGCCCCTTCTGAAGCCTAATTTTCGTACGTTGCTCATATGAACTGTAGTTTTAGCAGTGTTTACATATTACAGCAAAGTCTATATTACAAAAAAACAAGCCATGAGGGCCCATAAATTAATTTAAGTCGTTTTTTGATGCCCCTTAAGTTTGTGTTTCTGAATCTATTCAAATTATTATAAAATATTAATCCATAAATTAAAAATAATTAATTTAATTAAACAAATAATTGTAAAAAAGAATGAAATCATGAGTTACAAGGCTTTGATATGAATCTGATGAATCATGATGGTGACTTGTGTGTTTTGTAGTCTGAGTAAATATGTGCTAAAAATAGATTACCCAGAAATCCTTAGACCGATTTGGAGTCTGCCTATCCCAGGTGACCTAGTTGACTGCTGTAAATACTGAATTGCTCATAAATATATATATATAATTTTATAATTTATTTATTTTTTGATGATGTCAGCATGTTTTCCCAGTTCTGCTCATATCGGCCCCCTATTTGTGTAAAGCTGAGCTGTGGATCTCCAGGATATCAGGAGCACCCGTGCTACTGTGTGCCGGCTGAAGACTCTGTGTTTTCTCCGCTGTGATCTGTCGGCCTCTCTGACACGTCTGGATTTGCTGTGTTTAAAGTTGGCTGTGATGTAGTCAACACTGCCATGACACGAGGTTAAACAAGCGCTTGGTCGCCAAGTGGGCAGCGTTTTCCCCCTGTGTGATCCCTAATACACGCTCACTGAGGGTAGTGTGGGTTAACTGGTAGAGTTTGGTGAGGTGGCGAGTTAATTATGGTGGGTATTGGCAGAACTTGGAAGACCAGCTGCAGGTTTTGTTACGTTGATTAAGAAAGCACAAATAGTCCTGTTTCCTTACGTTTATTTCTGGGCTTTATTCAGTATTAATTACAGAAGTGTTGTACCTTTTATAGGATTTTTAGAAGATTTATTTTCCATCAGTTATTGACTAAATATAATGTAAAAAAATATATAAGTACTTTTAGAGCATTTTTATTGGTCCGTTCATCATCAAATTACAATGTAAATAACAACAGATGCCAGATTCGAAGTGTAAAAAGTGAAAAATAAATAAACAAATAAATATATATATATATATTATATGTATAGTTTTATTTGTTTATTTATTTTTCACTTTTTGATGTCTGATGGGTTTTTAAATAAGAAGGCTTTCTTTCTGCTTAGTACACAGATTCAGTTATGTCAAAAGTGAATGGAAGAATTTCACTAAAAAAGTAAAAAAATGGAAGAATTGAAGGAAAGAAAAAATATATATCCATTTGTTTTCACTTTTTTATTCTTTTGTTTTTGACATGAAAGTTTATTTATATATAATCTAATCTTGTCGCTGTCAGACAAACATTTCTGCCGCCTTTCACTTTTTGACATAACTGATTAAAAAATAATAATGTTTAATTTTTATCTTATTGAAACTTGAAACTTTAAGATATATATTTATATATATATTTATATATTAGTAGTAATGTCAAACATTGAAAGGCGGCAGAAATGCAGATGTAAGGTTTTTGTCTGACAGCTACAAGATTATAAATAAACTGCAGAGAATATAAATGATTTAAATTATAATTATATCATCAGTGATCAATTAGATAATTGATCACTGACCCCTAATTCATTTGATAAGCCAAGACATGCTTAATATCTGTCATGTGCTTCTTTAGTTTACAACAGCAGATGCTAAGCTAGCACTGCTAACAAACACTAAACTCAGATTGCCACCAATCTCATCTCTTTTTGGTACTTTTTTAATTTTTTAAAGTGTGTTTAAATGTTTTAATGTGCTTTTAAACCCTCATATGGTTGGTGTGGCGCAACAGATAACACCACCACCTACCATTGCGTTACAACAACACCATGTGGGAGACTGGGGTTCGATTCCCAGTCTGGGTGACTATGCTGCGCTACACCAATAAGAGTCCTTGGGCAAGACTCCTAACACTACATTGGCCCTCCTCTGTAATACGAGTGACCTTGTAAGTCGCTCTGGATAAGAGCGTCTGCTAAATGCCGTAAATGTAAATGTAAATGTAGATAATCAGTTTCCACTATTCCACCTCTGAGTGTTTGGAAGACGTATCTAAACATTAAACTGAATTTCAGCAGCAATAAAACCTCTTATTTACAACAAAACAGAAACTTTACAACGCAACGTAACGTTTTTTTTTATCAACTAACGGGATTTATCACTTAATCCAGATGTAGTTGATCAGCTGAGACACGTATGATATCTGAGGTTCTGCTTCTTTAGTTTAGAATGGGAGATGCTAGGCTAACATTGCTAACAAACACTGGACATAGACTGTCGCCGATCCCCTCTCTGTGAAGACCAGCCCAAGACAAATCAAAGTCCTTTTAGAAAAGTCTGTTTTCTTCAGCAGCCATAATTGCAACGCCACCGGGCAGTTATTTTCAGGGGAAAGAGAAAGACCAAAAAACTCAAAACTGAAGCTTGATTTATTAATTCAGTTCAATTATTAGTAGGAATGTACTGATCCGTTTTCTTCAGTTCTGATATGATACCGATACATAAACTTTGCATATCGGTCGATACCCGATACTGATCCCATACCATTGTTAAATTAATAAACCGTAAACCTCACCATGTGGGAGAGACTTAAGGCATCCGGATTGACTTAAATGCTACTTTACTAACTTTGTAACACTAAATATAACATTAACATTAGAAATAAGTGTACTAAGTTGCTATTTATTTGACAGTAAAATCAACAATGGTGCAGGAGCATTCAAATTCAAAATAAAAAAGGAGTCAAACATTTTAAAATATGTTAAAATACATCAAATTTATCAGCCAAAACTGAACTAAGTAGCTTCACTTTGTCAAACACACAAATAAATATTTATTTATAACCTGAGAATAAATCAGTAAGTTGGTCAAACATACAAGCAGCAATCAAAAATTGCAAACATCTAAACATATTTTGTGCAATTTCACTACAACCAAGTGAAAGGATCAGATCCATGGATTAGCCTAATTATCCAACCCAGCTTATTTTGTAAATATCGGGACTGATACCCGATTCTAAAATCGGATCGGTGCAGCTCTAATTATTATTGAGGATTACAGAAACTCCACATTCATATTTCGACCAGTGACTCCTCAGCCTCCTCGGGTCTGACGTCTCTGGACATTTCCAGATTTCCAGATGTTCGGTTCGGTTCGGTTTGGTTTAGAACATGGAGCTGACTGGGCTTCCAGTTTCAGCCTAAATGTGATCCTAGTCTTCATCCCTGTAGTTGGTTTGCTCTGGTCCGAATCAGTTAACAGGTTTGTAAATGTGGAGGGTTTCCCCTTGGTTTGGTCCAGTTTGACTCTCTGCTCATTGGTCAGACCTGTCTGGGGTGGGAGTTCTGGACGAGTGCTGCAGATATCTGAGCAGTTTAGCAGGGAGCAGCGGCAGAGATGACCTCTGTTCACAGCTGTGGAAGTTAATTACCTGAGCAGTGTAGCAGGGTAACACCTGGCTCTGGGACTTGTGGAGTACTCTGAATAGCTGGGTTGGATCATGGTCAGATCACGTTCTCACCACAAACGAAACACACCAAAATTAGTTTGGCACTGAACCAAGACCACCTCTTCTGAAGGGTCTCGTTGTGGTTCTACCGGTGTTCACACCTGCCCTGACGAGTCGCACCAAGGCTGAAAGCGAACCAGAGTCCCATTTTACCAGACATAAAAGTGCAGGTGTGAAAACTCCCTTTTCATGTGGTTTTACAACGTTAAGTTTTTTTTATTATTATTTTGACTTCCGAAGCAAAAATGAAGTTTATTAATAAATGAAGCATTAATAAATTAGTGTTTTTTATTATTTTGACAGATTTCTGAAGCAATAATAAATTAAGTTTATTAATAAATAAATAAATAAATAACATTTTTAATTATTTTGTCAGATTTATGAAGCAATAATGAAGTTTATTAATAAATAAATAAGCATTTTTATTATTTTGACAGATATCTAAAGCAATAATAAATAAAGGTTATTAATAAATAATGAATAAATAAATAAACATTTTTATTATTTTGACAGATTTCCAAAGCAATAATAAATTTATCAATAAATGAATAAATAATAAATGAATACGCTTTTTTAATAATTTTGACAGATTTCTAAAGCAGTAATAAATCGGGTTTATTATTAAATAAGTAATTAATACATGAATATGCTTTTTATTATCTTGACAGATTTCTGAAGCAATAATACATTCAATTTATTGATAAATAAATAAATAATATAACAAAAATAACTAGTTATTTTGGCTCAAGCAATAACGCATGTAATTAAACACGTATTAATAAATAAATGAATATTTTAATGATTTTTAAAAGAAAAAGAAAAAAAAAAAAAAATATATATATATATATATATATATATATATATATATATATATATATATATATATATATATATATATATGTGGAGGGTTCCCCTTGTGGAGGGTTTCCCCTCGCAACACACATCCGATATCGAGTGTATCTCGACAGTACCTCCAGACTGTGCAGCCCTGTAGCGATAAAGCTGGTTTGAGTAGTCCAGTGTCTCGCGCCCCTGCTTTTGCGCTGACTGTGTGCTTTTGGTCAGTCTACAGTCAGTAATTAGGTTGGAGCTGCAGAACCTGCTCCGCTGCAGACTGTGATCCCGACCTTCTTTTACGGTTTGCGGTGGCACCCACCTATCCCACATTCCCCACTGTTTAAACATTCCTGCTGAACTCCGCTGAGGTCTGATAAAGACGAGAGAGTGGTGGCTGAGCTCCGTATCTCCCAGTGCTGTGCTTCTGGACCTGACTGACACTTGTTCAGCTGAAGATTATCTGAGGCCGAGCTTATGTTCTCATCCTGGTATCTGAGCTGAGCTGTGTTAAAATAAATAAATAAATACATACATACACTAAATATACACCAATTGCTGACATATGTGTGCCAGGCGTGGGCTAGAGGGGTATAAAGCCCCCTAAAAGCCCTCCTCCAAAATCTAGTAGAAAGCCTTCTTCCCTGGACAGTAGAGACAGATACTCCAACAGGAAGCAGGATAAGCTATTTTTTTTTTATAGCCTTGATTTTGAAAGAAACAATGACTGAGGAGGCGTCCCAATACTTTTGTCTGTATGAAGTGTATAGGGGTGTAAATGTCTGATTGATTGTTATGTAAGTTACAGTTACAGACAAGCACAATCTGATTAAATTGATCTGCTAAACAAACCGTGTCTAATTGTAAATGAGCACATTGAGTAAACATCCACAGTGCAGGCTAGAAAAAGTAAGTGGACCTTTGGAAATGAAAGAAAATGTGGTCTGATTGTTGTCTAAGTTACAGTTACAGACAAACACAGTCTGACTACATTAATAACACAAACAGTCGTCCCGCCGAGGTTTTGTCGAGCACATTGAGTAAACATCCACAGTGCAGGCTAGAAAAAGTAAGTGATCCCTTCTGTACTGATTACTAATGTGGTCCTGATGGCTTTTTCTGTAACTGTAACTTAGTGTTTGTCTAAAATTGTCACTTGAGTAACAGTCAGACCAAATTTAATGAATAGTTCTGGTACTTCCAAAGAGTTCACTGTACTTACATTAAAATTGGGAAAGTGTGTGTGTGTGTGTGTGGGGGGGGGGGGGTTAGTGTCTTTCAGTGCTGTTTGGGTTAGTCAGTGTCTGAGGTTTGAACAGTAGCCAATGTGAAAAGCTACCACTCCGCTTTTCCTGCGTATGGGGATCAGAGCGGATGTGTCGGGCCACCAGTCCTTGTTTCAGAAGGAAACGGGACGGCCAGGGTGACCTGCACGAGTGGAACGTACACAAACACACGAGCGCCCCCCCCAGCGGACCAGGAGGGCACAGAGGATGCGCTCGGGTTACTTTCCGTTTCCTCCTCTGTGTAGTGCACAGTCCTTGTCACACAACCTTTGGTCCGCTGGCATATCCTGCCCTTTCTCTCTCAGAGGGTCGTGAACCTCAGTCTTGTCCATCACTCTTTAAAGGAAGCAGATAGCTTGTACATGTTTTTTTTCTGAGGGATCTTGTGGAAGTCCTTGTGATGATAATGCTAATAATGAGTATTAATAATATCAGTAAATCACTGATATTAGAATAAACACTAATAATAACACTCCTACAGAAAGTGGTGGAGGTTCTCCATCACTGTGTTCATCATTAGAACATCTCCAAAGTTCTCCTCTCTTATGGAGTCTAGTATTATTTAGAGTTCTCCTCAGATCAACACCTGGTTTGATGGTAAATCAGGGCTTAATGATGGTAAACCAGGTGAGCTGCTGCTGCTGCTGATGGAGTTAAACACATCCTCCACGCTGTGCCGGCTGGACTGGGGGGCGTCCAGGAGAAACCTGGAGGAACCGAGCTCTGTTCTTCAGACTAGCTCACCGACAAGATCTCACTACTTTCTTTCCTCAGAATGAGAAGCTCTTGTTTCTCCTTTTTACTGGATTTTTATTTCAATATAACATTTTTGAGTTAGTTTGATTTAATTAATTAGCATAATGACCTTCTAATGACCTTGATTTTTAGAAAGATGGTGAATGTGGATAGGTTGTATTTCACGAGTGCACGATCCTCTATTGGTGAAGTTGGTGGACCTCGTTTCTTCCAAAATAAACATTGTGAGGATCTCATGGCATTGGTCAGGCATGGGAGCATTATTAAGGTGAGGTACTGATGTTGGTTGAGAAGTTCCAGATCATTAATGCTGCTCCAGCCCATCCCAGAAGTGTTGGATGGAGCTCCACCAGTGCTTTGGGGGGCTTCATACCCCTTTTAGCTAATGCTTGCCATAGTGTCCTTGAGCTCTGTGCAGTTCTAATGAGTGCAACAAGGACACAAGCTAGGCATATGTCATCGTCAGCGTCATTGTTGTTGTTGTTGGTGGTGGTGGTGGTGGTGGTGGTGTTCAAGGTCGCCATCGCGTTCACATCATATTATAGCCAGAGCTCTGCATGGACAGCTCCCTTGCCTGTTGTCTTGAGACTAGTCAGCCGACCCAGGATGGTTTACAACTGCAAATGCATGTTTATTCCTCCGCCGTGGCCGTGTCAGTCTCAGCCTAGCATTAACATAATGTGGACCTGCGAGATGTTCCTGCTCTGCACTGCTCTGCACTGCTCTGCTCTGCTCTTTGTGCCTGGGAAGTTCTCCATGATTGGGTCTGGCAAAGAGCACCCTGTAATCACATTACTGGGTCTGCCAGCAGACATCAGAATCTTTCATTAGAATCGCATTAAGGCCACAATGAGCTCATGCGAGAGGAAGGTTTGCTTTTTTAGGAGAAGAAATGCGAGCTGATAATGGACCGAGTGAAACTCGCTGCTGTCTTTGTGCATTTTTAGAAGAGATTTAGGACTTTGGGGATGAGAGCTCAGATGGGCCTTTTACAGTTCTTCCACAGTTTCAGAGTAAATGATGGTTTGTTATTCTCAGAACTCCATTACTGCCATAATTGCCATCAGTTTCGTAGGCCCCAAAATAGAACCCTGTGGGACTCCACTAGAAATGCTAAGCCAGGCGCATGGGGATGCGTGGGGATTAATAACTGGATGATAAAGCTAGGGTCAATGGGTTAACAGCAGTCTACTGCAACCAAGACTGGAGTGTTTATTTAATTAATTAATTAATTAACATATATAAAACAAGAAAGTTTGCTGCTGCAGATTCACACTCGAGTGCATTTGCTTTGCCTTGCCTTTCTTCTTACTGCTACACTCAGACTCATCCTTTGCCATGTAAATGTAGGAGTTTGAATACTTGCAATTGCCAGAACTTCTTTATTTGAATAGAGATGCATTGCTCCGTTTCAATAATTTGAATGTTTGATATAACCGTGTGAAATTTAAATGTCTCTGGGTTCATGCTTCAGCAATATGTGCTGCTCATTATGCATACTGTCCAGTAATTTTAGGACGTGTGCTGACATCTCAGTGTAGGAGCCCTTAACTTTACTGTTGGACTTTATCATTTATATGGAACTAACTAAATCCATGTAACACCATTAGCCACCAACGCCTCTAAGTTCAGCCATGTTCAGATCCTCCTCTGCTGCCTTCTCTCTTCACTGTAGCTTCCTGTAGCAGCTGCCCAGGTCATCAGATTCAAACCCCTGACTCTGGCCTACAAAGCCAAGACTGGACCAGCCAGCCCCTCCGTACTTGATGGCGAAGGTCAAAAGCTGATCTGCTCCAAGAGCCCTTCCAGCTTCAAGTGCGGCTCGGCTCGACCCGCCATCCTTTAAGATCCACGGAAGACGAGCGTCCAGACTTTTTACTGTCCTGCACCGAAGTGGTGGAGCGAACTTCTCCTGGGTGTCCGAACAGCAGAGTCCAACGCTCGCTGTCCTCAAACCCAGACTGAAGACCCTCCTCTTCTGAGAGTACTTGGGCGAAGTGTTGTGTATATTAGGGTCTCTATAGTGGCTTCTGTATTTAGTCGTTTCTAAGCTTATTGGGATCTTTTGGATCCTAGCCAATACAAACTAGCTGAGGGTATTTTCTAAGTAAACAGTGAAGCACTTTTGTAAGTCACTCTGGAGAAGAGCGTCCGCTAAAGGCCTTGTGTAAATGTAGTGTGTGGTTTGGGACACAGCCCCGCTAAACTAAAGCGTCAGACAGAAGTTGTTCAAGCACAGGAACGTGGGCAGGTCTGCACGGGGCGTTGGGGTTGGTACTAGATTTTGAGGACAGGAGTGACCCCATGACCCCCTACTCCCAGGCCCGCTTGTTTGGTGCACACCAGAGTAGAAAAGGCAGCGATCATACTCACTCAACCGACCTCACTACAGAGCCTTCACACCAGGGTTCCTTTTCATCCAACCAAAGCTGAGAAGTAGAAACACGCCCTAAAAGACTACAGTCTAAACCGAAAAGGCTTTTATCTAGTACTGAAAAAGGGTTCTTCTGTATGGTACCCTCTTTGGTTCTACACAGGGCCGTCCACTAAAGGTTTTCTGCTAATGCAAATACACTGTTTAACCAGGCCGAGACTTGTTTAAACAACCAGGTGGATCTTTTGAGTTCTGCAGTAGTGTGTTCTACGTCCCCTGTTTCAGCAAAACTGCAGATATTCAGGATAACCGGATTATTAAATATTAAAGATATAAGCAGCTGCCAGTCAGTGACAAAGAAACAGCATGCCGAAACATAGCTGATGAACTTTGATCTGCACACACTGTGATCTAATGGGCGGGTGGGGAGGACTCGGCCAGGGCAGTGTTATCTGAGTGAATCCTGGGAATTCAAAAGGAAATACGACACACAGTACAGTTCTAGCATGTTGTTGGACAGCTACACTACTCTCTCTCTCTCATATTACATTATTATATATATATATATATATATATATATATATATATATATATATATATATATATATATATATATATTCATTGACATAAGTATTCAGACCTTTTACTCAGTACTCAGTCTCCCTGTCCCAGTTGCTGAAACACACCCCCACAGCATGATGCTGCTACCACCACCATGCTTCACTGTAGGGATGATATTGGGCAGGTGAGGAGCAATGCCTGGTTTCCTCCAGACGTGACCTGGCGTAGAGGTGGCTAATAGGACAATATTTTATCTTATTGTAATAAAGTTTCTAAGCATATCGAGTATAATGTTGGTGCTTAATAAACACTGATCAACTGCACATTTCGTTACAAACAGTGTAATTAGTCTAATAGTCTAGTACTAGTACTGAATACGGGAGAGCGTTTGGATGGTAGTTTTTAAAAATCTGTCACTACTGATGCGTTTGGTCTGCGGTCGCATCTGTCATGATGAATACTGTGTCTCTGGGAAAATTGTGGAAATATCACGATACAATATTTTTGCCATATCGCCCAGCCCTAACATAGCGCTTAGATATGAGGCCAAAAAGTGGTCAACCATGGTTTCCTCAGACCAGGAAATCTTGTTTCTCACAGTCTGAGAGTCCTTTAGGTGCTTTCCTGTGTGTGTGTGTGGTTCCTGTGTGTGGTTTATATATATATATATATATACTGAGGAGAGGCTTCTGTCTGGTCACTGTCATGAAGCCCAGATTGGTGAAGTTCTGCAGTGATGGTTGACCTTCTGGAAGTTTCAGGATCTTTGGAGCTCAGCTAGTTCTTGGTTAGGTCTCTCACCAAAGCCCTTCTCCACCGATTTACTTAGTTTGGTGGGGAGGGGGTTGGTTGTTCCAAACCTCTTCCATTCAATAAAGGCCACTGTGTATTGAATGCATTGTGTGTGTGTGTGTGTGTGTGTGTATATATATATATGTATATATATATATATATATATAAATAAATAAATAGAGGTTCTTCAAGGAACTACTATTATTTTATAATAAATAATCTTGATTTATTAATATTAATTATTAATATTACTATAACTTTTACTGTGTACGAGCTAGATCAGTTTTAAATCCAGTGTTTATGTACAGAGTAGCAGCTCTCAGAAGCACAGGTCTGTTAGATGTGTTGGGTTGAGCTCATCGTAAGTCAGTAAAGTTCAGTATAATAACTTTGGTTTTACTGGGTTTCAGTTTGGCGTCATTGTATTTCGTCCTGGCGTCTCCAGCATGCCGTGTAGTTCCACCTGTACTTTCTGTTCAGGCCCGTCAGCATTTCACTTAAATCACGCTTCCAGATCATCAGGTGCTTACGCTGGAGTTCAGATTGAAAACAACGGGCCCTTATGCATAGGAGATGCGTGACTGCCAGCAGGCAGCAGTGGAAAGTCATAGTGCTGGAAAGGCAGGTCTGTTGTACAAAGGCAGGCAGTGTACTCTCCTCAGCCTCCGAGCCTAGCTGAACATGAGCAGAGGTGTTCCACAGGAATGGGAGAAGGCCGTTAAAGGCGTTAAAGGCGTACTCCAGCATTTCTCAACCTAGTGTCTATCTGCAATGTCAGTAATTCTAATTAGTGATGGTACCAAACCAGTACTAGCATGTACGCTAAATGGACAAAAGTATCGAGACACCTTCTATACACCTTCTAGACCTCTATTATGGTTCATGTACCATTTCTTGTGACCTTTCCTGGTAAAGGACTCAAGCCTAGCCCTTAGAACCTTACGATTTAGACCACATATGGACTAGGTTTAAGGTGTGATGGGCCCAGGACCTCATCAACATGGCTTGTGACCAACGCTGTGGTAGCAATTGTGGTTGAGGCCGGCGGTTGTTGCGGTAGCATTGCTAACGCTGCCATTGCGATGCTAGCGCAATGTTTTTTACTCATCCCAACTAATCCCAAGCTCCACCATCCATCATTCTGGCGAACACAGTTTTTCCACTGCTCCACAGCTCCTCAATGCTGGGGTGCTTTATACCCCTCTACTAGCCCATGCCTGGCATTAGGCCTGGCATAGTGTCAATAGGTTCATGTTCATGTTGATCTGCTCTAGAGAGTCCTATTCTATTGGCAATACCTCTCTACAGGGACTAGACAAGCTGTTTGTGTATGTGTGTCAGCAATGGGTGCAACTCACAGTAGCTAAATGCATTCATTAGAAGGGGTGTCCACAAACATTTGGACATGTAGTCTATATAGCACAATGGTACCTCAAAGAACATTTTCTGAATGCGGAAATGGTTCTTTAGACACAAAGAAAACCTGGATTTTCCTTAAAAATGTTCTCTATACAAGCACCATAAAGGGTTCCACTGAAGAGAACCCTGCAGAGAACCCTGCTTGCTTAGAGAGTGCGGGGGAGTATGGCCAGTTTTGTGCTGTTAATGGTACAATACAGATACAGCAGCACTGGGAGAAATTGTGGAGTATGGAGGAGGAGGAGGAGGAGGAGGGGGTCGATGAGGATGAGGATGATGAAGTAGCTGAGCACTGCTGCCCTTGTCACACAGACTGCTGTGAGAAAGAGGAGAACGAGGCCTCGGGAGAGGAAAACAGAAAGCGAGAGTCAAGTTGGAATGACTGGAAAAGAAACGTCACGGAATAGAGCAGGAAGGATCTGGGGCGGGGAGGAAAAAAAAAAGCTGGACATGTAAACACAATCTCCTGCTCTCGTCTGACCAGCAAGGGGTTAACCATGACCTCAGCGGCCAATCAGATAAGAGGGCTACAATAATAATAACTGTAAAAATAACAACAATAATAATGCATCACTCTCGCACATGCCTGAGGCCACCGAACGGAGCAGGGGGGTGAATGTGGATCTCCAAGTCAGGGTTCTGGAACTGAGCTCGTAGAAGATATCTGGGTGGATCTTCTACCACCGAAGTGAAGATACGGTACCAGTCAAATGTTTGGATACTAGTTAGGGTATTAAACAAGAAAAACAAGAGGTTTGCCGGACCGGACTGCCATTGGCTGCATAGAATGGTCAGCGGCATTTCAACGATGGGGAGTTTTGGACCAAAATCTCTGCATTTTATGGTGAAAAGGTTCAGTGGTATAAAATGACCTTGATTATGGTTCATGTACCATTTCATGTGACCCTGCCTGGTAAAGGACTCAAGCCTAGCCCTGGAATGTGGAACTCCAAGTCAGGGTTCTGTAACTGAGCTTGTAGAACATATCTGGGTGAATCTTCTACCACCGAAGTGAAGATACGGTACCAGTCAAATGTTTGGACACCCTCTGTTGTGGATGTGCATTCATAATCATCTTAGAAAAAATATATAGTCATCCCTAGCATTTGGATCCATTTTTTTTTATATAGTTTCAGGGAAGTATTTCCACCCTCACACTGCCATGGTCCTACAGCTTAGGCCTACCTACACCCCCCAACCCCAAGACCTCATATGGTCACCCCTAGCATTTAGATCACATGTTTTTGAGATGATGATGATGATGATGATGATGATCAGCACACATTCAACCAGGTGTGTCCAAACGTTTCACTGGTACTGCATTTATTCACACAGTGCAGCAGTTAGTTAACCCAATGGCTTCTGATGGCTTCTGATTAGAGATGGCACCAAACCAGTACCAGGAAACTTTACCAGACTAACATCAGTAGTGCTTAAACGGTCAGTTTGTCCCCCAACTCACCAAATCGGCACCTCAGCGACCCTGCAAACCACCATTCACCTCACTCACCTCGTTACATTTTGATATTCATACTCATGTAATCAAGAACATCTGCACTAGGATGTACGCTAAATGGACAAAAGTATTGAGACATCTTCTCATTCATTGTTTCTTCCTAAATCAAGGATATTAAACAAGAAAAACTGGGCTTACTGGGCTGCATAGAGTGGTCAACAGCATTTCAACGATGTGGAGTTCAGCTGTGTCCAAACGTGGCTTCTGATTAGCGATGGCACCAAACCAGTACCAGGAAATTTTACCAGACTAACATCAGTAGTGCTTAACTTGTAAAACTGCCCCCCCCCCTTCACGAGCAGCTCAGTGACACTGCACACTTTGCAGAGTTTTGTAATTGCAGTTTCATCACACTTCATAAAATCCTGAAGCAGCAGCGGCAGTACATTTGCAGTCGCCATTGCTAAATATATGTAGCGGAAACACCACCAGCACATTATTTTCTGTTTTTGTTTCTGGAAGTCTGGTTTATGACTCATCATTAACGTTACTGCTTTTGTTGGAGTACGGCATTTAGCAGACGCTCTTCTCCAGAGCGACTTACAAAAGAACTTCACTATTTACCCAAGAAAATCCTCAGCTAGTTTAAATAGACTAATAATTCAAAGATCCTCTAATCTTAGACTCTACTAAACACAAGTCAGTAAGGAGACCATAATACTCTTCTCTTCGCCTGAGTACTCTCAGAAGAGGAGGGTCTTCAGTCTGGGTTTGAGGACAGCGAGCGTTGGACTCTGCTGTTCGGACACCCAGGGGAAGTTCGTTCCACCACTTCGGTGCAGGACAGTAAAAAGCCTGGACGCTCGTCTTCCGTGGATCTTAAAGGATGGCGGGTCGAGCCGAGCCGTACTTGAAGCTGGAAGGGCTCTTGGTGCAGATCGGCTTTTGACCATCACCATCGAGTATGGTAACTGTCTCTACTGTCCAGAGAATAAGGCTTTCTACTGGACTGCAACTTAGGCCTATTCAAAAGGGCCATGGGCCCCGGATGGGATCAGAGAATAGAAATTGCTGGTTCGAATCCCGGTCATGTTGCAAGCCATCGGCAGCCAGGCCCAGAGAGAGCACAACTGGCCTTGCTCTCTCCGGGGTGGGTAGATGGTACTCTCCCCACCCCCACATCGCTTCGTTGCGGTGCGTTGAAGCCAGGCATGCGGCCAGTTGTGCTCTCTCTGGGCCTGGCTGCCGATGGCTAGCAACATGACCGGGATTCAAACCAGCAATTCTCTGATCCCATCCGGGGCCCATGGCCCATGGCAGTCCGGTAGAAAGACCATCCTTCCAGAGAACACTCCAGCTCCACTGCCTCACAGCTCAATGCGCTATCCCAAGCCTGGCATAAGGCATATAGTGTCAATAGGTTAATGTTAATCTGCCTGCTGTTCTATACGGTCCTAAATCTGCCTACTATCCTAGACGGTCCTAGGGTATTGGCAATACTTTTCTACAGGGACTAAACAAGCTGTGTGTGTGTACATTTGCACATCTGTGTCAGCAACGGGTGCCACTGAAAGTAGCTGAATGCACGCATGTTGGTTAGAAGATCAGACTGCTGGTCATCTTCACTGTGAACTCCTGTGACTCTGTATGGACCCTGTCCAGTTCCACAAGCAGATCATCAGTGTTAGGTGGGGTCTGGGCAGTGTATTGCTGTTTAGTGTGCATTTCGTACTGCACTTACTGCCACTTTGTCCATTTTTCAGATGCCAAAGACTTTTGCACAGGCTTGTGGATCATCTGATGCCATAATACCCGACATTTCCCCAGTGCAGCACAGCCAGAGTGCATCGAGAAAGCAGCTCACAGTAATGTATCTCAGTCTCAGTTTCTGACATTGAGAGGGCAGAATTAACCTGAAGGCAAACACCGTCCACGTCAACAGAGACAAATCTAGAAATGGCCGAGCGCAAAGCTGGAGGTCGGGCCGCTTTGATAGCAGCAGTGAAAAGGCCTTTACTCCGATACGATCCCAGCTGTTATCACTCTGTATCTCTCTCTCTCTCTCTCTCTCTCTCTCTCTCTCTCAGTGCTGTACCCTCCCCTTTTCCCACACTCCTGCCTTCTATTATTATTATTGTTGTTCTTGTAGTTGTTTCACTTCCTCCCTCTTTTCCTGTCTTACTCCTCTGCGTACTCCTTCCCTCATCCTCTTCTGTACCATCCTGCCCCCCCACCCCTCCGCCTTTGGTATTTCTGAGTCATGGTTGTTTCGTTGACGACGAAGCTGCAAAACCTACGCTGGTGACACATCGCCGAGTGAAGCCACAGACGGCCAAGCCCTTATTAGCTGATGGGATGGGCAGTGGCGCCACAGCCAGCAAAATCTGTCATTGGGTTAATATCACACCACATCACATCACATCGCATTACATTATAATGATTATTCCTTATTATATTATTATATTATATACTGTAAATATTAATCTGCTGGCCAAAGACAACACACCTGTATTTTCATTGATTTGCATTCCTTCTTTGTAGCTCTGTATGATGTAGGATTGATTATTTATTTATTTATCTCCCACCACACCCAGCTCAGCTCTGGAAAGGCTTGTTAATAAGCTGATCAGTTGTAAATGTGCAAGGCAGAGCACATCCTCCAAGACTAGGATTGAGGACCACTGGCACAGTGCATGCAACAGTGCTGCAGAAAGCACATATTGACTATTAAAATTCTAAATCGTAAGTGTGTGACTTTATTTGGGGTGAGATGCACCTAAACAAGCCGATTTACCACCCTGTTATTACCGCCTCTGAATCAAACATGCTGATTTTCCATTTCGCAGTGGGTTTGTGAATACAATCTGACGAGCGCCGCTGTTACTGGCTTGTGTATGGCACTGCAGCGGCTCACAGGAGCCACGTGGCATAGCATGGCATTGTTTTAGCACAATAACATTTGTAGTTATTTTTGTTGTCATTCCGGATAGTCTTAACGGATAGTGCTGGTGTCCTGCTGATGAGCTCTGCGGGTTAGCTTTTAGCCTTGCACGAGTACCCAGTCCTATTGTATTGGCAGTACTTGACTACTTTAAGGACCAGATAAGCTGTATGTGTGCATGTGCATATCTGTGTCAGCAATGGGTGCAACTGCAAGTAGCTGAATGCATTCCTTAGAAGGGGTGTCCACAAATATTTGGACATGTAGTGTATACACACCTCCACAAACATGGCTTGGTTAATTGGTGGTCATATTGGGAAATGTGGAAGTTGTGTAAGTGTGATGTTTGGTCAAGCTGTGGCTTTAGGGCGCATCAACATCAGTGCATCGGCCAAAACGAGGAACGGCCCTCGCGTGAATTAGCCGTTCTCCGCTGCAGAGCTCACGCGGTTTTGGACTCTGCTTCCAGTGCCTGTTAGGAAATGGATTTGACCTCCACCTTTCTGTTAATTAATCACACTGTTGCTGTTCTTTGTCCCCTTTAGCTTGTCGCAGACACCGGCGCTCACTCTGGTGTGTTCTGAAGGCTTCATGCTTAATCGTCTTTGCCTGTAAACTCCAATTACTCTGCAAGGGCATGCCAACCGCTCCCTTCAGCGTCCCGCCAGCTTCTATACACTGCTGGCCAGGCAGTGTTAGCATTTTTGGTTCAGCTGGGTGGCTTTTGGAGTGATGCAGTGGGCAAAACTGCAAGCCTACAAGGCATAGCATTTATTCTGAACCCATTTACAGCGTAATGAGGAGTATTTTAGCTTGGGCTGCATTTTGAATGAGGTACAACAAATGACCGCCAATCAGAACAGGGCTTTACATAATTGGTTCCCGGCCACGTTTTTGCTCTTACCCTGTGGCAAAACTGTCTGAGAGTCTAAGGACCTGCTAAAGAACCACTGATGTAGCCTATGCTGACAAAAGTATTGGGACACCTACACATTACACCTATATGAGCTTTAATGACCCCCTCATTCTAAACCCATAGGCTGTATTAATATGGAGCTGGTCCCCCTTTGCTCTAAGCTCTACCAGCAGCAGCAGGTCTGGAGCTCTGCTGCAGTTACTGAGTCAGTTGGAGGCTTTTCTGCACTCTGCTCTGAGCTCAGCACTCGGCCCTGACCCCGCTCTGTAACTTTACGTGGTCTGACAGACACTCGGTGGACACTGAGCTGCTCTCTGTGAGCTGTTCCTCCTAAACTCTTCCACTGTTCAATAATAATACCACTCACAGCTGATGGAGGAAGATCTAGGAGGGAGGAAATATGAAAACTTCACCAGCTGACTTGTTGTTGTTGGTGCAGCGGTGTCTCCTATTACATACAGAACCACGCTGGAGGTCAGTGAGCTCTGTAGAACCTCCCACTCTCTCACTGATGTGGGTGGGAAAGGCAGACTGCATGGCTAGAGGCTTGGTTTTATACACCTGTGGGAAATTTAATGATTAGGAGAGTGTCCCAATACTTTAGTCCATATTGTGTCTTAAAAGGACAGTAATGAAAACAGCCTGTTTAATTCTAAAGGGTTAAAGAAAGGTTACAAAATGTTCATGTGACAAATGAAACATGACCGTTTATAGTATATAAACCTTCACAAATGTCATGTATTGGGAGTTTGGGGGGGTTAAATGCAAAAACAAAATAAATAAATAATAATTATAATTATAATAATAATACAGGCCCATATGGTTGCTTTTAACCTTTCCCAAGTTGTCCTGTGAGACTCAGCTCTACAGTAACTGTCTCAGATTAATAGAAGGTCATGGCTTTGAGGCTCACAGAAAGAAACGTGGGTCCTGCGGGGCAGTCTCCACACTTTCCATCATTTCTTCCTCGCATGCCTTTAAAAGGGCTTCAGGCACAGCGCTGGGGAATGTCTTTGCAGAGTCCAGATTGCGCTGATATTGGTTCAGAACCCGCAGCATTAATCTTCAGCGTGGAACGCAGAGCCAACAGCCTTTATCTATTTTGGTTCACAGGTGCCACTGATAAATTCACAGCGCTGGGTTTGTTTAACGTGCCTGGGAGTCGCAGACCAAGCAGGAGATTAAGAGACCTGCGATTTGTTTAGATATTAATATAAGCGGTGAGGAAACTGGAGTGTGTTCGGGGGGGGGGGGGGAGAAAAGGAAAAAAGAAAGAAAAAATGTGCATTTATAAAAGCAGAACTGACTGTGTGGTTATGGAGTGGGAGGAGGTGTGTATAAATAGAGAGTCAGAGATATGGGAAGGACCTGTGATTCGTTATTGGCCCTCAAGAGCTCGGTTCTACTATTGTTCAGCCACTCTGTTTAAGATTTGCTGCTTTGCTTGGGGTCATTGTCCTGTTGCATGGCTCAATTTCGGCCAGGCTTTAGCTGTTGGATGGATGGCCTTACATTTGACTGTAGAATACTTTGGTTTGGTTTGGAGTTCATGGTCGACTCATGAATGACTCCAAGGTGCTCAGGTCTCGTGGCTGCAAAAACAAGCCCAAATCATCACCCCTCCACCACAGAGGTTGCCCAGTTGGTATGAGGTGTTTGAGCTGATATGCTGTGTTTTTGGTTTCCATGTGTGGCTGGCTGGCTGGCTGTATGGCCAGACATCCCGTGGTTTGTTCAGAGGCCACTTTGTAGAATTAAACTTGACCATGTTCAAATCAAAATGGATCAAATCAGTAATTTATGAGTAGAGGAGGTTTGATGGGTCCCCCTTGTGAGTCTTGGTTCCTCCCATGGTTTCTTCCTACAGCTCTGAGGGAGCTTTTCCTTGCCACTGTCTCCTTTGGCTGCTCAAATTGTTGATTTCTTGTATTTTTTACCAATTATAGATTGTGTAACAACACTAATTATAACCAGCGCTACACAAATTAATTTGTATAAATTTGCTTTCTCCTGGCAACCTTCCAAACAAGCCATACTTGTTCAGTCTTTTTGTCATTGTACTTTCGTGAACTCGAGTGTTTACCATGCTAACCGAGCCCTGTCGAGTCTGAGATGTTGCTCTTGGGTTTTTTTTGACGTTTCTCTGAGCATTGCACAATCTGACCTTTGGCTGAATTTGCTAGGACCTCCACTCCTGGGAAGATTGGCAACTAGATGGGCTTCTAATTGTTTGAAAATGTATAACTTTATAACCCTTCCCAGGTTAGAGGGCAGCGGTTGCTTTCGTAACATCACTGCTGATGTCTTTCCTCCTTGGCATTTTGGTAACGTACATTTGAGTGTCCCAGATCAGCAAACCGCCCAGACTTCTGCTTTTATAGAGGTGGAGGATGATCAATCCGTCAAGGGCGCCTGGCTGCTAATTGCCTTTTTTAATTCCTATGGGAGCGGTAAGGGTGTGCCTAATAACACACTGCTTTTGCAGTTTGGCCTAGTTTTGTTAAATAAAAAAAATGACACAGTGGAATCTGTCATGTGGTGGTGATCATCTGAGGTTGCAGTTACCTAATTTTAAGACCTGGACCTGTCTTAATTTGTAAAACCATAGAATTCTAAGAGGCTGTGCTTTGACTGTACGTATTTCATTTCTACTGTGGAAGTTTCAATTGTACCCATATATTGAACTAAAGAGGACACATTTTAGCTTACAATTGACCTCTGTCAAAATATCCACCTAAATTCAAGTAATATTGGCCAAAGGAAAGCTGTGGAAAAACCACAAGACATTCTACATATGTATGTATGTATGTGTGTGTGTGTGTGTGTGTGTGTATATATATATATATATATATATATATATATATATATATATATATATATATATATATATATAATATATTATATTATGCATTATATTATGTATTATCCAGACAAAAGCCAGACTTTTTGAAGAAGCTAAGCACAGTTCAATGGCTGAGATTGGAGGGAAGGCGCGGCAATTTTTAACAAGGGCCAAAATATTAAAAACTGCTCAGGACCCCACAGGACCACCACAGAGCAGGTATTATTTGGGTGTTGGGTCTTCATTCTCAGCACTGCAGTGACACTGACTGACGGTGGTGTCGAGTGTGTTGGTAGCATGTGTTGCGCTGGTGGTTGCGCTGAGTGGCTCAGACACAGCAGTGCTGCTGGAGTGTTTAAACACCTCAGTGTCACTGCTGGAAACATCCAGCCAACAGCGTCCTGTGGGCAGTGTTCTGTGGGCAGTGATGAAGGACTAGAGGATGACCAACGCAAACTATGCAGCAACAGATTAAAGAGCTTCTGTCTCTGACTTTACCTTCATCTACAAGCTGGACAGACTAGATATGAGTGTCTAATAGAGTGGACGTTGAGTGGAAAGGATGCTAACAAAGTATGCAGAGAAACTGAGGGACTACAGTCTGAAATTCTAGACCTCGGGTGCCGAGAAGAACCATGTTTTTGTTCCCTGAAGAACCTTATTTGTAAATAAGATGTAAGAGTGGAGAACATCTGGTCATCAACCTCTAAAACCTTCTACACACTGGCCGATGTCTCTAACAGCTAAAGGTTCTTCATGGAACCATTGTAACATTGCCCAAGGAACCTTTGTAGCAAAGAACGCTCTTGGCTTAGGAAACGCCGCACAGCCTAAAGGGTTTGATAAGGGTTTGATAGCTGATAAAAACATGGGGTATGTTAGATCAAGGAAAGCACCAAACCACACACTGCAGGACTACTCTGGAACTAGCTTTTGGAAACTCTGATGCAGCGCCCCTATGCTCCATCCAATTCCATTATGCCTTCATAGATGAACCCACACATATGGATGCAATCACTGTGGAGGGCGTCACTGTGGATGACATCACATTCATTCTCTCAAGCTCTGGGTATCGCACTCTGAACCGAACCCAAGAACATGAGGAGGAACTTACATAATCAAAGCCGGTTCACTTTGGAGCTTCTTGCCAGCAAACCGTTTCCCTGGTTTATTTAAGAACGCCCTGGAAAATGACTGCTCACTTTTTCCTCTTAATGCATCTGGGTTTTAGGAATATGCTAAATATGCTCACATCAGGCTTTTTTCTTCCACAACAACAACACACAAATAGACAGCCTCCAGCTGCATTATTTAAGGCCCCTGGTTAGTCTGTAGTTAAAGAACGTGTGATTCACAGTCGTCCCTTCGGCTCCTGCTCCTTTACACTGCCTTCATGTTACATGTTTTGTATGTTTTATACTGCCCTGTTTCACATCATGGCTCTGCCATCAGCTCATGCATAACTGTGCTGTTGCATCATAACCATGCTGTCATAACTATACTGCCCTATGTCTCTACATAATCCTACTGGTGCATTTCGCATCATAACTGTACTGTCAAACCGTTTTACGACTGTACTGTCAACTGTTCTGTCACGTCACCTCATAACTATACTGTCACAACCGTGCGGTCACATCATGTTACATCATGACTGTACTGTGTCATAACCGTACCGTCATAATATACTGCCCTATGTTACATCATAACCGTACTGTCATGATATACAGCCCCATGATGCATAATAATCATACGGTCACGTCACCTCATAACCATACTTTCACATGACTTAACTGCCATATCTGTACTGTCATAACTGTATGGTCACATGTTGCTTCATGATTGGACATGATTATGCATCATAACCATACATGTCATAACTGTACTGCTCTATGTTGCATCATAACCACACTGTCACATGTCAGGTTATGACTGTGGGCTTATAACTGTGCTTTCACAGTTCACAGGACTGTACTGTCATAACCGTACTGTCACATGTCGCATCATAACCGTACTGTCACATGTCGCGTCATAACTGTACTGTCACATCACATGATGACAATACTGTCAAAACCGTATTGTCACATGTCGCATCATAACCGTACCGTCACGTCACATGATGACTCTCATAACCGTACTGTCACTTGTTGCATCATAACCGTACTGTCACATGTCTGGTTATGACTGTGGGCTTATAACTGTGCTGTCACATGTCACATCAGGACTGTACTGTCACGTCACATGATGACTGTACTGCCACATATCGCATCATAACCGTACTGTTGTAACTGTACTGTCACATATCACATCATAACCGTACTGTCATAATTGTACTGTCACATGTCGCATCATAACCGTACTGTTACATGTCGCATCATAACCATACTGTCATAACCGTACTGTCACATGCCACATCATAACCGTACTGTCACATGTCGCATCAAAACCGTACTGTCACATGTCGCATCATAACCGTACTGTCACATGTCGCATCATAACCGTACTGTCACATGTCGCATCAAAACCGTACTGTCCCATGTTGCATCAAAACCGTACTGTCACATGTCGCATCAAAACCGTACTGTCACATGTTGCATCATAACCGTACTGTCACATGTCGCATCATAACCGTACTGTCATAACCGTACTGTCACATGTCGCATCAAAACCATACTGTCACATGTCGCATCATAACCGTACTGTCATAACTGTACTGTCACATGTCGCATCAAAACCGTACTGTCACATATCACATCATAACCGTACTGTCATAACTGTACTGTCACATGTCGCATCAAAACCATACTGTCACATATCACATCATAACCGTACACTTGTCGCCTCATTACTGTGCTGTCACATCTCTCATCATGACTGTGCTATCATAACATAGTGTGTTATGCCTTGTGATAATAACTGTACTGGGTCGTAATCGTAGAGTCTTACGCTGCATCATAACTATACTATGTCATAACCGTACTGTCGTGACCACACTGTCATGTCGTAACTGGGCTGTCATAACCATACGGTCATGACTGCACCGTCATATACAGCGTTGTGTGCTCTGCTTAACACCTAGTCTATCCTCACAAATGACATTTCTGTGGAGGCTGGTGGTGGAGCAAAGACATGAGGAACCATGGAGGAATGTTCCACAAGCTTGTTTTCCTCTGCTAGTCTCTGGGAGGGGCACTCATCCGGGCTGGTTCTTTTTTTTTTTTGTTTCCTACTGACTCAAGCCAAGCTCAGTGGCAGCTCATATATACATAAAGCTTGATTTAGACGTCGTAGTCCTGAACACAGGTCTAACACCTTTAGTTCCCTTCCTGAGCTCAGTCATGGGTAACGGAGCACTAGACCCGGGGAATCTGCTCAGGGCTCAGAAATTCTCCAGTTTCTGCTTTACCATAGATGGAGTTGTTTAGCCAAGACGCTCTGCTGTCAGATGTTTGCTGATGATTTCATCCATGAGGCTAATGTAGCTGATAGGTAATGGAAACTTTTATACCCACAATGCATCTGGGCCATATAAATGCCAGTGAATTTGAAAGCCAGGTCCATTGACTCCCATAGATGCCAATAGCCATGTTTATATGCAGCCTGATAATCAGTTAGATTAGTTAATAATCAGACTAATAGCTTAATGGGAATGGAATAGGTCCATATGTGCACCCCAGTAGGAGTAGACTGGCCCCTCTGACTGAGGAATCCCACGGTTCACAGTGTCCACTACCCGCGGCAGGGAGTTCTCCAGGGAATTGAATGTGCCTCTGCTCCAAATCTGTGAATTCCTTCAGTACGACTCTCTCCCACCAGTCTTTACCGCGCACCTTCATCCAGAGGTTTCGCGTCATCGGCGGGTGGGACTGCATAGCTCACGTGCCTCTGAATGTCGCAGGACATGACCTCTTCCTCTCGCCCCTTCTTTAATAAGTGAACGCGAAGTACGGTGTCCGGAGTCCACCATCATTTTCAAGCAACCATCTGGGAAAAAAAAAACAGCAGGAAACCGGACCGGACTTGTGGCAGTTGTCATGGTAACATAACAACGAAGTGGTCATTTTGGGTCAGATTACTTGTAGCGTGCATATAAACGGTGCATATCAGCGGAGTGGCGTGTGCATATAAACTCCTCGGCCTTAACCTATAATCTGAATGAATTCAGTCGAATGGTTGCATGCTAAACGGCCAGTACCTCCACCATGTTTGACAGATGATGTGTTGTATTGCGTCACACACACACACTTGGTTATGTGTTTTCTAGTACTGTATGACACACTGTTGTCTATAGAAACGGACTAGATTCTTGTCCACGCTTTTGTCTTATTATTATTATTATAGTACACTATATTGACAAAAGTATTGGGACACTTGCTCATTTATCGCTTCTTCTAAATCAAGGGTATTAAAACAAATTCAAATAAATAAAAAAACGTATCCTGCTTTTGTTGGAGTACTGTCCAAGGAAGAAGGATATTCTGCTAAATTTTGAAGGAGCATTGCTGTGAGGATATGATTGCATTCAGTGAGAAGAGCGTTAGTGAGTTTAGGTTGGATGTTGGATGACCGTTGCCCCACCTCATCCTCAACTCCCCAACTCCCCAACTCCCCAACTCATCCCCAGTGTATTAGATGAGTCCTATTCTATTGGCAGTACTTCTCTACAGGGACTAGAGAAGCTGTATGTGTATGTGTGTGTCTGTGTATTTGCATATCTGTATCAGCAATGAGTCCAGCCTAAAGTAGCTGTATGCACTCATGAGAATAGGGTGTCCACAAACATTCGGACGTGTGGATAAGTGCCGTATAGTGTCAGAAACCACATAAACGAGTGTGTTCGAGCTTGCATAACAATGCAGTGGGGGGTTCAGGGAGGCGTGTGATGATTTCGGTGCACAGAAATTTGACCGAACTGTTGCGCCAAGGAGCCGAGTCTGGTGCCCTAACTTTAAACCACGGCCCAGGTTTTTGTCTTTGCTTTCAAGAACACACAGTCGAAGGAAACGAACCTGCACGGCACTGAAATTACGCCCCGGCCGTCTCAAAGCTACAGCTTAATAGCAGCCTGTGTGCAGCAGGAGCCAAATGCATGGTGTTGAGTGAGGGTGAGTAGGCCTAAGCAGTGCAGAAATTACAGAGGAGAGAGGTGCGTCTCCCTAAGCTGGTTACGCTGTAGGTAGGAGACACTGAGCCTCTCTGTTCTACAGAGCACAATTCAGCTCTAACAAGGTGTCTCTTGTGTCCTTCCCTTGCACTGTGCTGTGCTGAATACGGATACTGTGGTTAAAAACAGCCTGAATTGCAAGGTATTTGGGATTCAGGAACAAGGGAAGCCTGGGACAAGGTTCTTTAGACGATGATGATCATGATGATGATGATGATGATAAAACGCAAGATTAACTTAAAGAGGGACGTGATCTCAACCAGTACTACAGCAACTGTCAAACATGGTGGAGGCAGTGCTATGGCATGGGCGTGTACGGCTGCCAGGGGACCTTGGTCCCTGGTGTGTTTGCTGATGATTCTGAAGTGTAGCGCTCTACAATCTGCTCGCATTCAATCAAATGCTGCAAAGGTGATTGGATAGGGCTTCACAGTACAGCTGGATAATGACCTAAACATGGCAGAAATTGCATTACAATTAATTATAAAACACAGCTTATAAAGAAAAAAGAAATTAGGGAAACAAACAATAAAGTAATATGGTTTAATAAGACGTGCAAAAATATGTACACCCCTTCAGTCAGTTCACAGTGGTGCAATAGCTTGGTGTAAATGTCTCCTGGGCCCACTAATCTGTATCGAATCTATCTACCTAATCTTTCTCGAGGCATTTTTGCCTCCCTTCTTTTGATGAAACCCAGCCAGTTGAGTAAGGTTTGGCATGGACTGCCTGCTTCAGCTGCTGCCAGTACATCTCAGTTGGATCCAGGGTCTTCTGTCCTTCTCCTCAGCCATGCTTTGGTAGTGTTGCTTGAATGCCAAAAGAAGGTCATGGTCGTGTTGGAAGACCCACATCTGGCTTTCCAATTTTAGCAGCTCAACAGATGGCATGACATCCTGTTCAAGAATTGCCAGGGACACCTCAGAATTCATGGTTCCTTTAACAAGGTTAGGCGAAGAGGAAAAGCGGCCCCAGATCTTGACATTTCCAGCCTTGTACTTGACTCCTGGGATAAGGTTCTTTTGGTGGTAGGCAGTGTCAGTCAAACGTGCAAGTAGAGCTGGGCAATATGACGATATTTTATCATATCGTGATAACAATATACTTTTCTAAGCATATGGAGGACACTGTTAGTGCTTAATAAACACTGATCAGCTGCAGATTTCATTACTAACAGTGTAATTAGACTGGGTTAATTAAATGAAGAGCAGCAGGTGTTGAATAAAAATCACTGTATTCAGTACGGTAGAGCATCTGAATAGTCGTTTATAAGAATCTGGCGCTACTGAATATTGTGAAAATATTGTGTATCGCAAAGAAAATATCATGATATAGTACAGTAGAGTATCTGAATAGTAGTTTTTAAGAATCTGATGTATTTAGTCTGTGATTACATATATCATGATAAATGTTGTGTATCAATATTGTGATATAGGATTTTTACCATATCGCCCAGCCCTACGTTCAAGGTTGTCCTGGCCTTCTCTTGCAAACAGGTTTCTTCCTAAAAGCCTCCTATAAATGGCATTTCAATCCAGTATTGTTGGTCTTCTTGTTTATGCAAGCAAGCGCAGTTACCTGAGATGCAGCAGCAGGGGAGGTCTGCAGATCTCTACATGCTGTTTGGGTTGGCTTTTACCTGCTTTATTCTGTTTATTGTAGCGGTTGGGGATATTTTGGAAGGGCGTCCACTTGTAGACCAAGTCGCGGTCATGTCAAAAGCTCTCCATTTGTTAATTATTTGACTCCCAGAGGGAAAGGAATTTGGGCTAGACTTGGGCTAAACTGGTCAGTTTGATGTGACCCATAAAGATGAGTGCAAAACACACCATGCCAAGAGAAAAGGAGATCCCACAGGGGAAAAAAGAAGACGTCAGTCTGGGGTGAAGGCGCTTTTCGGTCATTTGAATATTATGTCTCTATGTAATTGACCCATGATGAAACTCCTGACACTAAGACCCCACTTACACCTGGTCACTTCATGCTCCTTCAGAATCAGGATTATATCTGGATAAGACCAAACCAAGTGTCAAACCACTTGTGGAGGTGGTCTGAGACACATATGAGCCACGTTCTAGCAGTGTAAACACATCCGTCTCTCCAAGACGCATTCGAGAACCAAAACCCCTCCCAGTACAACCAGAACACCAGTAATAAGTGGCAAACAACAAGCAACTTTGCATATTATGTCCCACACTGCTAGGGTTGCAAAATGAGGGGAATTTTCAAAGTTGGGAAATGTACCATGGGAATTTACAGGATATAACAGGTAATTATGGAAATTGACATGTATGAATGGGAATAAAATAGCAATATTTGAAGCCAAAGGTGAGAAATATTTAATTATCTTAATTATATGAATTTATTTTTCCCATAATTACTCGTTTATTTCCATGGTAGACTTATTTGTATTTTTATGTCTTTGTGTCTGCTCTTGACAAGAAAATGGTACATTGTAAAGATAACTATCTACACCATGATTATTATATTATGAATATGATCAGAGCAGTTCAACAGTTTAGATGGTTTGGTAATTTTTATCAATAATTAATAAATAGTTCTGATCAGAGGAGGACGGGTCAGGTCCCCCTTGTGAGTCTTGGTTCCTACCAAGGTTTCTTCCTCCAGCTTTGAGGGAGGTTCTCCTTGCCACTGTCGCCGTTGGGGTCTGCTCGCCTTTGATCCTTCATGTCTTTTACTAATTAATTATTATGTAAAGCTGCTTTGTGACGACAACAGTTGTAAAAAGCTATACTAATAAATCTGACGACTTGACTTGACATTGATGACATTGAAGTTTATTTAAAATATCCAGTATTTCCTACTAATTCCCGTAAATTTCCAAGGTTCCCAAAACTTTCCATTGAAATGTACATTTTGGAATATTTCCAAAGTTTCCATGGAACGTTACCGGTAATTTACCTGGACATTTATCCAACATTTTCCATCTATTTGCAACCATACACACAGCAATCAGATTCCAGCATGACTAACTGGAAACGCATTGGACTACCCAGTGTAAACGCATGTGGCTAAAATCTTAGCAGGATACAGTCTAGATGTTAGTCCCATAAAGTGACCAGGTATAAACAGGGTCTAAGATCCTTGCTTTTTTCAAGATTTGGGCCTACAACTGTTCCTGTTGATATATATCTATATCTATATATGACCTTGATTGATAATTGAGCCCAAATGCAGTCAGTTTGCCAGGACATGTTTGATATCTGCAATGTGCTTCTTGAGTTTGCAACCCGGAGAATGTATGGTGTGTGTGTGTGTATATATATATATATATATATATATATATATATCATAATGACCATACATACTGTTACATTCTAAGCTGAGTTCTCAGGTAAGGTTTGTTCTGGCCAGTAAAGAGTGGCTGGACTCTTCCAGCATGCTAGCCAGCGCAAACACATGATCACTTTAAACACAGGCCTTCATGTTTGAAACCAAAATAAATACCTGCCATCATCTGCCCTGGCTTCTGTTATGACAATACTGTCAACCCTGTGTTTAGCATCTCTACAGTTCATAGGTCTGGGAGGCAGGCACTTCTTGGAAAAGGCAGAGTCAATTTGGCCTTCAGTGTTTTAACATCAGTCTGTTGCTTTATTGGGGCATTAAATTTCCTCACTCATTAAATTTCCTCGCTGTGTTCCTGGCATAGTTTGGTGAAAAATCAAATGACCTTGATTGATAAATGAGCCCAAATGCAGTCAGTTTGCCAGGACATGTTTGATATCTGGAGATGTTAGGCTAACCTTGCTAAGAATCGCTGAATTCAGATAGTCACCAATTTATCTATGTGGTATTTCCTGATTTCTGTGCTTCAGGACATTATGGAAAAGCTAAAGACTGAGTTAAATAGCATGAATAGACCTTATTTAAACGTTACAGCTGAAATTACCTTTACCTTTACTCCAAACAGCTGCCTTATCATTTGAGCTCTGTTGGGAAATTAGTCTAAAATTAAGACTAGGAGGTCATACCATTTTCTGAACCATTAAATCACTTTATCGACTTTAAAGAGTTTGAGATCTTATGGTGCTCAAAGCAGATTGAGAGCCATTATTGAGCTTGTATTTATTAAAATGAAATTGGTGACAGTCTAATTATTATAATTTATTAGCAACATTAGCTTAGCATCTTCCGTTCTAGACTAAAGAAGCACACATGAGATACCAAATATCTCCTGGCTGATAAAATGATCTATTAATTGATTTATCTGTTACACCCACCCAGCTCTAATATGTTAGTATCTAATGAGCCTCTAGACGTAGAAAGTAGACGATCATGCCCAAACTACTACACACACACACACACACACACACACACACACACACACACTACTTTTTTCCCCTCTGATATCCCATCCAGCAGTCACTGATGATGATATACCATCAATTGCATCTATACTTAAACCACATAACAGCTGAATAATCCCTAGTTTAGAAACATCCGACAGATCATGTGCGAGCCTGCCACGGTAAATACCCCTCTCATACTCACTAAAGCTGGATCACATTCATATCAATATCGTGAGTCACAGAGCCACGGCTTCCACCCTTCAGTCACACCTCGCTCGCCCGCCTGGCCTTAAAGCATTCCTCCTGAATGAGCGCCGTGACTCAGCGCTATAAATCAATTACGTTCCCCTGGCCATACCGCATCGGACTGCGCGTTATGGGGAGCATGTGACCTGCAGCTCAGAGTTGGTCTTTGGATGCCTCTGTTCTGGTTTGCTATGCAAGTCGGTTTTATGGTAGTGTGTGAAAGTTCAATTTCTCATTGATTAGTCCTGGAAAATGAATTACAGCGCAGTCAGTTTGCCATGCACAGGATTTCTTATTCAGATATTCAGAAAAGCTGAAGCTGAAGCTGAAGCATTTACTCAACTTAACTTTAACTTGAGTAAAATTTGAATAAATAGGAACATGTGCAATAACACAGGATTATATAGGAATAAATATGTGTGCAGCACTTCTGCAAATGATTAGACTATTAAAGCAAAGTAAAAGCAATTTTATGTCGTTAAGCAGATTCTGTGTTTTTGGTCATTCACTCGTGTTCCAGCAAAAAAGCTAGGCTAATTTTCAAACATTAGACAGAGATTATTTCAGACTGACCCTGAGAACTCTTTACACAGTAATTTTTACTTCCTAGAAGAGGCAATTTCACTGACTGACTGTCTGACTGATTTTTTTGCAATTTTTTTTTAAGTGCAAGAACTAATAATTGGTACCATTAGTGGCAGTCGGCATTTAGTAACTGCAGAATTAACATTGCTACCACGGCAGCCTCGTCTTGATGACTTTTCCTGCAGGTCGCTAAGGTCATACACCACCACCAGAGTCTGATCAATCCCCCTGAGGGTCTTTTGCGGTCAGCTTTGTGGTCTGTGGAGACCTGACCTTAGGGCTGGGCGATATGGTAAAAATACTAGATCAAGACTTTCTTCGCGATACGCAATATTTATCACGATACATGTGATCATCACAGGCTAAAAACATCAGTAGCGACAGATTCTTATAAACCACTATTCAGATCCTCTCCTGTCTCCTTCTCTTCTCCTAATTAACCCAGTCTAATTACACTGTTAGTAATGAAAGCTGCAGCTGATCAGTGTTTATTAACACCAACAGTCTCCTACATATGCAAAGAAAAACAGATTATCACGATAACAAAAATTTACAATACGATTCACGATACGATAAAATATCATCATATTGCCCAGCTCTAGCTGACCTCCACTGTTCCTGGGAATTGCCATTTCTTAGCTACGTTACAAACTGACCTCATTTAAACATTCCAGCTGCCTTATGGTTTGAGCTCTGTTGGGAATTTAGTCTAAAATTAAGACTAGGAGGTCATACTATTTTCTAAACCACTAAATCACTTTATCTGTTTTAAAGAATTTAAGATCTTAATGTGTTCAAAGCAGATTGAGAGCCATTATTGGGCTTGTATTTATGAAGATGAAATTGGTGACAGTCAAATTCCAGTGTTTATTAGCAACATTAGCTTAGCATCTTCCATTCTAGACTAAAGAAGCACACATGAGATACCAAATATCTCCTGACTGATAAAATGATCTATCTATTGATTTATCTGTTACACCCACCCAGCTCTAATATGTTAGTATCTAATGAGCCTCTAGACGTAGAAAGTAGACGATCATGCCCAAACTACTATTATTTTAATGTTCCGAGTGTTGGGCAGCTGCTTTTTGGAGCCCATGGCTGCCTATTGATGGGACATGGTTGAAGGATTTACAAGACTTTGGGAATTGCATCACCTGGACTTTTCCAACGATGACCGTGAACAAGCCATCGCCCAAACAAGCTAATTAAGGTCCACCAGATCTTGGTAGAGCTCAAATCGCTTGGCGTCTCTAAAGCCTTCGCCCAGTTATCGTGTATATATATATATATATATATATATATATATATATATATATATATATATATATATATATATATATATATACATACACTTCAGCACTCCCCATCTTATGATATTGGCATTGTGTTATTTAGTCTAATGGCGAGTTGTGTATTAGTCTAATGGCAGGTCCGAGATCCCCGTCTTACAGCTAGTTCCCTCACAGGTCTCTGATATACTTGCCAACGCCAGCTAAGCAGAGCTGTAGGGCGTGTGACCCACCAAGTAACTACCATATTAATCACACACACACACACACACACACACACTCGTTTCTCTTGTTACATGTTGCAGCATGCATCCGTGTGCACAGCTGAATGTAAGAGGAGACACCACCTCACACATTCACAGCCCAGAAAAAACGTTTCCTGCAGCTTCTATTTTGAGACGGGCAGAGGGAGCCGAAGCTTTGTAAACAATGCGCCGGCTGTGTTCAGAATGTCAGACGGTGTACAGAATCGGCCCCTGGTCGCCTGCCCTGCACACACTGTACCCAACAGGCCACCAGGCCTACAGTCCAGCTCTTTCTGCAGAAGGCCTCCACACTGGGATGCATGCAGGGCATTTCACCAAGAGTACCATTTCATTTATAGCCTTTGGCGCTCTTATCCAGAGGGGCTTATATTTGAGCCGTGTTCTGGGTTAGGGGAACCTGCTATTTAAATAGCATCCTTGTGGAACTTCTGGAGGTTCTTCAGTTTGAAACTGTGGAGGAACCTCTTAAGGTACTTTGAGGAACCTCCAATTTGAAGAACCTCCAAAACCGTCCTCAAGGATCTTATACTTTGAACAGTGTGCAGTGAATTTATTTATTTTTTTGTCATTACAGTGCTTCTTGAATAATCTGACATGGTGGTGTTGACCTTTTCGAGAGATTAGCACCCCCTGCTGGGCTTGCTAGCGTTTTTTGCATGTCGTGTGGACGTAGAGATTTTCAGAAACGCTGCTAGAAGTGCCCTTATTCAGATACCCGTGGACAGGGCCTCATTGGAGAAGAGTGGAGTGCTTGCCCAGCTGGGGAGTGAAACCCTAGTCTGCCATTAGGAGGGCGGCTGTTGCTTGAGGTGGGCAATAGGACGATATTTTATCGTATCATGATACATTTTTTTACAATATGTTTTTCTTAGCCTATCAAGGACATTTTTAGTGCTTCATAAATATAATCAAGTTGGGCAAATCTGTCGCTACTGATGTATTTAGTCTGTGATTACACGTATCGTGATAAATATTGCGTATCGTAAAAAAATTCTTTAAATTCCGTGATACAGTATTTATCCCATATCGCCCAGCCCTAGTTGTTACCCACTATGTAGGGATGGGCATTATGTCGATTTTTTTTTATAAAATTGTGCTAAATTTTGTTATCACAATGTAAATATTATGCTTTCATGAGGATATCGTCGATGTAGTCAGTGCTTAAAGACACTGTCCAACTGCACGTTTCTTCACCGTGTCATTTTGCTGCTTTTCATTTAAACTGGGATGTCGGGATTTCCAACTTTCAAGTAGGAAGTTTGAACTGGAACACCCCCAAAAAGTCGGGAGAGCCTTACCCAACCCAGAGTACAAAAACCAAGATGGCCGCACCGCACATCATCAGTAGTTCAACGTATAAGATCATTGAGTGGCGCAACAGATAACACCACTACCGGCCATTGAGCTACTACACCACATGGGAGACTGGGGTTCGATTCCCAATCTGGGTGACTGTGCTGCGCTACACCAATAAGAGTCCTTGGGCAAGACTCCTAACGATGATCTTGGTAGAAGTTACCTAAGAGCTCAAATCGCTTGGCATCTCTAAAGCCTTCGCACAATTATCGTATATCAGCATTCCCCATCTTATGACATTGGGTAATTAGACGCCGTTACTCTAATCAGCAGGCAGGTCCGCGATCCCCGTCTTACAGCTAGTTCCCTCACAGTTCTCTGATATAGCAACCAGCGACCTTGGGCAAGACTCCTAACACTGCATTGGCCCTCCTCTGTAATACGAGTAACTTTGTAAAGCTAAATGTACTATGCAGTAATGAAGCAATAGTATTGTACAGTTGTCTAGACCTCCCGTCTATTCGTGTCTCTTGATGTTTGGCTGCACAAAATACAGCATGGTCCACGATCAACTGGTATTGCTAACATTGCTAACCTGCGGCAATGCTAAAAGTGCTAACCTGAGCCAAAAAGTGGGACATATTTTGATTATATTGGCCATAAAACACCAGGGGTGGATTGTCAAACCAGTCTTTAGCTGACTGTTTTTGGAAATGGTGTACAATTATCGGAATCTTTACCTAGAATGCATTCAACTCAGGGGGTTGAATACATCGGCATCCGGCTACTGGTGTGGAAAGAACACGGCATCAGTCCTGTTTAATTGAATGGCGTAGAAGAAACATGCAATATGGGAGAGGAGTTGGATGGCAGTTTGTAAAATCTCTTAATAAAGGTTGTGTATCGTAGAAATCGTCGTCGTTAAATACCATATCGCTCAGCCCTGTCTCTACGCTACACCAACCATCTGCCAACGTTGTGAGGAGTTGTTTTCCGGGTCTCTGTAAAGCAGGAAAACCAAACTGAGATAGTTTTGAAGATACCAGGCCAGGTGTGGAGCCCTCAGCCATGAATGAAGTAAAGCTCGGAGTACTCAGGGTACCCAGCATGCACAATTACACTGTTCAGCCATAACCTTTAAAACCACCCGCCTGATATTGTATAGGTCCCCCCTGTGGCTCCAAAACAGCGCTGGCCTGACCCGTCTTCTATAAAACCACTATACAGCAGTAAACAGATGCCTATAGGTGGGCGTGTCCTTCAGGCTCTGTGTTTTACTGTGGCAGTAATTGTAGTCCGTTTATTTGCAGTCGGATGTCCTTTATGGACCTGTCCTGCAGGGCAGTGTGAACGTACACCCCTCCGCTCTCACATGACTGGACTTTGTGCTCCAGTAATCCACATTTCCCGTGTCCTGCTCGCACGGCCTGACGGGGTGTTTTTGGCCAGACTGAGGAGTAAGCAGCTTAATCGGCAGCCGTGTGTCAACCCAAGAAATATGGGTCATACAGCGACATGCATCCGTACAAACATGGCAAACCGAGACGCTGCTGCTGGGAGGAGTCCAGAAATACTGCACTGGTCTGAGTGACATTCACTCACTGGGATGAGTCATGGACCATATAGGCTAAAAGACTTCTGTATAGGACTAATAAGGGCTGTAGAGGGATCTAAAGAGCCATATTTAAAAGATCAGCACTACAAAGTTAGCACTACATCAACACCGATGAGACATGCTCCATTCGAAAAGGGCAGGATTAATAATAATAATACTAATAATAATAATAACAATGACAATAATAATAATAATAATAATAATAAAAATAAAAAAAATCCTGAACATACTTCTACTACTACTACTACTACTAATAATAATAATAATAATAATAACAATGACAATAATAATAATAATAATAATAATAAAAATAAAAAAATCCTGAACATACTTCTACTACTACTACTACTACTAATAATAATAATAATAATAATGACAATAATAACAATAATAATAATAATAATAATAATAATAATCCTGCACATACTACTACTACTACTACTACTAATAATAATAGAAGCATCAACACCGACGAGACATGCTCCATTCAAAAAGTGCAGGATTATTCATCATCATCTTATTATTATTATTATTATTATTATTATTAATAACAATTATTAATATAATTATAATATCATAAAATATAATTAATAATAATAATAACAATAATAATAATAGGAGCATGTCTTGTCTGTGTTGATGTAGTGCTAACAAATCCTGCACTCAAATTACAGCCTTTTTTTCAATGAATAATAATGATGATAATAATAATAATAAATATTATATTATATTATAAATGTATATGTTCTATATTATATTAATATTATTCATAATTAAAATTACCCCATGCACTCGAAAAAGGGTTGTTATGCCACTTTCGTGTCGAGTCTCTACATTCACAGAACACGTCCAGAAGAACCTCAAGGTTCTGTTCTGTCTTTTCTGAGGACCTTTGTGCAGCTCCAGCGCAAAACCAAGGCAGGAATCCTGTCAAACATGTCTTGGCTGATCAGCTGAGTTTGAGCTTCGGGGAAAGCCGTGTACATTTGATCTTCTGTCAGAATCCAGTTTTAAAGGATGTTTCCTGCGGTTCTGCATCCACATCAAGGTCTGCGCGTTCCTCACCGACAGCCTCAGCTGCCAGAGCTAATGATACTGCAGTGCTGGATCCTGCTCATAACTCGCATCCTAAAATACCACGTTACTTTCCCCCGTGCACACCCCATGGGACGCTGGCAGGAGAGGCATTTGCCCCCGGGGATTTTTCGAATGGAGCATGTCTCGTCGGTGTTGATGTAGTGCTAACAAATCCTGCACTCAAATTATAGCCTTTTTTTAACAATCAGCGCTTCCTGGAAGAAGAGCTTAGATGCTTTATTTAAAGTAGGCTAATATTTAAATCCCAGCTCCCAGAGTCGTTCTCACGGTCGAAGAAATGGTAATTGGTCATTTTTTGGTCAGGTTTTTATTCAGCACTGTGGCACAACATTAAAACCACCTATTTAATATGGTGTAGGTCCCCCTCATGCCACCAAAACAAAATCTCTGAACCATCAAGACCAAAATCTCGAACCATCCTTGAGGACTCCACAAGAGCTCTGAAGGCGTCCCATGGTATCTGGCACCTGGTATCTTTGGCAGCAGATTCTTTAAGTCTTGGGGTGGGGCCTCTATGGGTCACATCAATGAGCCTTGGCACCCATGACCCTGTTGCCAGCTCACTGGCTGTCCTTCGGATTCTAATTTAACCCTTGATGGGGGTGGGATGTTCTAAAATCTGGAGGGGGGGGGGGTTCTACTTACCTTCCATCCAAGATCCATAGTTTACCGCTGTTAAACATGGGGGTGGGGGTGTTGTAAAATCATCTGCTTTTTCACCTCCAAATTTCAGTCTTGGCAGTTTAGGAGCATTTTGTGGTCGTCATTATCCAAGTCATTATCCAAACACATTCAGTGATGGTGAGGTCTGGACTCCAGACAGACGGATATGCAGACAGACGGATATGCAGACAGACGGATATGCAGACAGACGGATATGCAGACAGATGGATATGCAGACAGATATATAGACAGATATGCAGACAGACAGACACATAGATATACAGACAGACAGATAGATATACATGCAGACAGACAGATAGATATACATGCAGACAGACAGATAGATAGATATGCAGCCAGACAGATAGATAGATATGCAGACATACAGATAGATAGATTGATGGATAGATACGCAGACAGACAGGTAGATATGCAGATAGACAGATAGATAGATTGATGGATAGATACGCAGACAGACAGGTAGATATGCAGACAGATACTTTTACAGATAATTTTTTTATTAATGAATTTTAATTTAGCAGCCAGTAGCAAGTACACAGTGCAGCAGAGTAATACAATACAGTAATAACAGTAAATAGAATAAATGTAAAAAATATTAAAATATACATTTCAACCAACCGGAGATGAAAGGCCGTGCAGTTATAACGAATAAGGCACCACATCCTTTCAGACCTACAGCGTTGAGCCGTCTTCACATAGTGGAAGGACGAACACCAGCACCTGTGGATGTAGTTGAAGCCGTTTATTGGGGGCAGCTCTGGTGGTCTTGCTAGGAGTCCTATTTTATCACTTAATAATCTTTGGGAACTCCATTCATGGAAGCTCAGGGTTTCAGCGTACGCTCAATGGATATTTTGACTGGGACTTGACTGGGGAATGATTTCAGCACAGTGCTGTAAATATCAGTGGTGCTCATTACTTGGTGATGATGATGATGATGATGATTGGGTAGAAGATTCAGCTGGCTACATCAGACTCAAAGTCTAAGTACAGTGGAGTTCGGCGTTAGTCATTTCTGCAGCGGTAACCCAAAATCATCTGTGAAGGCTTACGTACGTGCCTGTGGACTCTCAGCGTTTCGTTTTCCCAGTTGGCCTCACCATTAGTGGAATAGCATGGGAGAGATGGACATGCCTGGATTGTTCGTACCTAAGGGAGATGTTTATGATGTCGAATATTTTAACCTCTTGACGTCACATTTGATACTTTTGAGAGTAAACACTCGCCTTGAGAATTCACAGGCCTGAACTGAATTGGGCCCAAACACTAACACACACACACACACACACACACTCACACTCACACTCACTCTTGTGTACATGCACAGGATTTGTTTACAACAGATTTGAGGTCATTAAGAATGCACACGCACACACACACACACACACACACACACACACACACACATATATCAAACATCTAGTAAGGAGGAGATAAAACTACAGCCATGCTGATGCTCATTTAATTGGAAGTTAAAGTATCTTCTGATCTGTACTAGGATGACATTAATCATTAATTATGAATTTATTTATGTTTTTATTTATTTATTTATTTATTTATTTATTTATTTATTTATTGACATTTCCTTACATACCTACAGCTTGCAGTTCAGTCAGTGTAAATGAAGTCCCAACCAAGATTGGTCCCTCTAAGGCATCGTTTAAAGAGCCATTTGAAGTACGCTGTATGGACAAAAGTATCTGGACGCCTTCCCAATGCACCTACACCTAGGAGCTTTTACGACCTCCCATTCTAAACCCATGGGCTGTATTAATATGGAGCTGGTCCCCCTTTGCTCTAAGCTCTACCAGCAGCAGCAGGTCTGGAGCTCTGCTGCAGTTACTGAGTCAGTTGGAGGCTTTTCTGCACTCTGCTCTGAGCTCAGCACTCGGCCCTGACCCCGCTCTGTAACTTTACGTGGTCTGACAGACACTCGGTGGACACTGAGCTGCTCTCTGTGAGCTGTTCCTCCTAAACTCTTCCACTGTTCAATAATAACACCACTCACAGCTGATGGAGGAAGATCTAGGAGGGAGGACATTATAAAATTTCTCCAGCTGACTTGTTGTTGTTGGTGCAGCGGTGTCTCCTATTACATACAGAACCACGCTGGAGTTCAGTGAGCTCTGTAGAACCTCCCACTCTCTCACTGATGTGTGGAAGAAAGACCGACTGCATGGCTAGAGGCTTGATTTTATACACCTGTGATAATGCGATTGAGTGTAACACCTGAATTCAGTGATTTGAGGAGTGTCCCAATACTTCCTGTACGTTTTGTTGTGAAGAGTGTATTTACAGTGTCGGTCATTGGTGGGATTTTCTTGCTGAACCCTGCCCATCTTCCCTGACAGGGTATCCAGGCATTTTCCCCATACTGCGAAAGCAAGGCCTGCACAATGCGAACTGCTTACTCAAGGAGGTGACAGGATGTGTGCTGATCTCAGATTGCCTCTCTTGGCTTTCTGGTGGTGATTGAGCAATGCCAGTGTGAATGATTGTTCATGGTGGTTCTGCTGCACAAGGTCAATGTGGCTCAGCAGGCTGGCTTTGCAGAACCGCAAAGGAACCGCACGGGGGCTTTCTGGGGTTCGTCTGGCCTGTCTAATGAGCAGTCAGGATGCTCTGTTATTCCAGGCTATAATTTGGGATTCACTTTTTATTATTATTTTATTTTATTTTATTTTATTTTTACTAATTTAGTTATTCAGTCAATTAGTCGTTTCTGCCTGACGGCCGAGTCGCACTTCAGAGGTTGTTCTCAGAAGTGTTTCAGCTCTGACTGCTTTTTCAACAAAGCACAAGACAGAACAGCCAATCAGAACAGAGGTCATTTAACTAATACTCAGTAAAAGACACAGTAAGAGCTGGGTTGATTAATTAAAGAAAGGTTGGTAAAATGGTGAGGCAGTTATTAGGCAGATGAGGCAGTTATTAGGACCAGTGACAGTCAGGGGGAGATCTTAGGACTAACGAGGCAGTGATTAGGCCCAGTTGTAGTCAGTGGGAGATCTTAGGAGGAACGAGGCAGTGATTAGGACTAATCACAGTCAGTGGGAGATCTTAGGACTAACGAGGCAGTGATTAGGACTATTCACAGTCAGGGGGAGGTCTCAGAAGTAACCAGGCAGTTATTAGGACTAACGAGGCAGTGATTAGGACTATTCACAGTCCGGGGGAGGTCTCAGAACTAACAAGGCAGTGATTAGGCCCAGTTGTAGTCAGTGGGAGTTCTGAGGACTAACGAGGCAGTGATTAGGACTATTCACAGTCAGGGGGAGATCTTAGGACTAATAAGGCAGTGATTAGGTCTAATCACAGTCAGGGGGAAGTCTCAGAACTAACGAGGCAGTGATTAGGACCAGTCATAGACCTGGGAGGGTCTCAAAAAAAAAAAAAAGAGAGACACTACCTTGTTTGTTTTGAGCCCTTTCCCTGCCTCTCATTAGTCCTAATCACTGCTTTGCTTTTTCTGAGACCTACCCATGCTTCTGATTGGCCCTAATCACTGCGTCATTTGTTCTGAGCTCTTCCCCTGACTCTGATTGGTCCTAATCACTGCCTCATTTGTACTGAACTCTTCTCCTGCCTCTCATTAGTCCTATTTGTTCTGAAACGTTCCCCTACCCCCTGTTGACCAATATCACTATGTCCTTTGTTCTGAGCCCTTACCCTGCCTCTGATTGGTCCTAATCATTTTCTCGTTTGTTCTGAGCTCTTCCCCTGCCTCTGATTGGTCCTAATCACTGCCTTGTTTGTTCTAAGCCCTTACCCTGCCTCTGATTGGTCCTAATCACTGCTTTGTTTGTTCTGAGCTCTTCCCCTGCCTCTGATTGGTCCTAATCACTACCTCGTTTGTACTGAGCCCTTCTCCTGCCTCTCATTAGTCCTAATCACTGCCCTGTTTATTCTGAGACCTCCCCCTGCCTCAGTTTGGCAAATATCATGCTGTTATTTGTTCTGAGCCTTCCCCTGCCTTCAGTTGGTCCTTCCACTGTTCCCTTTTTCTAAGACCTTCCTTCACTTGAACTGGTCTTTAATACCATGTCTGTAATTCTAAGCCTTCCCCCTGATTGTGACTGGTCCTGATCACTGCCTCGTTTGTTCTGAGCTCTTCCCCTGCCTCTGATTGGTCCTAATCACTGCCTTGTTTGTTCTGAGCTCTTCCCCTGCCTCTGATTGGTCCTAATCACTGCTTTGTTTGTTCTGAGCTCTTCCCCTGCCTCTAATTGGTCCTAATCACTGCCTCGTTTGTACTGAGCCCTTCTCCTGCCTCTTATTAATTCTAATCACTGCCCTGTTTATTCTGAGACCTCCCCCTTTTGGCAAATTTCATGCTGTTATTTGTTCTGAGCCTTCCCCTGCCTTCAGTTGGTCCTTCCACTGTTCCATTTTTTCTAAGACCTTCCCTGACTTGAACTGGTCTTTAATACCATGTCTGTAATTCTAAGCCTTCCCCCTGATTGTGACTGGTCCTGATCACTGCCTCATTTGTTCTGAGACCTCCCTCAGACTGCTATTAGTCCACGTTACATAATTGCCTCCAGAGGTACCAAGTTAGAGAGATGCACCCTTCATTTTAAATATATGTACGAGGTCCTCCTACAAGCTGGGATTCGAGCCCTGAGCATTCCACCAAAACTACACCCAACCTCTGCCTCTAAACACGCCTTGGCTGGGTTTAAGAGAGTGGAAAGCAGACCATGTTAAAGATGACTGCACTTGTCTTTTATGGTTCTCATTCATGAATCGCTCGTGTAATTCTCTGTTGCAGAGCTGTCTCTGGCCCAGCGCAAGTTTGCCCAGTGCCTGGGGGAGTTCCAGTTCGAATACATCGGGGATGCGAAGACCGACGATGAAAAGTGCATCGGTGAGTAGTAGTAGTGTTTATCGTCTTTCGGTGTGCTGTGTGTCTGCGCTGTGTGCTAGTCTGATGCGGTTTTGGATAGTAGTGGTTAAGGCAGGGCAAACCCAGATGATCAGCATGTTTAAACATCGGTGTGGACTGTTAATGCACTGTTAATACACTGTTAATACACTGTTAATACACTGTTAATGCACTGTTAATGCACTGCTAATGCACTGCTAATGCACTGCTAATACACTGCTAATACACTGTTAATGCACTGTTAATGCACTGTTGATGCACTGCTAATACACTGCTAATACACTGTTAATGCACTGTTAATACACTGTTAATACACTGCTAATATACTGCCAATACACTGTTAATACACTGTTAATACACTGCCAATACACTGTTAATACACTGCCAATACACTGCCAATACACTGTTAATGCACTGCCAATACACTGCCAATGCACTGTTAATGCACTGCTAATACACTGCTAATACACTGCTAATACACTGTTAATACACTGCCAATACACTGTTAATACACTGTTAATACACTGCCAATACACTGTTAATGCACTGCCAATACACTGCCAATGCACTGTTAATGCACTGCTAATACACTGCTAATACACTGCTAATACACTGTTAATACACTGTTAATACACTGCAATACACTGCCAATACACTGCCAATACACTGCCAATACACTGCCAATACACTGCCAATACACTGTTAATACACTGCTAATACACTGTTAATACTCTGCTAATACACTGTTAATACACTGCTAATACACTGTTAATACACTGTTAATACACCCCTCTGTCTCCTCTTCTGCACGGTGTGCTGTGGAAACCACTGTCAGGCAACAGTGACTAGGCAGAAACTAGGCACCCAGGTGCATCCTATCAGAGTAAAGTGGGCTGGACCGGGGGCGCGGTGCTTATGCTATGCAGAAGGGGGTTCTACTTCCAGGGCTTATTTTACTGAAGGACGGCACAGCAGTCAAATAAAGTAGCATAATCAGTCTAGTGTTACTCTAGAGAACAGCAGTTTAACATTTAGCATTAAACATGTTCACCATTTTAACTGTAACATTTCACTTAAAAATCCTTATTTTATATAACATTCACAGATATATAAAAGATAAGATAAGATAATCCTTTATTAGTCCCACAGTGGGGAAATTCTCAATGTCACAGCAGAAAGGGATAGCATATATATATGTATCACAATTTTTTATCTGTGTAAATGTTATATAAAAATAAGGATTTTTAAGTGAAATGTTACAGGTTAAAATGGTGAACATGCTAAATGCTAAATGTTAAAAACTGCTGTTCTCATGACCGTTAAAGCATGTGAATGAAGTCGCCACTGTTCATCTATATAATCATCTATATAGTGACCCGTTGCATGTCGTTACCACTGACGTCCAGTAATCACCTGTAAAAGCCACAGTGGCTAGATAGAATGTGGATAGAATTTGAGAATGCATTAAATGTGCTATTAACTTAACTTTCAACAGTGTGTGTGTATGTATATATATATATATATATATATATATATATATATATATATATAAATATATATAAGCGTCTGCCAGAGCCTGCTAGCGCCTGCCAGATGGCTATCCGTTTTGCATCTCCCTGCAGTTAGGAAGTGAATTATGCACTTTGAGCCACTACTAAAGAAGTACCTGCTTTACACATGCATTTCTGGACCTTTGAGAGATACAGAACGGTCACTGAAAGTGAGAGAAGCGTGTGGACTGAGGTTACAGGACTTTACACAAATATGTCTCGGGTTACCCAGCGTTACACAGTTTCTGTGTTTTCACTCAGTTTCGAGTGTTTTCCTGCCTGCCTGGCCAAAGTTACACAGTGCAGTTAGCAGTGTGCCGAGCCTGAAGTGGCCAAGTGCTGTTCTTCCTATTCCAGCGAGGGGAGCCTTTTTTAGTGGAACCTTTTAATACAGCATTACTGTGTTGCTTCTCTGTGCTCAGATCTAAGCTCATGTGTCGTGGTGATAATGTATATCGTGACCACATTGACCACCTTAACCCAGAGTTGTTGCCCTGATCTGTGATAAAGTCTGAAAGTCTGATTGTGCTGTTTTCTGTGTTTCAGATGACTCCTTGCAGGAATTTTCAGCATTCCTTAGAAATCTGGAGGACCAGAGAGAGCTGATGGTAAGTGTGACCAGTCGAGACCTGTGATGAACCTGATGCTCGACCTAAAATATGCAAACCGCTCAGAAAGCTGCAGCGTGCTGCACTTTTCACTGGAACAGAGCCAAGCGCTGCATCTGTCTAAGCGTTGCAGATAACCCTCCCCCTCAACCGTCCCCCACACTCTCACACACACACACACACACACACACACACACACACACACACACACACACACAGACTTGTGTTTATGCACTGGCAGGATGTGAGGTTGTACGTGCCACATATGCATTGTGTGTGTGCATGGACTTGTATACCGTATGTGTATACAGATCAGATACATCCAGCATTTGTTAAGACTTTAAAGAACCCTTAAAGGTTCTATGTGGGTTCTTTAGCAAAAGCGATTGTTCTGTATAAAACCATGATCACTTCAAAAGAACATTTGCATATTGAAGGGGGTCTTTGACTGCCCTGTTTACGCGTTCTTCCTATGGGTGGAAAACCTTTTATAGACGGTTCTTCATAAAATGGAAAGGTTTCTATACAGCTGGGGTGATTTTGTAATTAGGTGGTATAAAGTAATTGATAGATACAGAATAATTAATAGATCCTAAGTAATTATTAGCTACTAAATTATTAGCTACTGAATTATTGCTATTTAGTGAATAATTAATGCTTACTGAGTAATTAGTAGGTACTGAATAATGAATGGGTATTAAATTAGTAGGTACTGAATAATGAATGGGTATTAAATTAGTAGGTACTGAATAATGAATAGGTATTAAATTAGTAGGTACTGAATAATGAATGGGTATTAAATTAGTAGGTACTGAATAATGAATGGGTATTAAATTAGTAGGTACTGAATAATGAATAGGTAATAAATTAGTAGGTACTGAATAATGAATAGGTAATAAATTAGTAGGTACTGAATAATGAATAGGTAATAAATTAGTAGGTACTGAATAATGAATAGGTATTAAATTAGTAGGTACTGAATAATGAATAGGTAATAAATTAGTAGGTACTGAATAATGAATAGGTAATAAATTAGTAGGTACTGAATAATGAATAGGTAATAAATTAGTAGGTACTGCTTAATTTGTAGGTATTAAATTAGTAGGTACTTAGTAGATTTCAAACTAAAAGTAAGTATTAAATCATTAGTAGGTATGGAATAAATACTACTTATTGAAATATTAGTACTTATTTAATAATTAACAGTTTCTGAACTACTGTGTATTAATTCATCAGTAGGTACAGAGAAGGTGTTTAGAAATTAGAAGGTACTGAATAATTAATGGGTACTAAATTAGTAGATACTGAATAATCATCACCTTATTTAATAATTAGATGGTACTGAGTAATAAGTTCTTATTAAATAATTAATAGTTACTGATTGAATAGTTTGTAGGTGCAAAGGAATTAGTAGGTTCTGAATAATTAAGAGGTGCTAAATTAGTATGTACTGAATAATTGCTACTTACTGAATAATGAATAGATACTGAGTAATTAATTGGTGTTAGAATTAGAGCTGTTTAACAGGGATGTGTATGTGTAATTACAGGTATATGAATAAAAATAAGCCTAATCTTAAGACCCGGAGGCAAAAATGAGAGAAGATCATTTCCAGTATTAAATCTTAATCCCGTCTCTGTTTCTGCTCCAAATGAGGCAAAGCGGAAACTCCGCTGAGCCGCCGGCGTGTAGCAGCGAGTAACTGTGCATTGGACCATGTGCATGAGTTGGCAGCCTCTAAGGTGACCACAGGAAGTGAGTTGTTTTGCTGTGGGTTATTCATGCCCCTTCTGCGAGCGGTGCTGCAGGCTTGGTGAGTCTGTGGTTATGCAAGCTAGCAGGAGTGTTTGTGACGAGTCACGTCTCCCTCTGCTCTGATCTGATCTGATCTGATGTGCCAAAGCTGTCTTTTTTGACATGATCACAGCAGACACGCAGTGTAATTCTGTACTCAGTAGGACAGTATGCAGTTGGTGGCTTTGACAGTGTTGTCATTGCTGGGCAGCGCTGAGAATCGCCCACCACCCAAATACTATGATTTACGTGCCGGTGTTTTTAGGCCCTTATGATGATTATTTATTGGTGTTTAGGGCTGCAACAACGAATCGATAAAATCAATAATAAAATGAGTAGGTACTAAAAAATTAGTAGGTACTGAATAATGAATGGGTATTAAATTAGTAGGTACTGAATAATGAATGGGTATTAAATTAGTAGGTACTGAATAATGAATGGGTATTAAATTAGTAGGTACTGAATAACGAATGGGTATTAAATTAGTAGGTACTGCCTTATGAATGGGTATTAAATTAGTAGGTACTGAATAATAAATAGGTATTAAATTAGGTACTGAATAATTAATAGGTATTAAATGAGTAGGTACTACCTAAAGAATAGGTATTAAATTAGGTACTGAATAAGGAATGGGTATTAAATTAGTAGGTACTGAATAATTAATAGGTATTAAATTAGTAGGTACTGAATAACAAATGGGTATTAAATTAGTAGGTACTGGATAATTACTAGGTATTAAATTAGTAGGTACTGCCTCATTTATAGGTATTAAATTAGTAGGTACTGGATAATTACCAGGTATTAAATTAGTGGGTACTAAATAATGAATGGGTATTAAATTAGTAGGTACTGAATAATGAATGGGTATTAAATTAGTAGGTACTGAATAATGAATGGGTATTAAATTAGTAGGTACTGAATAATAAATAGGTATTAAATTAGTAGGTACTGCCTTATGAATGGGTATTAAATTAGTAGGTACTGCCTTATGAATGGGTATTAAATTAGTAGGTACTGAATAATAAATAGGTATTAAATTAGGTACTGAATAATTAATAGGTATTAAATGAGTAGGTACTACCTAAAGAATAGGTATTAAATTAGGTACTGAATAAGGAATGGGTATTAAATTAGTAGGTACTGAATAATTAATAGGTATTAAATTAGTAGGTACTGAATAACAAATGGGTATTAAATTAGTAGGTACTGGATAATTACTAGGTATTAAATTAGTAGGTACTGCCTCATTTATAGGTATTAAATTAGTAGGTACTGGATAATTGCCAGGTATTAAATTAGTGGGTACTAAATAATGAATGGGTATTAAATTAGTAGGTACTTAGTAGACCAAACTAAAAGTAAGTATTAAATCATTAGTAGGTATGGAATAAATACTACTTATTGAAATATTAGTACTTATTTAATAATTAACAGTTTCTGAACTACTGCTTATTAATTCATCAGTAGGTACAGAGAAGGTGTTTAGAAATTAGAAGGTACTGAATAATTAATGGGTACTAAATTAGTAGATACTGAATAATCACTACTTATTTCATAATTAGTTCTTATTTAATAATAATAATAATAATAATAATAATAATTAAAAACAGCGATAGGGATTGAAACCTGGAATTTTACTGATATTTAGTGGAGAATCATGTAATCTGTGGATTTCGGGCTCTGTGTCTACCTGCCTGCATGTGTGCCAGTATGTGAGAGAGATCCCCTGCTCGCCCCTCTTCTCTGTGCTACTCTTGAGTCAACCGAACAGGCCGCTTAAGGAGTGGATTTTAGTTGATTTTTCCAGCTGAATTACTCGCCGGTAGTTGATGACCGATTGAGTCAGTCATGCTGGTTAGATAGAAGGGTTCTCGCTGTTTGCAGCGATATGCGTATCATGTCTGTAGGTCACTCTGCTCCTGAGTTATGAAGCCTAGAAAACCGGCGGTGAATTGGGTTCAGTGAATGATCGGCCTGCTTATCCAATAGCGGATCCAGTTAATTTAGTTAGTATCAGGACCGATATCCAGTCCTAGTATCAAATCAGTGCAGCCCTAATTATTATTATTATTAATTATTATATTAATTATTAATATTATTATTTCTGGGTCAGAATCAGAATTTCATCGTTATTTTGCCAGGTATATTACAAATACAAGGAATTTTACTCGGTGAGAGCAGCACAAGTATGACATGTAACAAACACAGACTGTTAACAAGTACATAAAGATACAATAAACAACAAATACAGCAAATAATAATACATTTAAAAAGTAATAAGTAATAAAAATTCAATAAATAATAAATCTGTAATCAGAAACAGGTATGAATACTGCATATCCACATGTAGCCTGAGTACACATCTGTATACAAAGTATTATATGCAGATACAGTGATATAAACATTTACAGACAATGAAAACGATCATCTGTACAGCTGTGCCAATAAACCTAGTGTGAATGTTCTGCATGTTATGTATCAGTACTGTGTTTAGGTTCAGGCTTTATTTTTTAACGCTGCAAAGGTTTAGGCACCCCAGGTCAAAGTAAACAATGTGGATAAAAAAAAAAAGTATTCGGACACCTGCTCGCTCTACTTTCTACTTTCAGGAGTATTAAACAAAATAGTAAACGGCTTTTGCTGAAGTAACTGTCTAGTTACTAGGCTAGTAAAAGGCTTTCTACTATATTTTGGAGGAGCATTGCTGTGAGGGTTTGATTGCATTCAGCAACAAGAGTGTTAGTGATCAAACTTGTTAATACAAACTGTTGTATGTAGATATAATGATATAAACATTTACAAACAATGAAAACCAACATCTGTACAGCTGTGCCAAAAATCCTAGTGCGAATGTTCTGCATGGTGTGTATCAGTACTGTGTTGCAGTGAAGTCCAGTTCGGTTCAGTGAGGTTTAGAAGCTCGGTTCAGTTATAGATTAGGTGTATAGATTAGGTTATGGATTATTAGGGGAGTGTCAACTGAGTTTGACGTACATTCATGCCTCATCACACACTAGTGATAGGGTACACTAGCAGAGAGGGTATAAGGCCTTGCTTAAGAGCCCAACAGTGGCAGCTTGACCGAGCCCCGGTATCGTACCCACAACCCTGTCATCAAGCTCTAACCACTGCTGAGCCATCACTGTCCCAAGTACTAAATGTATGTAAAGCTTAATACTTATTTACTCTGATATTAATATTTAATATTTACTGATATTGATATTAATTTGTAATCATTATCAAATGGACACTTACTGCCCAGTCGGCATATTCATATTCAGTCCAGTGTCTGCGGGTGTGTAAAGCCTTTCCCTGGTTCTGTATCTGTACAGTTGCTGAACTGCACTGCAAGTTCCTTAATAATAACATTAATGAGGTCATTGTTTCCTCTGTGTGGAGAACGCATGTGATCCAGTTGAGTCCTGTTTGTGTTGGTGGAGGACTCCGGTACGCCGATGGTCAGCAAGGAATATAGGTCATGCTGCAGCTCTTTAGTAAACACAGCTACTTCAGCAGAGTAAAGCCAGCGGCAGCCCTGCCCAAAACTAAAAGCGCTCCATCTGGCTTGTTTTGAAGGCAAGTTCCCGGCCCTCTGCCCAATCACAGAACAGCTGATGTCATCATCCACGATGAAGCAACATAGCTGAGGCAAAGCAGGCTGCAGCACGTCAGGAGGGGGTGGAGGCGGTGGGGGCGTAGGGGTGAGGGAGTGCATGCATTGCTAAAAAAAAAAATACAGGACTGTTGTTGTTTTTGGATGAGCTCTTCTTTCAGATTTTTAGTTTTAGGTTCAGGCTTGATTTTTAACGCTGAAGGGTTTAGGCACCCCAGGTCAAAATACACAATGCGGATTAAAAAAAAAAAGTATTCGGACACCTGCTCGCTTGTCATTTTTTCTAAAATCGAGGGTATTCTGAGAGCTTTTGTTGGAGTAATTGTCTCTACTGTCGAGAAGAAGGCTTTCTACTAGATTTTGGAGGAGCATTGCTGTGAGGGTTTGATTGCATTCAGCAACAGGAGTGTTAGTGAGCTCAGCATGTTGGATGATCACCAACCCACCTCATCCTAAATGTGTATTGGATGGAGCAACACCACCATCATCCCAGAGAACACAGCTCTTCCACTGCTCCACAGCTCAATGCTGGGGGGCTTTATACCCCTCTAGCCCACGCCTGGCATTAGGCAGCATGGTGCCAATAGGTTCATGTTTATCTGCTCCAGAGAGTCCTATTCTATCCTATTATTCAGTACTTTTCTACAGGGACTAGACAAGCCGAGTGTGTGTGTGTGTGTGTGTGTGTGTGTGTGTGTGCATTTGCATATCAGTGTGGCGGAATGCATTCATTAGAAGGGGCGTCCACAAACATGTAGTGTTTGGACATGTTGGTGTTTTCTGTAAGATGAGCTGATTTCCAAAAGGTCTAAAGTTAAAGATGGAGTCTTTTAGATTTTAAGATTTCGTAGTTTATACTTAAAAGTCACTCATCCGTGACAGTGAACACACACACACACACACACACACTTTTTTAGATTTAGAAATCTCGACCGGAGGCATTCTTACATCCCAAAAAGAGGACATGTCCGGGAAAAAGAGGATGTATGGTCACCCTAGAGTTGGGAGACTTGTTCAAGGGCATGTGAATGTTGAGGGAGGAGAAAGTGCTGACCCCCCCCCCCCTTTTTTTTGTCCACACTTTCTGCTGGTCTAGAGGGTCCAGAGCCCACTTTTCTGACCTCTATACCTCAGCAAGCCCTAATATTTAATGGTTTAAGTAAAATAACACCATGTTTTTCATAGTAATAATAATAATAATAATAATAAATGATAATAATGATAATAAAAAGGCAGAAAGCAAAAGTTTGGGTACCTTGCATGATCACAAATTCGTAACACTCCCTTTGGTGAGTATCTAAGAGTATATATCAGTTAAGAGTCTTTGAATGTTCCCCTGATAACTATGTGCTGTGTGCTGGTGCCGCTGCACAGTAGAACAGTGCACCACCACTGAAGGTCTGATCTTCCTGAAGGTCTTTTGCAGACAGTGAGGTGTTTGATCTAGAACGTCTACCAGCAGTTCACTTTTGGTGTTTTAGACCTCCATCATTGACCTCTATGATTTCTGTCAACTGCCATTTCTTAATTACATCATGAACTGAGGAAACAGCCTTGGATCTCCTCTGATACTCAAATGTTTGCCCGGTAATCCTCTTAAATGGTAGGAAACAGCCATTACTTGACTTATTTTGATCAAAAAAGTGGAAAAGAAAAGAATGTTTTCATCTTTTGCCTTCTAGTCTCTTATTCCAACTATTCACAGCAACAGATTCACTTGAGGGACAAAAGTATTGGGACACCTGCACTTTCAGTGTTTCTTCTGAAATCGAGGGTGTTGAAAAGAGTGGACCCTGCTTATGTTAGAGTAACTCTCTCTACTGTCCAGTAGGCTTTCTGCTAGATTTTGGAGGATGGAGCATTGCAGTGAGGATTTGATTGCATTCAGCAATAAACGTGTTGGTGAGGTTAGAATATTGGGTGGTGATCACCACCCCACCTCATCATCCCCAACTCCTCACCTCATTCCATTGAAGTATTGGATGAAGCATCATCATATACCCCTCTAGACCCATGAATGGTTCTAATAGGTTCTCGTTGATCTGTTTCAGAGATTCCCATTGGCTGTATCTTGGCAGTACTTCTCTTCTTTAAAGTAGCTGAATCCATTCATTAGAAGAAACGTCTAAAACTATTTGGACATATAGTGTATTTTAAGTAGGGGTGGTCAGACTTCTGTAATCCATGCTGTTTTGTTTCATAAAATGTAAAACACTTGTCTTTGTTTACTTACTGCAAATGTAATTAAGAGAGTAGTCAGATTACATTACTCTGATATAGCAATCCTTTGGTAAGGATGTAATTGAAGTATGAATTATTACATGTTTAACCAGGTAATTAGTAATCAATTAGTAAGTGACCCTCTCAGCCCTGTTAAGAATACCTATAACTCTATCACTTAACCTTAACTGCTCAGTTTAGGGATCTCCAGGTTTGACCCTGAGCCAAGCACAGCTTGGTGATTTCCCTGCTGTAAAACACCAGATGCATTACTCACTGGTTTTAGTGTGCGTGTTTGAGAGCTGGGAAAGCACCAAACTGGGACCAGAATAGAAAATTGCTGACTCGACTCCTAACTCATATGCGATTTCGGAGTAGCAAGGTTTTGTTACCACAGTAATGCTTGACTCGCAGCTTGCAGGCCAGGACTGGAAGGAAAGAGGAAACCAGAACATGAACCAGTAACTTCATGCCCGTGCCTTGTGTGCAGACGGGGTTGTCTTTGCGCATTTCTATAAGGATACTGATGAACTCGGACTGAATACATCAGGAGCGACAGATTCTCAAACACTACTGTTCAGATACTCTCCCGTGCTGATTACTGTGATTTGCAGTACTGCTGCTCTTCATCTAATTAAACCAGTCTAATTACACTGCTGGTAATGAAACCTGCAGCTGATCAGTGTTCTTTAAGCACTGACGGTATCCTCGATATGCTTAGAAAAGCATATTTTCTATCCCAATAACAAAATTCATCACGATACGATAAAAATCGTCAAATTTCCCTGCCCTACGACAAAGGGCTCTTGGTGTGATACCATAGAAGAACCAGTTTTGTTTAACACCTTTTGTACCACCTGTACCACCATCTAAACCTTACATGGCCAAAGAGCTGAAGGCCCTAATAAACCAGAGAAATCGAGAGAGAGAGAGATCAGATAGAGCTCACACAGTACAGCCATAACATTAGCACCACTGACCGGTGAAGTGCAAAATGTTGATTATCTTCATCTACAGTGGCACCTGACAAGGGGTGGGATCTACCATATTAGGCATCAAGCGAACAGTCCTTACCTAAAGGTCCTCAAAGCATAAGGCTCTGAGTCACTTTGGAAAGAACTGAACTATGATGGCTAGACGAGTCAGACTGGGTCAGATCATCTCCTAATTGGGCTTATTGCATGTTCCCAGTATGCCAAGGAAGACCAACCAGTGAACTGGCAACAGAGTCATGGGCACCTAAGGTTCATTTATGAAGTCCATGGAGGTCCAAGGATCTGCTGCCTAGTTCTTAGTCTTGGGCCAGATACCACAGGACACTTTCGGAGGTCTTGTGGAGTCCATGCCTCCAATGCTTAGATCTGTCACCTAAAGGTACCTACTTGGGTACTGGGCAGGTGGTGTTATGCTATTGATAAGGTCATAGTTGGGGAATTCCGGGTGAAGCAAATCACAAAGCTTTAGAAATACTCTGACTCCTCAAACCATGTCCCAACAATCAGCAGCCATGGGCTCCTCTAAACAAGCTGTTGAGGTTTTCTAGAAGTCTTTTAAACCCTAGTATCTCCACTTCTACCTGACACCTTTCGTCCTCAATTTACAGCGTGTTGCATCTGTAATGTCTGATGTTTGTCAGAGTTGAAACATTCAGGAGACTGATGTTTTAAATATGGTGTAAAATGAGTTGAAGTGGTTAAAAAAAGCTCTGTTTTCCACAGATGAGGAACATCACCGAGACGCTGATGAAGCCACTGGAGAAGTTTCGGAAGGAGCAGCTGGGTTCAGCGAAGGTAGGCTTTTTAAATTCCTGTATTTTTCAGATCCGGGTCGTTTCTGTGTATTCTGGAGAAGCGTCAGGGTGACAAAATAGCCTCTTGCGTCAGTCTGATTGCTAACAGGACTGATTCATTATTAGTAATGTTTGGAGATGTAGCACATGGCTAATGCTGGAACCAGAACCTGAGCCCTTCTCATGATTTTTGATGATCCATTTTTAGGCCGAGAGAAAGAAGTACGAGAAGGAAACGGAGAAGTATTACACTTCCTTGGAGAAACTTTTGAACATGTCAGCGAAGAAGAAGGAACCGCAATTGCAGGAGGTAGTTCTTATATCCATCCCCCTTTCCAACACTCCAACACTCAAACCCCAAGCGGTTGGCGGAAACTCGGCCGCCTGCATCTGCAGATCTGCGGCAGGAAAGGAAAGAGGGGCGGAAAAAAATTGCACTTAATTACTTATTTATTATAAAGCAAAGCTTTTTGATCTCCCCTGTCATTTTACCGTAGTTTACAGCCTAAATATTTTAAAGGCCTGTCCTGACGGTGAGAGGATCTAGTCTTCAAAAAAGCCACCCACAAGCGCCTCGTAAGCCCCGGTCTGACAGCCCTTTGGAGCACTTGTCCTTGGGAAAACATGCCCTTGTAAGGCACACCCATGTCGCCTGCATGTTGTATATACTTGACGCAGGAAGCATTTGAAGCTGTTGACGTGTGTTTTTTTTTTTTTTACGTGAGGCCTGTGTGTGTGTGTGTGTGTGTGTGTGTATTTGAAATTGAGACCGGTGATGCTATCAGCTTGCTGTTTACATTTAGATCTCGGTTCACACAGCTGTGAGTCTTCAGCTCGGCCTGTCTAACCAAAGAAATGCCTATTACTCCCACACTGCGTCCAGTGCAGCCAACCGCCGCTCACCTAAAGATCAGACTGCGTGAGCCGTTTATAGACGTGTCGCTGATCATGCATTGAAATGAGCAGGATCGTAAAGGGCCCATATAAGGGTCCACGCAGTCCCCACTGGAATTGTAATTAGACTGAATAAAATCAGGGGTGGTCCTGTGGCTGCCACTTTCCACGGCTGGAGAGATCACAACAGTGATAAACTGTGCAGCAGCAGATGGGCTGCAGTCAGTAACTGTGTGTCTGCTAAGTGCATCCTCTGTTAGGAAACCAGTCCGATGTGGTGGGAGATGAGTGTATAACATGACTGAATGAATTAAACGAGTGCTATTAAAAAATAATAATTAATAATAATAATAATAAAATATTTGGTCATCATACAAAAAAACTACTTCTCCATCTCAGGAAAAAAAATCTTCATTAATATTATCCTTTTTAATCAGACATGGAAACCATATTTACAATAAATTGTGACAGGGTGGTAAATTTCGTCCTAAAATGGCTTCAGTTCCTTATGTGGTCACGTTTCTGACTGAGCACACATGTCAGTGAATTTAGAATATAATTATTTCTGCATTAATAAGGTTAAAATTTAATTTATTGCAGCTTTCCTGTGTATTCTACTTGACAGGATGGTTGGGTTGGGCTTGACGGACCCTGTCTAACATATAAACAATAACAAATAAACAGTGTAATGTTCCCTGGACTTCCCTGTTCTTGGCCTGGCCAAAGGATCATATGATGTCACTACCGCTTTATAATGTTATTTAAAGCAACAGTATGGTATTTATACACAAAACAAGTCAGTGTGACGGGGTGGTAAGTCACACATTTTTATTTATTTATTTTTTGGACATATTTTTAAAACAAGTTTGAATAAAGATGTCTTAGGTACACACTGACACTTAAAAATATATTTATATATTATATTTGGGGTTACACATAGACCCCAGCCCATTACCTTCACCCCTATTCTAACACACACATATTTAAACATTTATTTGGTGAGATTTTAGATGCAAAGGTCATGTTGATCAATACAGACATGTGAAAATAGTCATGTACTAATGTAAATTGATTCACAATACCATTCTAATCTTGAATAAATAGTGTTGTCCTGTAAACCATGTTAACAAAAACACCTAAATTAATAGCTTTGAGTTTTTGGAAACACACTGGAAACACTGTGACACATTTTCTTTGTGGTTAAAGCATCTCAGCAGAGGTAGAATGTGCTCTCACTGCACCAAAAACGGGAATATCTCCAGCATGTAGAGGAGTGTAAAATAACCAAGAAATCTGAACAGTTGCTTGTGGTGTAGTTTATCACATTTAAATCTAAGCTTTGTGAGTGACTGTTAAATCTGAAATAAGGAAATTAATACGTCAAGTGATTCTGAACCCTGAAAACTCTTATATTAACATTAATTGTCCCAATCCAGGCATGTTTTAATGAATCGGGTATTGGCTATTTTAATCCCAATCCAGTTCCAAGTCTTTGTTTTAACCAAGGTGTTCAGAGCGCCATCTACTCAAGGTGTCTTTAACGGACATTATTCCCAGCCGGCTGCAGCAGCAGTGTGGACGTTCTCAGAAGGTAAATAAAGGAGTTGAGGTTCTGCAGTGTGGAGCTATTTTACAGTGGAACCTGAAAACAGACCATAATATCTGACCCTTTATAAAACTCTCACTAAAGCGCTCTGTTTTACCAGCGGGAGAACCAGAGAACCACTCACTTGCCTTCCTCTAATTATAAACCAGCATCGGCATTCAGAACCGAGTGAAGGCTAATGCTAATGCTAACACACACACACACACACACACATACGCTATAGAAACCCCAATCACACACACAGCACATTCACCCACCATAAACCAGTTATCACACATCAGCAGACCAACCACAACCACAGAGATCAGTCCAGAGTGATTAGACTGCAGCGTTGAGCTGATTGGTCAGGGAGGAGAGTCAGACTGGATTATCAGATATTAAACACTATAAAACATCATTTTAAGAAACGTCTCAACTGAACTAAATCAGACAGCCCAGAAAGTCTGATTATAGAAACTGATGCTGAAAATAAAGGGATTCATTTTTACTGAATGTATTAATCAGCAGCTCATCTGATCTAAACTGTGGGGCTGGATTATTATTTATACACACACAGATCAAATCTGATCAGTATCGGCCGATAATCAACTCAGACTTATCGGATCGGATAAGAAGCAAATATAACCTGATCTGAAGAAACCCAGAATAATTGCACAGATGACAGGTTTCCTTTTTCCAGGCAACAGTTTTTGCTGAGTGGTGGCTATGGTGTTGCTGAGTCGTTGTTATGGTATTCCAGGTGGATGCTACGGTGCTGCTACATGCTTACTAGGTATAGTGCTATAGTGTTACTGGATAGTTCTATTCTATTCTATTAAAATTTATTTATGTCGGATTCCGGGTCCAGAGATCCGGGTCTGAGCCTCTTTAAAGCAAGCTAGTGTTGACAGTGGCAAGGAAAAACTCCCTCGGGTCGAGAGGAAGAAACCTTGAGAGGAACCAAGACTCAAAAGGGGAACCCGTCCTCCTCAGGTCAACACCGGATCATAATAATATTAATAAAACAATAATAAAACTGAACTGAATTAAATGTAAATGTGGCATCAAGCCATGTGGTATCAAGCCATACAGCCATACAGGTCTGACTGTACCAGGATGGACCAGTTAGAACCGGGTATCTCAGTACATAGGAAAAAGAGGGGTTAGGCGGAGTGCAGGAAAATGTTATGGGGTGGGGTGGGGGGAGAATATAGCATGATAGGATCCAATAAATAGACTTGTATCCGCAGCAAACAGACAGCAGGGGGCAGCTCAGCACATAGGAGAAATGTATGATGTGTTTAGGAGTTTGAATAGACTGATGTACAGCCTGTAAAGGAAGTAGATTAGAGAGACTAATGCTTTGCAACCATACAAGCTACGTAGCTTTTTGCTTGTATGATTGCAAAGCATTAGTATGCAGTGGTATCCTAGGTAGATGCTATGCTGTCCTAGATGGTTAAGTGGTTGCTGTGGTACCCCATAGGGTTGGCAGGGTGAACAGACTTTTGCACCAGACTTTGCATATCTGGGGAACTGCTGGACAGGTTAATAAGTAATAAGTCTCAAATAATAAGGGGGGGTGCTGTACGATAGGAAACTCACACTGGAACTGGAGCAGGGTACAGGGCAATAGGTCTGGATTCAGAGGAGTGACCGAGCTGACCGTGGCCGTGCCGAGCTGTCTGGTGGAACAGCGCCTGTAGACGCTGCATGTGAGGAGCCGACTGTGAATAGTGTATGAAAAGGTTCTCCACTCTGTCCAGATCTTTGTGCATTATGGAAGTGAGCATCAGCATGCTGATGTAGCTCAGTACAACCTGCACCCCAGATTTATTCTACACATCAATGTGGTGTTCTTTCTTCCCCCCACTCTCCCTCTCTATCTCGCTCTCTCTCTCTCAGGCAGACGGGACGGTGGAGGTGATGCGGCAGCACTTTCAGGAGGAGTCTTTGGAGTACGTCTGCAAGCTGCAGGAGATCCAGGAGAGGAAGAAGTTTGAGTGTGTTGAGCCTGTGAGTGCACACCTTCACCCTTCCCCAGAGATGAGCTCTCTAGACAAGAGACAAGAACCTTGTATCTCCAAAATGGCAAATTTAAAGTAGACAGAAAGAATTGATTAACTTTCAATGGAAGTCAAAAAGTAAAAAAAAAAAAAAAAAAAATATATATATATATATATATATATATATATATATATATATATATTGATGAAGTCATTTTGTAGCATTTCTATTGGGCCATTTATCAATTTTTATAAGGGTGATATGTATTTATTGTATTAAACTTGAATAAATCTCCCCTATGAAGATTTTCAAAGGGATTTCATTGATTTTTTTTGGTCTTTCAGAAATTTCCATAATTCAATGGTTAATATGAAATTTAATCTTGAATTTTGCTGTTCTGGAAAACGTAACAGGCTCAGAATCGTTCACAGTGGCACTAATAGAAACCATAGAGCTGTTGTGAACATGCTGAGAGATGGCTGAGGAGTGCTTTCAGTGGAAAAGGAAAGGTGGAAAAGTCCCATTTAATTTAATTAAAAGTATAATGGAGCGGTTTTCTTGGACAATTACACAGGAGTTCCATTCATTTCTCAAATGTTCTGGTTAAGTCAGTGGTTCAAATCGGGTGATTCAGAGTGGCAGGGTGTGAAATATGCTACTTTAGAGAGTCAGAATTATTCACAGGAGTACTGTAGTAATATAGACCATAGAAATGTTATGAATGCAGAGATATTTCAATTAGGGAAGTGGGTTTTATTTGAATAATTATTTATTTATTTATTTATTTACCGCAGCTCATGAAAAGATGGCATATGTATAAAATGGATCAGAATAAATAGTTTACTAAGCTTTTATATATTTTTAATATAATGTATGTGTGTATGTATACACATCTGGACTTTTGAATACTTATACATATTTATATTACATTCATATTTTCATGGCCAGATCTAAAAAGAGCTCTCTAAGGCCTTCAGAAAGAAGGGTGTAGATGCAGAGGAGTCAGATCAACTGTCCACTAAATCATTTACAAGTGAAACAACTGACCAACGTGGACGGGTCAAGCCGTCCTAGCAAGTTCAACCCCACAGCAGACCACAAGATGACTGAAGAAGTCTCCAGCAATCCTAAAATGTCACCAGTAGCAGGAACTATATGTTTAAATATATTAAAAATTACTTCAGGCCTTTAGGTTTTAATGGGATGTCCCGACTTGCTTAACATAATGTACATCTGACAGGACCAATAGCTTCAAAATGACCTCAATGATTTATATATATATATATATATATATATATATATATATATATATATATATATATCTGTTAACATTGACTTCCATTAAAGTTTTGACCTTCTACTGTAACGCTGTGATTTTGGAGATGCAAGGTTTTTCTGTGACAGTGATGATGATACTGCAGTAGCATATACAGTATCTCTCTCTCTCTCGCTGTACAACTCTCCCACTCTCTCTCTCTCTCTTTTCCCACAGATGCTGGCTTTCTTTCAGACAGTGTTCACTTTCTACCATCAGGGATTCGAGTTGGCCAAGGATTTCGATCACTACAAGAGAGCTCTACAGATCAATATTCAAAACGTGAGTGCCGGCAGCACCTCTTCACTGTTTACTTAAACATCCTCTCCCTCTCCGTCCCCCTGAGGTTCGGTAATTGAATTCTGATGTCTGGCAGAAGGCAGGCAGTTGATTTCTTTTGACTGGGGAAATTAAATTAAAGCCTATAAATAAAGCACGTAATATAAATCTCCAGGAAAATATTAAAAATCCAGGAAATTTGCATAGAACACGGTCATATCAGAACATTATGACCACCCCTGGTTTGTATTGAACATCTCTCATTATATCCTCTCTACTTACCATATACTTTTTGTTCTTCAGTGGTCAGGAGTCCCATAGAACTGACCACCACAGAGCAGGTAGTATTTGGGTGGTGGGGGGTCATTCTCAGCACTGATACTGACATGGTGGGGCTGGAGTGTTTAAACACTGGGTCTGTCCACTCACTGTCCACTCTATTAGACGCTCCTACCTAGTCGGGCCACCTTGTAGATGAAGGTAAAGTCAGAGACAGAAGATCTTGGATCTGTTGCTGCACAGTGTGTGTTGGTCATCCTCCAGTCCTTCATCAGTGCCCACAGGGTGCTGCCCACAGGACTTTGTTGGCTGGGTATTTCTGGTTGGTGGACTGCTCTCAGTCCAGCAGTGACACTGAAGGGTTTAAACACTCCAGCAGCACTGCTGTGTCTGACCCACTCGTACCACCAGCAGCACAACACACACTACTAACACACTCGCCACCACCATGTCAATAGGTGTCACTGCAGTGCTGAGAATGCTGCCCCACCATCCACACACTACAGTCTGCTCTGTGGTGGTCAGTCCTGTGGGCTCCTGACCATTGAAGAACCAAAAGGGTGAAAGGAGGCTGATAACAAATAGATGAATCAGATCGTCTACAGTGATTTAGTGATTACTGATAGAATTCAGCCCCACCTGCAACCCATCCATGGCAGTGAACACTAGTGATTAGGTCAGTAATGATTCGCTCCTTTAATAGAGCTGATATTACTGAAATGCTTCATTTTCAATGGGCAGATCTGCAGCTAAAACAGGAGCCTAGTGCAGCCCAACATTTTTAACATCAACATTTTAATAGAACATTCTCCTCATTATGGCTTTTAGAGAAATGGGTTTTTGGGGAGGGGGGGGGGGGGGGGGGGGGTGGGTAGTGCACTATAGACCCCTGTGGCACGGCCTAAGCTTCAGGCCTTTGTTTTCCTTCCATTACTTTTACTTTTCTACTTGAAGTCGTTCTGAAACCAGTACTTTTACACTTTTACTGGAGTAAAAAGCTTCAGTTGATACTTCAGCTTCTATAGAATCTGGGTGAACTGAAAGAAGTTGAATTCTATGGGAAACTCATAGTCTGGTCAATTGGCGCGAGCTTGGCTCTCACCTGCAGTCTTGTTCACACTCAGTTTGTTCCCGGTCAGGAATGCTGCTGCTGTAAAGGAAGGGAGATGGCGAGATAGGCTGTGAAATAACCTAAGCAGAATTCTGAGAGATGGCTTTTCCAAGGGAAAGCGAAAGGTCGCTGTTTTCATTGCCCTTCTATTGTGTGTCTTACATATAGACCGGAAGGTTGAGGGCTGAGCTGGTGTGAGTGTGTGAGTGTGTGTGTGTTTGTGTAGTTATGCCACACTGTTAGAACCTAATATCAAATGAAGGGGTGTGTCCTGGAGAACCAGTTGTTTGCTAGTTCATGAGAAAATTTCCAAAGATGTCTGGAAGTTCCCTTTGGGTTTCCCTGGAAACCCACCAGCCTCTGTATGAGTGTGTGTCCGCGTGTGTGTGTTATTAGACGCGGAGTCGTTTCGAGGGAACGCGTTCGGAGGTGTTCGAACTGATGAAGAAGATAAAGGAGGCTCCTCAGGAGTACAGGCAGACCAGCCCCATCAGCAGTGAGGGCTACCTCTACGTCCAGGAGAAACGTATGCCCCTCCACACACACACACACACACACACACACCTATCAACGTTATTAATACAATATAAAACCCTTCACAGAACCTACATTACAGCCTCTAAACTGCACCGTTTGGGCTTTAGACACTGTGACGCGTGCTTGCTTTGCCCTAACAGATTATCATTCTCATGCCTTCTGGAAGTGTCCCCCCCCTATCCCCCTATAGTGTCCCCTATCCAGAGGTTTTGGTTGCAGGTTCTGCACAAGCTGTGAGATATTTTGGGCCTTACCCATTACATCTTTACTTAAAGATCTCTCAGATCTCACTCTGTGCTCCCACTTCACTTCAGATTTTATATTACTATACTCACCATCGCCAAGAGAGGCTATAAAAGGTCTCTTATTTCCATATCACAATGGGTGGGTATGGGTTGGGATGGGTGTGCTTGGGTGAGCATAGGTGAAAATGGGTGGGCATGGGTTGGGATGGGTGAGCAGGGATGGGTGGGCATGGGTGGGTATAGGTTGGGATGGATGTACTTTAGTGAGCATGGGTGGCCATAGATAGGCATGGGTTGGGATGGGGTGGGATGGGTATAGGTGGGTGGAATGGGTTTAGAAGTATGATCATGTACAAATGGTGAGCTGCGTGATTCTACTAATGAAAGAAAAGGCAAATAAATAAATAAATAAATAAGTTTAATGTCCCCACTGATGATGGTGTAACTAAGGAATACTGACCTTTAACATACAAAGAAACATCGCTATACCTCGGGCAGCCCAATTAGTATTCAATTAGAATTCTATAGGAAAACAATCAGTGCATCCTGGTATCTCTGATTTTGCTCTGAATTTAACTAAATTCAGAATTATTTAAAAAAATAGCTAAAAGTCATTGTTTTATTTTCTATTATACTGTACTATATTATTATTATTATATTACTTAAAAAGTATATAAATCATTTATAAATATCATAATATAATTATAATTTCTACTAATTAAAAAAATAAAATAAACAATTTAAGAAACTATCTATCAATTTGTAGATAGTTGTAATACTTTTAATAATAAGTATTGTTATATTAGAACAATTTATATAATATAATAAAGTATAACAATTATAATTATAGAGTTAATGGGAAACACAAATAACTTTGCATGTTTAAAATGTATATCTTTTTTTCTAATAATTGGACTGTGGCATAGGTAATGGTAATTAGCATAATATAGCATAAAGTTACTAAACACTGATCAGCCATAACATTAAAACATTGAAAATATAACATTGAAGTGAATCGCATTGATTATCTGGTTCCGGTGACTTCTGTCAAGGCCTGAATCTACATATTAGGCAGCAGGTGAACAGTCAGCTCTTGAAGGTGATGGAGGTGTTGGAAGCAGGAAAACAAGAAACAACTACACAATATAAGCACACACACAGGCTAGTGAACACACACACAGGCTAGTGAACACACACACACAGTGACAGTGAACACACACACACAGGCTAGTGAACACACACACACAGGCTAGTGAACACACACACACAGTGACAGTGAACACACACACACAGGCTAGTGAACACACACACACACAGGCTAGTGAACACACACACACACAGGCTAGTGAACACACACACACAGGCTAGTGAACACACACACACAGTGACAGTGAACACACACACACAGTGACAGTGAACACACACACACAGGCTAGTGAACACACACACCCAGGCTAGTGAACACACACACACAGGCTAGTGAACACACACACACAGGCTAATGATCAAACACACACAGTGACAGTGAGCACACATGCCCGGAGCAGTGGGCATCCATCGGGGAGCAGAGAGGGTTAAGGGCCTTGCCCAAGGGCCTTAACGAACCTACAACCCTGTCATCAGTAGCCTGCTGAGCCACCACAGTCCCATTGTGACAATTATTATAAACAAGCAAATACATACTGGATAATAACTCTTAGCATTTTAGCAAATCTGTCGAAGTGGTCAAACCTCAAGCTCATTTATGTGGCTGCACCCGATATCGGCATGTTTTATGACCCGGCTGTGACTGAAAAACATGGAGCACTAAAAAATGTGGCTTCCAGAAGCAATTAGACCTCACTAACAACATCCTGTAACCCCTGCAGGGCCTCCTCCGTTTGGCTCCAGCTGGGTGAAGCGCTACTGCACATTCGTCAAGGAGCAGAAGATCCTTCACATGGTCACTTTTGACCCCAAATCCGGGGGCAAGTTTGTGAGTAATGACTGCCTGCTTGCTCTGTGTAGAATATAATATTTTTTTTACGTTAGTTTGTTGGTATGATCAGAGTTAATAGTAACGTTTCTCCTACTGGAGCTGATGGTATGGTAGCGGTACTGACTGTGAGACTGCAGGCTTTGACTAATGGCTGCTCATGGGCTAATGTGTGTCTTCCCAGGGCGAAACAGAATCGGTCACGCTCAAATCCTGTGTGCGGAAAACGACAGACACTCTCGACCGGCGGTTCTGCCTAGATATAGAGATAACGGACCGGTACGTCATCGGGGGGCCATCTGTGTTTTATGCCTTTTTTTTTTTTCTCATCTAGTCTGGTCTCAAGTCAAATCTAATGTATTTGTGTAGCATGTTTTACATCTGTTGTCGTCACAAAGCAGCTTTACATAATTAGTAATTAGTAAAAGACATAACAACAAAAGAAGACACGAAGTGAGCCCCAGTGAGCCCCAACGGCGACAGTGGCAAGGAGAACCTCCCTCAGAGCTGGAGGAAGAAACCTTGGGAGGAACCAAGACTCACAAGGGGGACCCGACCCGTCCTCCTCTGATCAGAACTGTTTATTAATTATTGATAAAAATTACCAAACCATCTAAACTGTTGAACTGCTCTGATCATAATCATAATATAATCACCATGGTGTAGTAGAACTTAATATAGTCATGGCAGTGATGGTCAGAGTAATGATGGGTAATAATGGTAATATTAATAGGGTCTAGCCAAGAAAGCGGTCAGAGTTCAGTTAGTTAGAGGAACACCTGTTCTCTGTGACTTCCAGCAGCTCACTGTTCTAAACTCTTACTGCCCGGATAAAATAAAATAAAAAAAAAACATCTTTTAGATATAATATATAATATAATATAAAAACTGCTGCCATTAAACTCTTTAAACATTTACATTTACATTTACGGAATTTAGCAGACGCTCTTATCCAGAGCGACTTACAAAGTGCTTTGCTATTTACTCAAGAAAAACCTCAGCTAGTTAGAATAGACTAATAATTCAAAAGATACCTCAGAGCTTAGACATTACTAAACACAAAACAATAAGGCGACCATAGAACTCTATTCGTCTAAGTACTCTCGGAAGAGGAGGGTCTTCAGTCTGGGTTTGAAGACAGCGAGCGACTCGGCCGTTCGGACACCCAGGGGCAGCTCGTTCCACCACTTTGGTGCCAGGACAGTAAAAGGTCTGGACGCTCGTCTTCCGCGGATTTTGAGGGATGGTGGGTCGAGCCGAGCCGTACCTGAGGCTGGAAGCGGTAGCTGGTGCGGATCGGCTTTTGACCATTGCCATCAGGTACAGAGGGGCTGGTCCGTTCTTGGCTTTGTAGGCCAGAGTCAGGGTTTTGAATCTGATGAGGGCAGCAGCTACAGGAAGCCAGTGAAGAGAACGCAGCAGTGGAGAGACATGGCTGAATTTAGGGACATTGAAGACGACCCGTGCTGCTGCATTCTGGATGAGTTGCAGGGGCCTGATGGTGCGCTGATGGTTCCTAACCTCAAACTAGATTCCAGACGGCTCATCTAAAAACACAGTTTACAGTTTTATGGATTTTATCACATTATAATATATAATGAATATTATGAACAGAACACATTACTCTAACTGAACAGGAGATTCACTCAGTTTCAGAATAACTGATCTGATCAGTGATCAAATATACTGTTGGTTTATCCTCAACATGTTGAGACAAAATAATGAGATTAGAGGTGACACGTCTCACTGCCTCCCATGTTTTTTCTTTTCTTTTTCTTTTTCTTTTTATTTTATAAGAACCTTTTGCAGATTTTTAGGTAACAGAGGTGACCAGAACATGACTGGGATTACATATATTGTTTTGATCACTGAAATGACAATATTCTACAGAACATTAATATTCATTATTTAATGTAAAATTCAAGCTGAATTATTGAATCCAGAGGTGAAGACAGTCAATAATGTGTGGAACAGGAGTCATTTAGTTCATATTATGTGTATAAATATGCATAAAACACTATTTATAGTGAATAGTTAATGGAATTAGGGTAATTATTTACCTGGGAGCTAATGTACCCCTAATTCTAGAATAACCCATATGGATTACAGTAGAAGCTCCAGATCCATTAGAACAGGAGCAGGTAAACAAGAGCTTCTCATTCTGAAGAAAGAAAGTAGTGAGATCTTGTCGGTGAGCTAGTCTGAAGAACAGAGCTCGGTTCCTCCAGGTTTCTCCTGGACGCCCCCCAGTCCAGCCAGCACAGGGTGGAGGATGTGTTCAACTCCATCAGCAGCAGCAGCAGCAGCAGCTCACCTGATTTACCATCATTAAGCCCTGATTTACCACCAAACCAGGTGTTGATCTGAGGAGAACTCTAAATAATACTCCATAAGAGAGGAGAACTTTGGAGATGTTCTAATGATGAACACAGTGCAGGAGAACCACCACCACTTTCTGTAGGAGTGTTATTATTAGTGTTTATTCTAATATCAGTGGCTGAAACCTTTGCACAGTACTGTATATGCATATGTATGTACATTTAATGGCCAATAGCATCTATTTCTCAGGTGGCCTTTGCCCAGCGTGTTCGTGCCATTCAGCAGGAGGGTGTTTCTGTTTGTAAAGCATGCAGCACATTACACACACATTTCAATAGCAGCATATTTAAAGTGTGGAATTATGGAATTCATATCATACATGCATTACAATATCTTTTGAGTCATACAGGCAGCAGCATGTTCATGACCTTGCCCCAGTTTTAGAGGAGCAGAGAGAGAGAGAGAGAGGGTGCTGCTGTTGTCTGGTGACTGGATTGCATAGACTCTGGCATGCTTTACACTGAAGTGATAGATAGTTCATTCCAGCCTTCCTACAGAGCTCAGTGTGTTGGTGGTGTGGTAATGAGCTGTTTGGTGGTTTGTAGCTCAGGGACATGGACAAAACAGGACAACTAATCTACACTGGATGTTTGCTATCCAAAACACCAACACCCTCAACTGGCCACTTTTTACATTACTTCATGATCTGCTCTGCCTTTTACTAACATGTATATTTATGAAGATTTGGTATAGTCTTGAGATAGATATATATATATATACAAACACACAGTGTAGTCCGGCTCGTTTTCATTGTTTTCATATGAGCTTAATTGGTAACATTGGTTGGTAATAATTAATTGGTTAAAATTGGATTATTGGTAACATTCTAAAATAAAATAAATAAATGCAACAACAGGCTAAATAATGCAGAACTATGTGACTTTCAAACTTTTCAAAAAGTTACTTGAGTAATTAATTGAGTATTTTGTGTTTTGTGTAGCTACCATCATATCATCATTGTTGAGCAGAAACCTTTTATCTCAATTTTTGCTGTTTTTCACATTTTGACAACCTGTCAGTTGTTCTTTATATTAAATCACAATTAAATTATGACTAGACCGATAGAAATGCTCCAAATAATAGAAAATGTTTTTAAATCTCAAATGTTCTGGATGAGTTTCTGTAGGAAATCTCAGATGTTCTGGATGAGGTTCTGTAGGAAATCTCAGATGTTCTGGATGAGGTTCTGTAGAAATCTCAGATGTTCTGAATGAGTTTCTGTAGAAAATCTCAGATGTTCTGGATAAGTTTTTTTTTGGAAATTCAGATGTTCTGGAAGAGGTTCTGTAGTAAATCTCAGATGTTCTGGACGAGTTTCTGTAGAAAATGTCAGATGTTCTGGATGATGTTCTGTAAGAAATCTTAGATGTTCTGAATGAGGTTCTGTAGAAATCTCAGATGTTCTGGACGAGGTTCTGTAGGGAATCTCAGATGTTCTGGATGAGGTTCTGAAGAAATCTCAGATGTTCTGGATGAGGTTCTGTAGAAAATTTCAGATGTTCTGGATGAGCTTCTGAAGAAATTTCAGATGTTCTGGATGAGGTTCTGTAGAAAATTTCAGATGTTCTGGATGAACTTCTGAAGAAATCTCAGATGTTCTGGAAGAGGTTCTGTAGAAAATGTCAGATGTTCTGGATGATGTTCTGTAAGAAATCTTAGATGTTCTGGATGAGGTTCTGTAGGAAATCTCAGATGTATATGTATCAGCCTATATTACCTGTCACTCTCACACCCGAATCCCTCCATAAATATTGATAGTGATACTGGTACATTTAATAATACTGCAAACATGCTATAAAGTTATAGAGTGTATAAATCAGATGTTATTATATTTTGTGATGCTGTGAACCAAAACCCAGCTACTCGATCTCCATAAACAGGGGACAAACCCAACCCTGTCCGTTAAGTGTGATTTGAATATACTGCAAAGCATTTCCCAATGTGCTGATATATTACTACCTTTCTTCTGTTGACAGACCAGGCACTGTGCTGACGGTCCAGGCGATCTCAGAGGATGACCACAAATTCTGGATGCAGGCAATGGGAGGAAAAGAACCAGTGAGTAAATTAGTTTTTCCTTTTTAGCGTAGATATGAATGTTTTGTTCTGATATCCATCACTTTGTTTGATTACTCAGCTTATGTGACCGTGCCCTCCCTGGCCCCAGTGATCCACATGTCCCTCAAATAGAATTGTGGATCCTTGCGGATACAGTTAACAATAGCAGTTCCTCGTTTTGGCGGCTTGGCTGAGCTTGTGCAGCAGAAAGTGTTCTGTTGAAAAATGACTTGATGATTAATGTCGTTCATACAGGTGCACTATCTGGGGAGGACATATTCAAAAGAAAGAGGAAGTAAGTTTCTTTTCACTGGCAAATGCCTTTTTTATTCTTAATGAAATTCAGCTTGCTCAGCATAAGAGAATACTTTAAGAACTTTGATAATGTCAGCAGCAGTTTTTTGTTATATATAAATACATATATATATATATGTGTGTGTGTGTGTGTGTGTGTGTGTATATGTATATATATGTATGTGTATATATATATATATATATATATATATATGTATAAAAACTTTATGGAATTAGGTAAAAAAGAAAGTGTCAGAAACCATTGAAACACCTGCAGATTTCCAACAAGGTCTTGTTCTTCTTTGAAATTTGGAGTTAGCACTCTTTTCAGCAACTTTTGGAGCAGCTCTGGACTTACTAGAACAGGTATCAGCTCGAAACGTCATGCAGTTACACTATATGTCCAAAAATATGTAGACACACCCTCTTAAGGAACCCCTGTTGCTGACACAGGTGTTCCGTTATCAGCATATATCTCCACAGTGAAGCACTGCTTATTAGAACAGGACACACTGGAGCACTGGAGATGTCACCATACCCAATGCCAAGGGTTGGCTAGAGCCCACCAACATTGAGGTGTGAGGAAAGTGGAACTGCATTCTCTGTAGACATGACACGATAAGCATGTAAACATGACCTTAATACCACCCATTGTGTTGACTTTATTACCCATACCTGGTGTGCAGTGTTCATTGCTTTATTGAATAATTTCCAGCATATTGTCCAAAAATAGATATTATGGCAGGACTACTTTAGGAATGAGCAGGATTGGCAGAAATGATCAGCAGCTGACCTCACCAACTCATGTTGTGGCTGAATGCAATCACACCTTCCTCACAGCAGTGTTCCAACATCTTGTTCAAAGCCTTCCAAGAAAGTTTGAGGCTGCTGCTCCCTTTTAATGCCTATAAATTCAGAAGAAACACTGCATGCAGGGTGTCTACAAACCTTTGGACATATAGCGTATCCGTAATCCGTATTATGTGACCGTCCCAAATAAGATAAACCCGTCCGACAGTCTGATAAAATTGATATTCTTTCCACCACAATCTGATCAGTTTGCTTGCATTTGCACTGCGTCCATAGATTGATTACACAGCAGAGATTCCCCTTCAGCGCCCATACGGACCAATCCTGTCCTACTGTATATTAAGCCTCTCTAATAACTGCGTAGTGACACACTAACTACACGGTTATTAAAGACACTTCATATAACGTGGGGACGCCAATCCTTCAGCCCAATCACCACATGCCACAAATTGGCATGCCCAAATTTAAGGGAGGGGCTAGTCTGATCTGAGCATGTCTAACTGCTGGTCTATAGGTCTATATAGACTTTCTTTTTTCACTAATTTCATTCATTTCTCTAGTTGATGCCCAGCTGGATGAAGGTGGTGTGAATTTTGTGAGGAACTCTATCAACGCTATTGAGACGAGAGGTAAGTCCTCCAGTCTCCAAACTGGTCAATTTCAGGATACCAGGTTCACAGCATGTTCAATATTCTCACAATATTTGAAGGAGGATTTGAATAAACGGTTCCTCCGTTGTTGCATAACTAATTACACTCGGGCTGAGAGGTGTGAGGAGTGTGGTAATTGGCGGAAGTGTGTTAGTAGGAGGAGCTGAGTGTTCAGGCTTTATTTTCATGGTATTAGAAATGTCTGTAGTGTGATATCACAATGCTCCAGTGGATTCTCCCCACCCTTAACTCTAAATATAAGTTCATGCAAAGAAATATAACTTGGACTGATCTCCGTTTTGAAGCGTTTCCATTGGTCTGTCCACCCTGGGATGTTCACACACTGTTCAAATGACTCCTTTTTGGTCAGCGATATATTTAAATAACTTTTTTTTCTTTTTCAAGAGCTAAATAAAGCATGGCAAACCAAACCAATTCCCACAGTGACTCATATCTGTGTTCTGACCACATCTCTGAGAGGAAGATGAGGTTTTTTGCCCTACATGCAAGGTCAAAGCAAGTATGGCAGAAGATTATTGTGTTAGAAATGTTTCTATTCTGTAATTTCACTGGTTTCAGTTTAATTGAGGACATTGTAGATCCAACGTGACGAAAAGAGCTGTAGATGACACAGCTCTGCAAAAAGCTGTCATCAGTGACTGCGAAAGAGGTTGAGGTTTAAAAAGAAATTATAACCAGGATGCAGCATGTCTGAGAAACAGTGACCGATTTCAAACTTAAATGTTTGGAGTTTCATCATTATTGAATGATTATTAAATGACCTTGTTAGTATTCTAAGCTTTATTATTATTATTATTATTAGTAGTAGTAGTAGTAAGGGTGGTGGTGATAGTAGTAGTAGTAAAGATGATAGTAGTAGCAGGGGTAATAGTAAAAGTGGTAGTAGAGGTTGTAGTAATAATAATAGTATTAGTAATAGTAGCCAGTAGTAATTATACTAATAGTAGTAAGGGTAGCAGTAGTAGTAGTAGTAGTAGTAGTAGGAACAGTAGTAGTAGTAGTAAAGTTAGCAGTAGTGGTGGGAAGGGTAGTAGTAGTAAGGGTAGCAGTAGTAGTAGGAACAGTAGTAGTAGTAGTAGAAACAGTAGTAGTAGTTAGGGTAGTAGTTAGGGTAGCAGTAGTAGCATTAGTGGTAATAATAAATTTAGTAGTTGTAATAATAGTAAATATAGCAACTGTAGTAGTAAAGGAAATAATAGTAAGTGTAGTAACAGTAGTAGTACTAGTAGTAGTAGGAAGGTAGTAACAGTGGTAGTAATAATAGTAAATGTAGTAGTAGTATGGGTAGTAGTAGGTGTAGTAACAGTAGTAGTAGTACTAGTAGTAAAGGTAGTAGTAGGTGTAGTAACAGTAGTAATAGTAAAGGTAGTAATAGGTGTAGTAACAGTAGTAGCAGTAGTAGTAATAAAGGTAGTAATAGGTGTAGTAACAGTAGTAGCAGTAGTAGTAATAAAGGTAGTAATAGGTGTAGTAACAGTAGTAGCAGTAGTAGTAGTAAAGGTTGTAGTAGGTGTAGTAACAGTAGTAGTAGTAGTAAAGGTAGTAGTAGGTGTAGTAACAGTAGTAGTAGTAGTAAAGGTAGTAGTAGGTGTAGTAACAGTAGTAGTAGTAGTAAAGGTAGTAGTAGGTGTAGTAACAGTAGTAGTAGTAGTAAAGTTGTAGTAATGTGTAGTAACAGTAGTAGTAAATAAAAACAACAGGGTACAAATAACAAAGTATATTATTATTATAATAGAATATAAACCCAGTAATAAACCAGTCAAATATTCAATAATATTAAACAAATGAAAAGAAATAAATCTGGCCTGGAAATAAAAAATACTCAATAAAAAAGAAAGAAAATGAACAAAACAAGTTTCCTGAAACTCCTGTGACGAGTAATCCCAAACTTTTGAACGAACAATAGTTTCCAATTGCTGGCCCTGGAACACCATCAGCCACTACGTTTGAAAGGTTCAGTAAGAGCCTCATGTGCTGTGCTCTTGATGTCAGTTTTACTCTGGCACTGAAATGTCAGTAAAGGTTGGGGTAATGGAACCCCTCTCTCTTTCTTTTTATTATTATTATATTTAAAAAAATATGAGCAGGAAAAGAAATAAAGAGGTTTGCAGTGTGCATCGGCTCATGAGGAGCTCGGCTTTGGCATTTGTCAACGGGATTCTCAGCAAAACTGAAAGAAAGTAAAGAGAATCGTAAATCGGGCAAATCAGTCACACAAACCCCCTGAGGGAGCCGAGCTCAGTCGGCTCTGCTGGAGCATTTCTCTCAGAAATAACCTTCTGCTCTCTAGCACACAGTAACGCGGGTCAGGTATGGGTGCTGTAATAAAGTTTTAAAGTAAATATAAACTAAAACATTATAAACGTCTTATTATAAACGTCTTATCCATCTCCTTTGAGAACTCACTGGTCACTTCTTCTGCAGAAGCTCGAAGCCTTGGTGTAGTCATGGATGATCAGTTATCGTTCTCAAGCAGATTTCTCCTGTTCAACATCCGGAGAATTCGACCCTTCCTCTCTAGAGAGTCGCCCAGGTGCTCAGATGTTCAGTCTCTCGTCCCTTCGAGACTTGACCACTGCAGCTCTCTTCTGGCTGGTCTCCCTCTGCGCATCATCAGACCCCTGCAACTTATCCAGAATGCAGCAGCTTTCGTCTTCTATATTACTAAATTCAGCCATGTTCAGCTCCTCTTCCTGTAGCTGCTGCCCAGGTCATCAGATTCAGAACCCTGACTCTGGCCTACTAAGCCAAGACTGGACCAGCCAGCCCCTCCGTACTTGATGGCGATGGTCAAAAGCCGACCTGCACCAAGAGCCCTTCTAGCTTCAAGTACGGCTCGGCTCGACCCGCCATCCTTTAAGATCTACAGAAGACGAGCGTCCAGACTTTTTACTGTCCTGCACCGAAGTGGTGGAACGAACTTCCCCTGGGTGTCCGAACAGCAGAGTCCAGCGCTCGCTGTCTTCAAACCCTGACTGAAGACCCTCCTCTTCTGAGAGTACTCAGGCGAAGAGAAGAGTATTATGGTCACCTTACTGACTTGTGTTTAGTAGAGTCTAAGATTAGAGGAGCTTTAAATTATTAGTCTATTTAAACTAGCTGAGGTTCTTCTTGGGTAAACAGTGAAGCTCTTTTGTAAGTCGCTCTGGAGAAGAGCTTCTGCTAAATGCCTTGAATGTAAATGTACTTCTTATAAGCACATGGGCTGATTATAAAAGCATGTTCGAATGTCAACCTGTCGCCCAGATCAACTAAAACTTCATCATTTAAATATTTTAAACAGATCTAAAAGGCCACAGGTGAACGGCGCCACCCTACTACACCGCCCTGATGACGTTCACCTGTGGCCTCGCAGGCTGACGAGCATAAAAGGGCATGCTCAGGTCAGGATGTTGGATGATCACCACACCAACTCATCCCAAAAGTACTGGATGGAGCTTTTCCACCATCATTCCTGCTCCACAGCTCACGCCTGGCATGGTGCCAATAGGGTCATGCTGATCTGCTCTATACAGATAGTCCTATTCTATTGGCAGTACTTCTCTACAGGGATCCGTGTCAGCCATGGGTGCAAGTTAGTGAAGAAGCTGAATGCATTCATTAGAATAGGTGTCCACAAATATTTGGACATAGTGTATGTAGACTGTGCTGAAAAGCCAGGACCATGCCAGGAAACAGACAAATTCAGTTGAAACTCTACGGATTCTGCCAAGAAGTGTGGTCAAATGTCCAGTGTGGTCATGGTGCAACATGGTGTGTTGTATACGTAGATTATAAACCACCCACCAAACTGCTTTATATTCAAATTAAAAATTGCAAGCAAACTCATGCTGTCCTTGACTTCATTCTGTGCACAACCCTGCAGTTGTGGGATCAGCCAATAGAGGGCAGAATCAGTTCATGGTTGCTGAGCTCTCCCTGTCAACCCATTGTGCTCAGCTCAGTGGGGGAAGAGACAGGTCTGATCAGGACTTATTAAGGCCTTATTACAGGTGCTCTTACTGAAGCAACTCAACAGCTGCTGCTGATTAGAATACTTACCCAATTTTATTCATTTATCTCCTCACAGGTATCAATGACCAGGGCCTGTACAGAGTGGTTGGGGTCAGCTCAAAAGTTCAGAAGCTGCTGAGTTTAATGATCGGTAAGTTAAGCTCTCATTCGCTGCCCCCCTCTTGCTCCACTTGCGCACTTCCATAAGCCCTGATGTAGCTGGGCTACAAAAGCAGAACACAGACAGAAGCCCGGTTTAACCCCAAACTTTTAATAAAATACTGGAATTTAAAGTCCATTCACTTTAAATGATGTTTATTTTAACCGTTCAGGTGGAGATTCATTGATTTGCGATGGAAATCTATTGGGTCGTAGATAGATTTGGCATGCACAAAAGTATTGGGACACCTTCTCATTCATCATCAGGGGTTTAAAAAAAAAAAAAAAAAAAAAAAAAGAGTTTCTCCTGATTTTGATGAAGTAACTATCTCTACAGTCCAGGGAAGAAGGCTTTCTGCTAGATTTTGGAGGAGCATTGCTGTGAGGATTTGATTGCCGGTCAGGATGTTTGATGATGATGATCATCACCCCACCTCATCATCCCCAACTAACCTACTCATCCCAAAAGTACTGGATGGAGCACCACCATCATTCCAGAGAACACAGTTCATCCACTGCTCCACAGCTCAATGCTGCTCTGCTGGGGGGCTTTATAACCCTCTAGCCCACGCCTGGCATTAGGCAAAATGGTGCCAATAGGTTCATGTCTATCTGCTCCAGAGAGTCCTATTCTATTGGCAGTACGTCTGTACAGGGGCTAGACAAGTTAAGTGTGTGTATTTGTAATATATATATATATATATACCCTAACCCTATATATATATATATATACTTAACTTGACATACTGCCAATAGAATAGGTCGTGCCTCTTGGTCTTAAGACCTATGGAGAACATATCATAGATTTTAGAACTTGGAGCGACCACATAACTGTGTCTGCTGTGTCTTTGTGCACGGATAGCAGAGTTTGTGGGATGTTCTAGAGCGGTCATCGCACATTGAGTGCCTCCCAATGCCATAACAGCAGTACCCCCACAGGCCATTGATGCCAGAGGGGAACGAGGACTCAGGCACGTGGTACAGAGCAGTCAGAGCAGCTAACCTCTATAACGAACACCTTCCATCACCCCAATACAGCCTGTGCCACACTGCCATCCGAGCCAACGGTGGTTATTCCCACTGTTAGGTCGGTGGTCATAATGTTCTGATGAATGTGTGTGTACTAAAAAACAAAGAGCAGGGCACGTAAACCATCAGTTCAGAATAAGAGCGCCCTCGTCGTTGTACTGAAGCTCCGCATAATCCATTTAAAGCAGTTTTCCCTGAATTTGCTGAAGTTCAGCTTGACCGCTGCTCATTGGCATTCAGACACTTGTCTTGTCTGGGCCTCCACTCTCTCTATTCCCCCTCTCACTCACTCCGTGTCCCTCTGTCCTGTCCTTGCAGGTGACACTTGGCTCTATCGCTGCAGGCTCGCAATCAAATTTCCATCCCCTCTCCACAGCTCCATCCATTTCTTATTTCTCCTCTATCCCACTGACTCTTTCTCTTTCAGAGCCCTCGCCCCGTCCCTTGCTCGCTCGCTCTGCGTTTGTAGTCTCCTGCTCGCTTTCATGCTTCTTTCTTTGCAGCCTCTTCTCTCTCTCTCTCTCTCTCTCTCTCTCTCTGTTTCACTCCCTCTTTCATTGTCTTTCTCGCTCTTTCATTCTTGGTTGTCTGTTCTCTCTCTCTCTCTCTCTCTCTCTCTCTCTCTCTCTCTCTCTCTCTCTCTCTCTCTCTCGCTCTCTCTCTTGCAGACATAGCCGTAGCCCTCAGCTCTGTGCTGTGAATGTTAATAGCTGTGTTGAATCGGCAGGCTGCTGAGCTCCTACTGTTACCTGAACCCGACCACTCCAGAGTTTAACAGCCATTAGCAACGTCCTCACAGGAGCCGTCACGGCGGCTCTCAGACAGGGACTGTAGCCTATTGTCCAGCGCCCGACAGCCTCAAATCAACCACAGGGTTTTGGGCTTGAAACCTGCTGTTGTTTGAGGTTCCCTGAACATCTTCACCTCCTCCTTCTCTTCAGCTTTACCTCATCCTCATCTTCGTCTCCTTCTTCTCCTCTCAGCTTCACCTTCTCCTTCCTACCTTCTCCTCCTCATCATCTCTATCTCAGCTTCACCTTCTCCTTCTCTTCATCTTCACCTCCTCCTCATCTCCATCTCCTTCTCCTCCTTCTTCTCCTTCTTCTCCGTCACCTTCTCTTTACCTTTACCTCATCTCCTCCTCCTTCTCTTTACCTTCACCTCCTCCTCAGCTTCATCTCTGCTTCATCTCAGCTTCACCTTCTCTTTATCGTCACCTCATTTCCTTCCCCTTCGCGTCATCTTCACCTTTTTCTCCTTTCAGCTTTACCTTATCCTTTTTATTTAAGATAAGATCATTCTTTATTAGTCCCACAGCGGGGAAATTCTCAATTAATAAAAATGATCAAAAATATTTTGACCTCCTCATTTTTATATCCTCATCCTCCTCTCAGTCTTCTCCCTACTCCTCAGTTTCCCCTTTTCCTCTTTACCTTCACATTTTTCTCATCTCATCTCCTTCTGCCTGAGCTTTACCTTCTCTTTATTACCTTCCCCTCCCCCTCATCTCGTTCTCCTCTTCATCTTCACCTCCTCCTCATCTATTTTAGCTTTTACTTCTTCTTCTTTTTCTTACCTTCACATCCTCCTCATCTCTTCCTCAGTTGCACTTTTCTTCTCATTCTTATCATCTTTATCTTCTAATCATCTTTATTTACCTCCCTCTATTCACTTCACCTCCACCTCCTCCTTATTTTTCTTTTTCCTTGCCTCCTTCTTTTCTTTTTGACCTTGACCTCGTCCACTCCTGCTTTTTTTCTTCTTCTGTTTCCCATCCTTCTGATCTATTCCTCCTCTTTTTCAGTTAGCGTCTTGCTACTGTCATATTAGCGTTGTGTTCTGCTACGAACCAGACTAGCTGTTCTGCCGTCGTCTGGGTGCTCATTTGTTTGTCTGCGTCCATGACGACGGAGCTCTGATTGGTCAGCCTGATTTTAACGCAACACAGAACACAGAGCGGTCTGAGTCACTTCATCAGTCACGGAAACACATCATTAATATTCGTGGGCCTGTTTTTAGGGTCCATGAAAATAGTTCAGACTACGCGTGGAAGAGCTTTTAGTCAGAGGCTGCTAACTCTTGACCGCAGCATTGTGTGTGTGTGGGGGGGGGGGGGGTGTTAGGGGGAATGGACCTCACACTGCACAGCTGACCGTCATTTTGGCTGACCCACAGAGCACAGCTGTTTAAGCAACATTAAGAAACCCAAGTAACCCCCATCTACCCCTCCCCCAGTCCCCCCAGACCACCAAAGAGCAGGTAGGTAGTATGTGGGTGGTGGGTCATTCTCAGCACTGCAGTGACACTGACCAACATGGCGGTGCTGGTGGTGTGTTAGTAGTGTGTTGGGCTGGTATGATGGTATTTGAGCCTCATTATAGACATTCGACTCATTCAACAACCTAAACCCCTCCCAGTACAACCCAAACACCAATAAGAATTGCTGGGCAATGAGCAAATTTGCATATTCCCTCCCACACAGCAGTGGGATTTCAGTCATGTGTTTGACTGCCCAGTATAAACGTTAGCTTACCAGGATACAGTCCAGATACTAGTCCCATGATGTGAGCAGATCAAACTGCCTGTAGGTATTGTGTGAATATTAAATCATAATGATAATAATAATGATGATGATGAAAGAAAGGATCTAAAAGAACGTATTTAAATGTTCTTAATTTGTTTAAAGACTTTCTAAAGTTGCTGTTTCAGAGTTACAGGGTTTTGTTACGCCAGCTACAGTCAGAGCTGTGTGAGAACACTGCAGCTGTGAGCTTTCCTGCTGTCTCCCAGTCTCTCTCTCTCTCTCTCTCCCTCTCTTTCTTTTGTCCTACTTACTCCGTCTCCGTCTTTCTCAGATCTAATTTGTAAATCACCTTCTTCACAGGTTCTGTCTTTTCCTGTCTTCTCTTTTGTTCCTGTCTCTCTTCTTTTGAAACCCGTGTCTCTCTCTCACCTCTCCGCTGCGCTTCTTCTCGCTAACCCGCTGAGTCGTGAAAACAGAGAGCTCATCACGCTGTCTGTTTACCTTCTCGGTAAATTGACAGAGGTTCCTGAGATAGGGGTGTAATGCCACACAGAAGTAACGGCTCAGATCACGCCACCGATTGGAGTTCGGTACAACTGCAGGGGGAAAAGTCAGAACCCCTAAAATGCAGAACTTTTTTATTATTATTAATTTTTCATTTCAGACGTTTATCTTCTTCACCTCCTCATCAGCTGATCATCCTTATCCTTATCATCGCCTCTTCTTTTTCAACTCTTCTCCTTTTCATCTTCTTCATCTTTACATCCTCTTCTTCCTCACCACCTCCTTTTCGTCTTCACCTCCTTCACCACCTCCTTTACTTAACCTCACTCATCATGCTTGATTCTCACCTCTCATCATCTCATCACCCTATTATTTGTCTTCCTTATCTTTTTTGCCCCTTCTCTTTGTCATCTTCTTCATCTTAAACCTCCTCCTCTTCTTCACCTTCTACTCATCTTCTTCAGCTCCATTCTGCTTCCCTTCAATTTCACCTTTTCATCATTCTATCATCCTCGTCCTCATTTTTTCGCTCTTTGTCTTCCACTTCACCTCCTCCTCCACCTTCTTTTCCTCACCTTCTTCACCTCATTTTCCTCCTCGTCATCTTCACCTCTTCATCATCGTCTTTGTCTTTAACTTCTCGTCTTTTTCACCCCTTCTCCTTTTCTTCTTCTTCACTTCCTCCTCTTCATCTTCACATCCTCTTCTTCCTCACATCTTCTTTTCTTCACCTCACTCATAATTCCTGATCTTCACCTTCTTCTTCACCTCATTCTGCTTCTCTTCAACTTTACCTCTTCCTCATCTTAATCTTCATCATTCTTTGTCTCCACCTTCACCTTTATTTTTTCCTCCCCCTTTGTCACATACAATTTAGCTTGAGCACTGCAGTGTCTGCAAGCAACACAATATTAATACATTAATTAATACAAATTTACAAAGTTTAATTAAAAATAAAAATTAAATAAATCCTGTGGATTTATGAAAAAATATCCCTGTTAAAATAAATTAGTAATTTTTTTTGTGGTGACACTGAAATTAAGATATTAAGATTTTGTATATATATATATATATATGTGTGTGTGTGTGTGTGAGTGTGTGTGTGTGTGTGTATATATTTAAATTATTATTATTATTTTTTTGTATATATAATAACATTGCTTTTTACACATTTTAACATATTTTAATAAAGACATGCTGTGTAAATCACTGGGACGTTGATGTTTGTGGTCCAGCTGGCCGTGCACTTTTAGGGGAGGAGTCAATGAAGATGCTTTATGAACCCATTGGTCAAATTTCGGGTTATGAAGCTCTTTGGGGAACATTCGCCCAA